>NC_080791.1:108286131-108591336 GCF_028018385.1 Neofelis nebulosa | reverse complement strand
ATTTTCAAAGGGTACCCTCAAGATCCCTCCCCACCACTCCAGAAAACACTCAGGCATCCACAGGGAAGAGAGACGTTTGCTCTCTATACAAAGTTGAAAAGGTTGAAAATACACAATGAGAAAGGTAATTCAAAAGCAGGTTTGAAAACACAGAGTCAGAATAAACAAGGGAAAATGAAACTGAAGGGAGAACTGGATATACATTTGAAAGGAAAGGAAGTCACTGTATTGTTCAGAAGGACAAGGAGAACTATGACATAAATCTGTAAAGCATTCACGATATAAGGGAATAAAATACCTAGGAGCCTTTCTGTTAGTGTGGTACTTTTTAGACTGAATTGGGCCCCCGTCCCTGATCCCCAAGTTTATGTGTTGAAGTCTTAATCCTCAGTACCTAAGAATGCCACTGTATTTGGAGGTAAGTTCTTTAAAGGGGTGACTAAGTTAAAATGAAGCCATTAGGATGGGGCCCTAGTCTAACATGACTTACGAGAAGTGGAAGGGTTGCCAGGAACGGCCATGTAAGGACGCATCAAGAGGGCAGCATCTGCAAGCCAAGGAGAGAGGCCTCAGAATATACACCGGCCAATACCTTTTCTTGAACTTCCAGTCTCTAGAACTGTGAGAAAATAAACTTCTGTTATTTAAGCCACTCAGTCTGTGGTGTTTTGTGATGGCGGCCGGAGCAAGCTGATACGAGGATATAAAGTTGTATTAATTTTATCGTTTGTTGCTGGATCCAGCTGGGCCTGAAGATGGAGGTTACCTCTGGTCTTTTGAGCAGACTTAGTGTGGCCATTTCCTGGCAATGGGAAGCTAGTTAATTTCTCTGTACTTTGTGTTTTTCATCTCTAACACTGAACCTAATAATACCTGTACAGCAGCCAGCACCGGGCACATAGAAGGTGATCAATAAACACCAGGTTATTTCCACTTTCTCACAGACTATATTTTATCCAGTATCTTATAATAACCCCTGTATTTCTACTGCATTTTTAAAAAGTATATTTATTTATTTTGAGAGAGGACGAGAGTGAGAGCGAGCGCAAATGGGAGAGACAGACAGGAACAGGGAGACAGAGAATCCCAAGCAGGATCTGCACTGTCAGCATGGAGCCTGATGTGGGGCCTGATCTCATGATCCGTGAGATCATGACCTGAGCTGAAATCGAGAGTCTGACATTTAACCAACTGAGCCACCCAGGCGCTCCTATACTGCATCTTAACTGTATTTATACAATGTATTTCTCATATTTTTTTCTAATAGGCAAGGCAGAGATTAGTATTCACAATTTACAAACTAAAAGACTAAGGACAAGTCCAGAGAGTTGCAGGAGGTTACATAGTGAGGCTGTGATAAAGTCAGGAGACAGGCCAGATAGTAGTCCTATGGGTGTTTGTGGCTTCTCTGCATTTGACTTCATTGCCAACTGGTGAAATGTACCAGTTGTCTGTCCTATACTTAATGGTCACTACAATTGTGCCTTTTTGAACTGTTTGCTTTTTAAAAAAAATTTTTTTGGGGGGGGCTGTGGAGAGACGGAGCATGAGCAAGGGAGGGGCAGAGAGAGAGGGAGACACAGATCCAAACCAGGCTCCAGTCTCTGTGCTATCAGCACAGAGTGTGACACGGGGCTCGAATCCACAGACCGTGAGATCATGACCTGAACCAAAGTCGGACGCTTAACCAACTGGGCCACCCAGGAGCTCCATGAACTCTGTTTTTTAATAATTTTTCTGTTTCCCTCTTTTGGGTGAGGCAGTCAACTGCCCACCTACAGCAGGCCTGCTATCCCATGGTAATTTCTTGTTTTAGTGGCTCTGATCCTAGAAATCAGACCCTACTTGATACCAATGTATATAAAACAGAAATCAGTAAGCTCTGAGGACTCCAGGAGCTATGTTCTTAAATCTTATGCTATTGATTGTAACTTCTCAGAGGCCTTCAGGGCTCCCTTCTGGGGCGTGGGAGGCTAGCTGCTGGTTACGTAGTACCCTGCCTGCCTGCCCGATCCCAGCGACACAATCTCACCAACAGCTGTGGCACAGTCAGTGCCTATTGAATAAATGGTCTAGTGGTTTTGGAACTGTCATATTTGACGTTGCCACCAAAGGGCTCTCCCCAAGGTCACCAGGGATTCCAGTCTCTAAACCCAGTGGACAATTTCCAGTGTGGACAATTTTCAAAAACCAAGGATAGTTCCAAGCTTTCTAGCCGGAGCTGCACGAATGACAGAACTGCTACCAACTGCAGTAGGTGTAGATTTGGAGGAAAGACCAGCAGCTCCGTTTTGGACTTAGGAAAGAGAGGTCTGGCTGGAGGTGAGAATTTGGGAGTTAAGAGCATATTAATACTAATTTAAAGCCAGGAGACCCAGGGAATGTGCACCAACAGAAGAAATATAATTGGAGAAGAACCCCTGAGGAGCTTCAATGTTTAGAATTTGGGAGGTGAACGAGAACCATAAAGGAGGCTGAGAGTCACCAGTGTGGTGAGAGGAAAGCAAAGGAAATGTCAGAGGAGGGAGACATGGGCTGTGTCAGATTCTGTTGTTAACTACCTTGAGACCGCTGTGCCGGAGAGGTCATCTATAGCCCCGAGAGCCCCCAGGCTACACGGGGGTCTCTGGCTGCCTTGTGAATGAGCCATCATGAACACGTGGCCCAGGTGAGCCTTCAGGTTGACTATAGCCACCACAGACATCTGACTGCAACCACACGGGCCTCTCCGTAGGCCTTTTCACAACACGGCAGCTGACTTTCGTGGAGAAGTCATGAGAGATAGGGATCCTCTAGCCTCAGGAAAGCCTTCAGATGACTGCAGGTACAGCTGACAATTTGACTACAACGTTTTAAGAGACACTGAGCTGATGGGGTGTCTGGGTGGCTCAGTTGGTTAAGTGTCCAACTCTTGATTTCGGCTCAGGTCATGATTATCTCATGGTTCATGGGTTCCAGCCCCACATCAGGCTCTGTGCTGTCAGCATGGAGCCTGCTTGGGATTCTCTCTTTGTCCCTCTCCTGCTTATGCTCTCTGTCTCTCTAAATAAATAAATAAATAAATAAATAAATAAATAAACATTAAAAAAAAAGAGAGAGAAACCACCCAGCTAAGCTACTCCCAGATTCCTGACCTACAGAAACCAGTGAGATAATGAATATTTATTGTTTTAAGCCACTACACTTTGAAGTAACTTGAATGTGGTTAACAGATAACTGATATGTGTGGCAACAGCCTCATTTTATGGGTGAAGAAGGTAAAGCTCGGGGGACAAGGTGACCAGCTCAAGATCATGGAATGAACGAATGACAGAACCAGCTTGCACCCAGAGTAGGATCTTGCACATGGTATGTTCTTGACGAATATTTGTTGCATTGGCCCAATCATTTTCTTCTGCTGTCAAGTTAGGTTATAGTTGAAGTACAACAGTGATGAGTTACAACCAATTATTATAAACATAAAAACAGTCTGCATGATTGATTAAATGCTACGGGGCCTAGAGACATCTCCTCTCCATCTAGTGACATGCTGACTCAGGGAAAGGCGAAGGCTTGAGTACATGCACATTTGTCTTCCTTGTTGCCAGAATCCAAACATGCTCATTTTGGGGGAATCCCAAGAGAGCTAAGAAATAGGGCCTGTGCCAGTCAGGGTCCAATCGGAAGAAGCCACACAATAATTTAAACCGTGATTTAACATAAAAGTTATGGATTGTCTTGTAAGAATTCTAAAGAAATACCAGGGATAAGGGCCAGCTGCTAACTATCTCAGGGGCTGAGTAGAGGCCCAGGGAAGAGGCTCCCAACTGGAGGGCTGAAATCCAGCCCATGTTGGATACATCCAGATATACAGAATAGATACAGAAGAAACACAGAGAAATTGTTGCAGTGCCACACTGGCAGAATTTGCTGGAAATCTCCCCTTTAGGGTACTGGGGAAGGCTGTTCATGGTGAAGTGTCTCAGCAGAAAGATTGCATCATACAACTGCCTGTAGGGATAAGCCAGGGGATGCTGCTGACTGCGGGCCCTGCAGGACACTGGTGCTGGAGACACCAGCTGCACTGCAGGAGTCCGCCAAGTGAGCAAACCAGGAAGGAAAACTCCTTCCTTTTGAAACGTGTCTCCAGTGCCCTCCACTGACAAAGCTTAACATCAGGCCTGCTGCCAGAGGAAAGATATTTAAAGGGCCCAGATCCATTTTTAGAGAGCAGACAACAAAGAATGAATTTGGAGTGGAGAAGCAAGTAATTGATAAGTAGCACAACCTGGCTCAAAGATGTGTAAGAAGTCTACAGCTCAGGCATTTTGCTCGAGGCAGCAAGTGACGGTGTTTCCCTGGCTTGAGACAAGTAGGAAAACAAACACGAAGTATGGCAACCAGCTCCATCAGGCCGAAGTCTCAAACTAAAGTTGGGTAGCCAAGTAAGTTAGACAAGCGTAACAGGCCCAAGTATATGAAAAATCAAATGCCAAGGGAAAAACAAACAACCTAAACTTTTTTTTTTTTTTGCAATCGCACCACACTGCAAGTGTGTAACATATAAAGTTTATAATACTGGGTGTTTCAAAGACAAAATTAAAAAATACGTGTTGAAAAATAGAAATCTTTTAATTATGAAAATCTTTGTTCATAATCTGTTATTCCTTTGATTTGGAACCAGAAACCTGACACCTTTTTTTCTGCACCAAGATGTCAATGTCTGGTCTCATATTTCGAGTCGCAATGTGGAGAACTGAGTGTAATCCTGTATCCTTTAATTGGGAGCGAAACTTAGTTTTACTCAATTTCATAACAGAAAACAGCTGTTCACAGATGTAGGTGCTTCCGAACATGGACAGAATTTTTGCACAATGTTTTCTATATTTGGGGTAACTCTTGCTGAGGTATTTGTAGAATTCTGGTATTCCAATGTCATCATATTTAGTTTTTAATACCGTATTACACTGCAGTTCAATAACTTCCATTTGTAAATCTTCATTAACGCGATCGATGTTAATTGAGAAAGGTGAGCTAAACAGTACGAGTTCATTTTCATAATGTTTGAAATCAAAGAACCTTTTTTGGAATTCCATCTTTAACTCCACAATTTTGGGGATGTAGATTAAGCCATCACGTTCATTTCTGGAAACTGATTTCAGTGTAGGAAAGTGAGCCAGATTATTTGCAGCCAAATGAGCTTCCCAGAGACTCAATTTTGCGAGGAAAGAGCAAACTGAATCATACATTTGTGTCACTACTTGTGAACGTCTCTGAAGGGAGATATTCAAAGTGTTCAGATGGTTTGTAATGTCAACTAAAAAGGCCAGGTCTCTGATCCAGTCTTCACTGGTGAGCTGGGGAAGGGGTTTGCCCTTGGAAGACATGAACAAATCTATCTCTTTTATCAATTCAAAAAATCTCTTCAGCACCATGCCACGACTAAGCCACCTTACCTTTGTATAGTAAAGGAGATTCCCGTATTGGGCATTCAGTTCCTCAAGCAAAGCCCTGAACTGCCTGTGGTTGGAGCCACGGGTGCGTATCCAGTCTACTGTGTTAATCACTACATCCATGACATGTTCTAGCTTTAACTTTTTAGTACAAAACAATTCCTGGTGAATAATGCAGTGGATAGATTTAAGCTCTGCATCCTTGAAAAACATTTTGACCTTGGACTTAAGTTTTGCAACAAGTCCAGTGTGATCACAGACCATCGCAGGAGCACCATCTGTGGTTACACTTACTAGTTTTGACCAGTCAACATTGAACTTTTCAAGACTTTTCTCAACATACAAAAATAGGTCATCCTCAGATGCTGGGTCTGTCATGGGCACCATGTCCAAAAGTTCTTCAGTGATGTCAAAATTCTCATCAACACCCCGGATAAATATAATCAACTGGCTCGTATTATTTATGTATGTGCTCTCATCAACTGCAATAGAAAATGTCACAAATGATTTCACTTTTTCTCGCAACTTGTCCTGTAGGTTCTCAGCCATATCTTTTACTCGCTGAGCAACAGTGTTTCCAGTTAGACTTATGTTGGCAAATGCTGGTTTCTGCTCTGGACACAGGATTTCCGCAGCACTCAAGAGACAGTCTTTTATAAACTCACCATCTGTAAAAGGTTTTGATGCCCGGGCAATTTTCTCACTTATGACATAACTGCATTTCACAGCAGCATCACTTAGTTTATTTGTATTTGATGACAGATGCTGAAGAAAGTTTAGTCCTTTCTTTAGTTCATTAAGTTTCTCATCACGCATCTCTTCCGTATACCGGTCAAAGTGCTTACTATGGTTTGTCTCGTAATGGCGTCTTAAGTTGTATTCTTTTGACACAGACAAAGTCTGGTTACATATTAAACACACAGGGCTATTCTTAACTTCCACAAAGAAATACGCTCGTTCCCACTTTTCTTGAAACATGCGATGCTCTCGATCCATCTTTCGTTTTCCCACTTTTGACAGAGAAACAGGTACAAAAACAGAGTTCACTTTTCTTTACTGTAAGAGAAACACCACCACAAGCCTGAAGATAAAATGGTGACTGACATTGGTTCCGAGGAGTGGAGGAGGGAGGAATGGAACGTGTAGCAAACTGTAAAGCCTTCCAAAGGGCACAGGCACGACTCAGCCAGGGCAGATTGTTAGTATGTGGGAACACAGGCCCCCCTGCCACCAGATCTACCCAATTGCTGAAGCAAAGCCAGATATTGTATTTTAACACAAAATCAGCCGACTTTTAGACACGGTAAATTAAGGCAAAATATGCTAGACACTGCGAAAGGCAAACCAAGTGAGTAAGTGTAAGGATCATAAAGAACCCCATGGTACCTTTTGGCCTCTTGCAGCCCGACTCACCTCCTAGCATTCGGCCAACCACTTCCAGGGTTGCCAGGGCTTCTACCCCACACTGACCCAGGGTGGCTTCATCCTGCAGGGGAGAACCTGCCAGAAGCACGACTTTGTCTTCAGTGGTGAGGCCCTCCAGGAAGGCCACATGAGCCTAGGGAAGAAAGGGAGGGTCAAGAGTGTTCTCTGGGGAAGTCACAGGAAGCCAGGCACAGGGCACATGGGTTAGGGAAGCTCAGGGATACACTATCACCTTTACCTTGATCTGGGCAACTGTCTCCAGGCCGGTCACTTCAAGAGTGTGCAGCTCCCGGGCACGGACAAACAGCTGCATGTCAGCGACTTGGCGACAGAGAAGAGTGAGGTCAGCAGCTGGGAGACTCAGGAAGAGGGGTTGTGGGGGTCCAGGACAGTTCGTGGGGCAGAAGAACACTAGTGGGCGGGACAGCATCCTCAGGGAATCGCCGGGCAGAGCTAACCAGAGCCCGCGGTGGGGGCACGCACAGGGGCGAAAGGTTAGACCTCTCCCGACCCCGAGCCCAGGTCCCGCTTCCCCGTTCCCCTAAGCCTTGCTGCCTTTGGTCCCTCAAGTATCACGTTTCCGTTCCACCCGGATCTTACCTGGGACCGAGCCTCGCGCCGCCGTAACCGTGGAAACGGAATCCAGAGGCTACAGAGCGAAGGCGCGAAGACACCCGCCACTAGGGGCGCATTGCGTCACTGCCCCGCGCCTCCTCGGGCCTCGCCCCCGCGCCCTTCGCCACGCCCCCCGCGGTCCGCGCACGCGCGGGCACCCCCCCAGGGCGGGCAAAGGCTCTCGGAGGCGGTGTCAAGATGGCGTCACCCGTGCTCAGGCTCTTTTGGCAGAGCTGGAAAGCGGGCTGTCTGCAGCTTGTGGGATGCGGCAGGTGATGGGAGCCGCTTAGCCTAACACTCACACGGAAGTCCAGCCATTTCTCGGGACCTCGGAGCAACGAGTAGCCCGCTAGAACCTCGGTTTTCTCCTTCGAGGTGGACATCTGTTTTAAGCACAGATAGGGTGAGGGTGCAGAGAAAGAGAGGAGGTAGCAAAGAGTGCGCAAGACAGGGGCGCCTGGCTGGCTGAGTCAGAGGAGCGAGTGACTCTTGATCTTGAGGTTGTCAACTCGAGCCCCATGTTGGGTGTAGAGATTACTTAAAAATAAAATCTTCGAAAAAATGCGTAGAGGGACAGAACGACCACGGGGCTTCGGGTGTGGCCATGGTCCCTGATGGCCTCAACTACAAGGAGCAGCATGTTTAGTTCGGCTCCCTCTTTTCATTTAGACTGGGGGCAGGAGGCAGACTGTGTGGGACGCCCAGGAACTGTGGGTCCCAGAGGGCCTTCAGCCCACCCCCACCTTGGCAGCCCCTTTCTGTTGTAACCCTCAGACCTAATCTAGCACCGGGGTATTATGTTGGAAAGAAATACTCCACGAGGCTCCTTATGGCAGAATAGTTATGTCATAGATTGTAGGGGGAAAAAAAAACAAAAACAAAAACCTAGGCCTGAATCCCAGCTCACATTTTACCCTGAGGGTCTAACTCTTCTGTGAAGCTGGGCAACAATAATTACTCTCTAGAAGGGTTGCAGGAAATAGGTACAACTCTCACTTAGCATGGTGTTGGGTATGCCTGCATAAAACTAAAACCAGGAAAAACGTGTATCAGAAAGACTTTTAAATGTTGAAAACCTTTTATCTTGGCCTGGTATAATGGTTCAGACTTTGGAGCCAGACTGAATTCAGATCGCAGTTCCGTGGCTTACAATCTCTATGACCATCGGCAAGTCACGTAATCTGTACCTCAGCTTTCTCATCTGAGAATGGGGATAATAGAACCTACTCCTATGAGAATTGAGTAAGTCAATGTATTTATAAAGCATTTGGAACAGTATCTGGCACAGAATAAGTAAAACATTATTGTTAATAAATAAAAACAGAGATATACCATGTTGAGTTTAGACTTGCGATCCAAGCGTTTTTTCGTAATTCTTCAAACACAACTCACTTGAGCCTCACACATGGGAGAAGCAGACACATCAGAGGCCAGCCCTTTTCCAGTCTTGTAACCCATTAGTCTGGGTTCCTGGCCTTGGCTTCTGCTTTCTTCTATCCATCCTTGGAAGCCAGTCGCTAAGTTGGTTGTTTCTTTGCTTCAGACACAGACCCAGGAGCTGACTAATCACTCTACCATGGTGGAGTCTGGTTGAGTGCTAGTCTGTGGAGATCCTGCTACCCCCAGAAGTATCCCAAAGCCCCCAAAGCATGCACAATGTTTCATCTTGAGTGGCTGGCACCGTGGCCCTTGGTGTCTGTGGAAAAGCCCACTCCCACATCCCATGGTTGGCCCGCCTTCATCTGGGGTTTGCCTGGTGGACAGGACCTGTGGGGAAATTCCCCAGGGCTGACATCTGACTCAGGTCCTCAGTAGTGGCCAGAAGTAGAGCCCTCTGTCTCCAAACACTATTGGATGCCTTACAGAGCTTTCCCAGATGGGAAAAAATGAAGCGCAGAGAAGACCCAAGTGCTTGGATTCCCCCAGTAGGCCTGTGTTCTTGGCCTTGCATCCCTATCTCATCGCTACCTGAGGTTTCTAATTCAAGAACATGTGGCATCACAAGAACATAGGCTTGGGAGTCGATGGATCTAGGTTTAATTTTGGCCCTGTCACACTGTGGGTGTCAGTCTCTCCCAACCTCAGTTTCAGCAGGATAGAGATACTACATCTGACCTCAGAGGGCTGTTAGGATAAAATGAAGGTGCACATAAATCACTCAGAACTCTGTTCCTTTGTTCCAGAAATTTATCTGAGTCTTCCCGGCCTAAAGAAGGGAGAGATCGTTCTCAGAGAGTCACCTAAAACCCCACAGCAGCTGTGGCCTTGGTTTCATTTATACATTCATTTCTTCCTTCATTCCACAGACACTGAGCACAACTCAAGCAGGAGACAAGTGCCAGGCCCTGTGCCCGACACTGAGGTGTCAGGGTGAACAGTTTGTCCTGGCTGTGAACTTATGGAAAAGGGAGGCTCTTGACCTGGAGTCTGGAGGTGGCTTGGCCATTTGGTGCTGCCCGTCTGTAGACGCTGAGAAAACAGGTGCTCCGCTTTGGGGAGATGAAGCCTAGGGAGAATTGGCTTATCATCCGTATTCTTTGCAACTCCCCCCCTCCCCCCACCTCACCCAACCTGCCCTACTCTGTAAGGTGTTTCCCGACACACATCACCTACCTTGTGTACGAGCACTACCCACAGCAACCTCCAGATGAGAAGAGGGGAGACATCTAGTCAGTGGGTGGATGGGTCAGACTTCTGGTCTCTTGCCTTTTCAGGGCTAAGGGGGTGGGGGCCCAGAAGGCTGAACTGCTCTCTTCTGTCCTATGGAGGGATGAGGCACCCGGCTAGGACTGACTGACCTCCTTCCTTCTGGACATGGAGAGTTTCCCTCCGGTGGTACCGGGTTTGATGCCCATCACCTAGACCAGCCAGGTGATGGAGGATCATGCTGACCAAGGGCAGCTACATCTTGGCTCCTAGAGAAGGGCTTCTGACGTTTGGCCAAGCAGCCTGCGTGACAGTGTTCCTTGCATTACGGACAAGCTCTCGAGGTGGTGGAAGAAGCAGGGCCTCAGAGCTGGGGAGAGGTGCTGGCACTGTGAGGCAGGCAGCACAGTGGCTGGAATCCTTGGGACCAGTCCCTGCCCTGAAAGGGGGAGGCATGGGAGCTTGCAGAGGTTGCCAGCAGTGGAGGAGGGAAGACAGGGCCAGAACAGCTACGTACCTTCAAGGACCTTCCAGGAGGGAAGACCCACCAGGAGTAGCCAAGCAAGGGATGGCATGGCTGATGGCCCCCGTGTGGTTCCTATCCTGACACAACTCAAGCAGGAGGCAAATTTAGGCTCTGGAAATGGGCATGGTGCCGGGAGGGGGTGAGCCTCAAACCTCTCCTTCGTAGGCCACTTTGTCCTTGTGATCTCACTCCTGTAAGTGCCGCTGAGCCCCTGCCTCCTGCTAGGCTGAGCAGACTCAGAGATGGGCATGAAAGGACAGTCCTGCCGCCCCCGCCCCGCCCCCGTGTGGGAGCCGCCTCCTAGTCCCTTCAGATTCCCTTTCTCCAGCCCAGTACAGCAACCGGGAGTGGCTTCCCAGGGCCTTTGGGCTGGTGTGTGATGCAGGGAGGATGGGGGGCACAATTCCAGGGGACCTGGGGAAAGCACATCCCCCTTTCTTGGCTACTCTGGCCTCAACTCAGGTCCAGGTCAAGTGTGGCCTTCCAGCTGGGTGAAGCTCTAAGGAGGGTGTCCTTTTTTCTTGTCTTCGTCTCCCAAGGTCGAAGGGACAAGCCACCCAAGCGCTGAAGGGGGACCTTGCAGGCAAGAAGGTGCTGGCCCTTCAGCTCCCCACCCCCTGCCTACAGTGTTATTTGGACATAAAAAAGAAAGAAGCATTGACACATGCTACAGCATCGATGAACCCCGAAAACACGCCAAGTGGAGGAAGTCAGACCCCAAAGGACAATTTTTATTTTATTTAATTTATTACTTACTTTTATTAATGAAAAGAAGAAGTACTTTATTTTTCTTTCTTTCATTAAGATTTAAGGGTCTTTGGGGGGCACGTGGGTGGCTCAGTCGATTGAGCGTCTAACTTCGGTTCAGATCATGATCTCACAGTTTGTGAGTTCTAGCCCCGCAGCAGGCAGGTGTCAGCGCAGAGCCTGCTTCGCTCTGTCCCCCTTCCTCTGTGCCCCTCCCCTACCTCTTGAAAATAAATAAAATATTTTAAAAATATATATAAGGGGTTTTTTTTCTTTAAAAAATTTTTTAACTCCAGGGACACCTGCGTGGCTCAGTCACTTGAGTGTCTGACTTAGGCTCAGATCATGATCTTGCAGTTCCAGAGTTCAAGCCCCACATCGGGCTTGCTGCTGTCAGTGCACAGCCTGCTTTGGATCCTCTGTTCCCCTCTCTCTGCCCCTGTCCTGCTCATGCTCTCTCTCTCTCTCTCTCTCTCAAAAATAAACATTTAAAAAAACCCCAAAACTCTCCTGCCTTAAAAAAAAGAATATAAAAATTTAACTCCAGCATAGTTAACATACAGTGTTGCCTTAGTTTCATGGGACAATTATTTTAGATTCTATTTATATGAAATATCTAGAATTGGCAGATTCATAGAAACAGAAAGTAGGGTAGAGGTCACCAGGGGCTGTGGGGGAGGGGAAATGGGAATAACTAATGGATGTGGCTTGTCGGGGGCTATGAAAGAGATTTGGAAATAGTGGTGATGGTTGCACAACTTTGTGAATGTAATTAATGCCATCAAATTAAAGACTTAAAACTGGTTAAATGGCAGGTTTTACATTGTGCGTGTGTGTGTCCCCAATAAAAATTTTTTAAACATTTAAAAAAGGCCACAAAGCCAAGCAAAATGCCTCCTGGTCAAATTCAGCCTCCACGATGAAATCTGACACAGGACCTGGAGGCAGGAGAGGCTGGGGGTGAGGGGGGAGTCTGGGATCCACAGGGTTAGAAGGATGAAGAACCAGAGGAGAATGGAAGAAGGGGAAACTGAGGCTTGAACTTGCCTCCAGCTGTCTACGTGGCCTGTACCAATCAGACACCAAGCCCCATCTTAACACTCTCCCCACCTCCGTCCTCACTGTCCCTGCCTCGTCCAGTCTTCCTCATCTGCACTGGCTTCCTCCGCTTTGACCTTTTGTCTTTCATTGGCCTGGGTGGTGACCCTTCTAGAACCTGGATCTGATCATGTGTCTCTTCTGCTTAAAATTCATCTGCAGCTCCCCACTGCCTCCGCTCAGCCTTGCAGGCAAAGCTGTTCCCAGCTGATTCCAGCCTGCTTTTCTTGCTTTACAGTCGTCTCGTTCCCAAGTTCCGAGTTCCTTTACGTTCATGGCCATTTTTGAATACCTTCCATGTGGCAATTCATAAATGTTATTCTTAGTTTTCCCCACAACCCTGCAAGGTAGGTACCATTGACTCAGTTTTAGAGATGGGGAAACTGAGTCTCAAACAGGCTAGGTCACACTCAGGTCCATGCTCTTTGAGACATGTTGGCTCCTCTCTGTCATTTCTTCCTGGCCTCCCCGCCTTTGCTTATGTGTGAGCATAAGCCTGTCAGCCCCTAGCAGCTGGTTGATCATGTCCAAGGGCTAAAGGTCCCAAGGCTTCTTCTGACTCATGTGGTGGCCACACTTCAGATAGACAGGCACCTTGGTGGACATTGTGACCTTAGTGCCAGGCCTGGCTGCTAAGGATGCACACAGGCCACCGGCCAAGACCACAGCTTCCTGCTGCCTCCTCTCACCACCTCAGCCAGAAACACCAGATCCACAGGGCAATTTTCTGTCACCAAAATTTGCTAAGAGGTTGAGGGATTGCAGACGATGACAAAGCGGCCATCAGTCTCCTTTAGGAGGACCCAAGCCAAGGTCCCTTATTTTTTTTATTTTTTTTTTTATTAACTAAACTCTACCCCCAACATGGGGCTAGAACTCATGGCCCTTAGATCAAGAGTCACATGCTCTGCTGACTGAGCCAGCCAGGCTTCCTGGAAGTCCCTTAAAAGAGGTTTTGTCAGGGTGCCTGGCTGGCTCAGTTGGTTGAGCGTCGGACTCTTGATCTTGACTCAGGTCATGATCTCAAGGTTCAGGGGATCGAGCCCCAAATCAGGCTCTGCACTGATGGCGTGACCATGGGCTGGGCTGGAGACAAGGCAGCCATCAGCACTGTGGCCACTGAAATGGATTGTGATCCTCTGACCTCTTTCTGGGATGCGGGGAAGGGATGGGGAGGCTGACAAAGCTGGAGAGAGGTAGAGGCAGCCGCTGCTGGGGCTTGCGTGGAGCTTGCTCAGGATCACAGCACACTGTCCCTGTTGGGTCCCAGGAGCCTGGAGAGTGCAGTCTCAGATCCCTCGGTGTCCATTCTGGCCCCTCCCGCCCCATTTCCTGCCCCAGGGCCTGTGTGTGCGTTGGCCCTGCCTTCTTCTCCCCCAGGGCCACCCCACACCCTGACCTGCCAGCCCAGAACTCCTCACCCCCTCAGCCTTCCCAGAAGAGCCATCCTGGTCCTCGGAGGTGGAGGGCGGTGGTGAGTTGGTCCTGGGAGCCTCAGATGGAGGAGACCAGGCGGGGAGCACACACACCCTCGGCCTTGGGGTTCACAGCTCCCAAGCTCTCCTCTTCTTCTCGAAGGATTGGTTCGGATGGGGCTAGTTCATCTACATACGGCCCAAGGGAGGGGGAGAGCCCTTGAGAGCCCAGCCCCAGGTCCTCCAAGGGGGCGGTGGAGGAGACTGTGGAGGGGAGCACTCCTGGGGGAGGCCCTGGGTGCTTCAGCCCAACATCTCTCCTCAGGACCACGGAGGGCAAGGGCCCGGAATGGGGAGCAGGAAGGAAGCAGAGACGCCACAGGGACTCGAACCCTGGCCCAGCAGCACCGGGCGTGCCACCACCAGTGCCTTTTGCTTTTTCCTGCTTGTTTTCTCACAGACTCAAAGGTGAAAAGCAAAACCTGAACGCGGCCATGGGCCGCGTCCAGTAAAAGAAACACCTGCGACGGCTCCGGGCCCCCCCCTCCCTCCCAGGTTCCCCCTCGCTGCCCTGACAGCCCTGTCAAAGGTGCAGCCAGGGGGACGCGTGCCCCTTGGCCGCATGGACACATGTTTCCTGTTGTGCTGGATGCACATCCCAACTGCAGGAGCTCACAAAGTCCTACGGAAAACTGAACCACAAGTTATGGTCCTGCTCACTGTAGGGCAATGTCTTCGTATGTAGATGGAAATTTCCAAAAAGATCCTAAGAAATGGGAGAGGCCACCTCTCTGCAGTAGGGCTGGGATGAGTGAGGGGAGAAGGATTTTACTTTCATTTTACACCTTTTTCCATGGCTTGAATTTTTAACTCTATGCAGATGACTTTTATAATTAAAGGCAAAACTTTCAAGTTTTTCATCCAGAACAGGAAATCTAAGAACTAGAGGAAATTTCAAGCACCCCAGCCTAGCTCAAATGCCAGTGGTCCTCCGCATCTGCTGGGCCCCTGCTGTGTGGGGCCACACAGTCTAGCCCACCTGCCTGGCCTGCCGTCCTCGCTCTCTCCACCAGTGCCGGCTGTGGGGTCCTTCCTGCGAAGCTGCCACTGCTTGAAAATGAAGTAGAAGCACAGTGTCCCCACCAGCCTCTGGCCCCGTGTCTGAGTTCCCCGAGAGGACGGTCTGAGTCACCAGGGCCCCAGAGACAGGAGGAACAGGAAGCGTACCCTGGACCCTGGGCCACTTTACCTGCCCTGGGCCACCCTCCCCATCTGGGCCCCAAGCACCTGCTGCTCCCAGGCTGGGCTCTGCCTCCTGTGGGCCCACGGCGGGTCCAGTGGGAGCACCCCCAAGCTCTGCGGTCCTCATCCAGGAGTCCTGTCCTGGCCTCTTACGAGGGGAGGGCTCCTGGACCCCTCCCACCAGCCCGGAGGAGCCCAGTAGCCCTTCTCCAGTGGAGTCCAGAGGAGAAGGTGAGGCTCAGAGAGGACTGAGACCTGTTCAGGGTCACACCAGGCCAGGCTGACAACGGGTCCTCTCTACTAGTCCTGACGGATGCTCTGCAAGCACAGCCAGTCTTGTCTTGTGTCTGTCTGTCTCTCTCTCTCTTTCTCTCTCTCTCTCTCTCTCTCTCTCACACACACACACACACACACACACACACACACACCAAGGTCTGGGGACCACTGGGTGAGCTGAGAGCCAGACTTCCATCCCCCTCACCCATCTCCCTCACCTCTCCCCCACCCTCCTCGCTTGCCCATCGCCCCTCCTGGCCTCTCTCCAGGCTTCAGCCCCCAAACACACCACAAAAGGCAGGCACTTACTTACTGCAGCAGGAAAGAGGAACCGTGCATAGCCATCTAAGTCCCAACCTGACGGAGGAACAAAGCTCTGACCTTAAAAGGCCTTAAAAAATGGGGGGGGGGGGGTAGTCAAAACACAGTCTGTAAAATGAGCAAAGAATTAATTCAACATGTTAGTGACAAGACCCTCAAGGTGTCTGCTTAAGGAAACTCAGAGAGTGACCTACACAGGAAACGTGTCCCCAGTGAAAATTAAAATGGCTTCAAGGGAAAAATAAAATAAAAATAAAATAAAATGGCTTCAAGGAAGCACTCCACACTCACAGTCAAAAACAGAAAAAATTGTGTTGGCAGGGCAGTGGGCAAAACAGGAGTGCATAACCGGCCCTTTCCAAACATCTGGACCCAGGGCAGTGAGCGAAGAGAAGCAAGCAATTCCCGCCCCTTGCCTCCGGCCGGGGGGACAACCAAGAGCAGCCTGGAGGTATAAAAGAGGATTTGCCCAAAGACGCCTGTGCCCGTGTAATTCAGGATTACAAAATGCTGGAACCAGCCCACGCAGAAGCCCACGAGGTGACAGTGGCAGGCTCACAGCCTGGAACACCCCAGAGAGCCTCAGCCAGAACAGGTGGATTATTTCAACACGAGTCACTGTGTCTACAAGGTAGCCTGAAGTGGAAGAAGCAAAATGGCTCCCGATCACTACTGTATACAACGAAGACACGACACGGGCAGGAAACAGACGAGAGATGGAAAAATGGTTTCAAGGTTCAACAGTTGAAAATTCCAACACACAGGTACTTCATTCAACCCGCAAAGGAGGAGACAGTGAGGTGGGGGTGGGGAGGGGGTGGGCTCCTGTCTGCCCGGTCAGCACCCGGCACTCCACGCGGCAGGGCCGGACTCCACGCACCAAATACACTGCAGCGAAACACACAGAACAAAACTGGTGAGCAGTCTTGGGGGCAGTGGAGAGAACGAGTGGTGGGGAAAATGGAATCACACTTCGCATTACATAGGGACGTCGTGGCTTTGGACTGGACCCCAAACCGTCGAGAGGGACGGACCCAACGTATGGAATGTGACAAAGAATACTTTCTCAAACGCCATGGAGCATTTATAAAAATAATCATACCTTAAGCAGTGAAGAAAGGGAGCCACAGATCCAAAAAGGCAGAAACTGTACTGGGCACTTCCTCAGGTAACCATTCATTAAAATAGAAATTGATTATAATAGTTAAAAAAAACAAAACACAACCCTTCCAAAACCTCGGGAAATTTAAAGCGCACTCTTTAAATAACTATGTTCAAATGATACATCAGAACTAAAACCAAAAGCAAATAGGAAATAAGGACAATAAACTCTTTTCCCAAATACAGACGGGGAGCCTTCAGGTGCACCATGGGGCACCTCCTGAGTCCCCACTGTGGCCCGGCCAGCCCCACCTGCACTCCCAGCTCCAGCCAGTTTCCTTCACAGCTCAGAGGCTTTGCTATCGCCCTTTTCTCAGCCAGGAATGCTCTTCCTTACAGCCTCACCTACCTGTCAAGTGACAGCTCAAAGGTCTCCCCTGGGTTAGGGCTCTGTCTTCACCCTCAGGCTGCACTCCATCCCCGGTGGCTGTTGCCGCACTGTGTTAACTCACCCTCTATCTAGTCACCATCGGAGACCTGTCCCCCAGGAGAACGGGGGCACCACGGGAAGGCGAGGCCATTCATCTCACCTGCCTGTGTCTGTGGAGACCAGCTGAGTATCTGGACACCGAGGAGGCTGTTGGTTGGAGTGATCGTTAGAAACCGAACTGTGGACCGAAGCAACAGCAGTTGGCCGTTCCCCCCTGCGGAACGCCCCCCATGCTCCCGCTGGGCCCTGGCCACTAACTGGCCTCCATGCATCCTCTGGCGGCGGGGGTGGCGGGGGCGGGGAGGGGGCAGCAGTTGCCTCCCTTACGGAGGGTCCACGCGTCAGCATTGGAGGGCTCTGTCCATGGTCACAGTGGGGCTAGAGCAGGACCTCCTCCTGCCACAGCCTCCCTGACCGCGCTTCTTCCTCCCCTGCCTTCCGCACTAAGCACGTAAGGCAAGACTGGAAAAAGAGGGACAAACAACATCCAAGGAAAGCACAAGAATTAATGAAGTAAAAGCAGAAATTAATAAATTACAACATGAAAACAGAACTGGGTATTCTCTCTAAAGCTGCTTCTTTGAAAAAAACCAGTAAAATAGATTTCTCGAAAGTCTGTCAAAGATAAACTAGGAATAAAAAGTGAAAACTATTTTTTTTCCTTCCACCCCCAAAAACCATTGACAAGGATATTAAAATGCAAAAAAAAAAAAAAAAAAGGCTCTACACTAATACGTATTTACGAAGGCAATTTTCTTAGAAACCTTAATTCAAACAAATTGACTTACAATGAAATAGAAACACGGACTAGCCTATAACCCAGGAAGACATTGGAAGTTCGCAAAGAACTTGGAATCTCCAAAAGGAAGTGGCAGCCCGGGCGGCATTACCCAACACTCTGTGTCCAGTCAACTGTGCAAAGTGGGGAGGCTGACAGGGACCGGAAACAGCAGGGCCCCTCACTCCCAGCACCTCTGCTGTGTGACCCCTCATCTCAGCCTCACGCAAACCACGAGTTATGTTCTGACTTTATTTTTGTCCCCATTTTATTAAGGAAACCGGCTTCAAGGATTTTAGAAATGTGGCCAACATCACGTGCTAAGTGGCAAAGCAGGGAACAGAAAGTCAGTTGTCCAGCTCAGAGGTTTGCTCTTTGCTGCTGCTCTTAAAAGCGTCTCTGCCTTTCCTGAGGTCCTGATATGGAAGCCTGCCTGACAACGTCCTGAAGCTGAAGTGGACCTTCTGATTCATTTCTGTGTTGGCGGAATAGAGCTCCAGGCTTGGGACCGGTGTGTTTCAGAAATCACAGGAGGCCATAATATTCCGTGATGTAATTAATCATGAGAGAATGAAAGGAGAAAAACTCGATGCTTGGGGGGGGGGCAGCGGCGGGGGTGTGTGTGTGTGGGGAATGCAGAAAAGACATCTGAATAAATCCATTATCTATTACTGGACATAAAAAACAAAACCAAACCTTCCAAGCACTCCAACGAGACGACCCCGGCACACGCACCAGGTGGAACCCACTGACGTCGCACAGGAAGGAGTGCTCACCCACTTCACGCTACAGGATCGGAACACTCTTTTCTCTGCCCCCAAACCTTAATCATTCACACGACACCTGGACATTTTTTGCCGTATAACCAGTCCTGGTTTTTTTTTTCCTTAAATCAAGTTACTTTCGACATATAAATTTATTTTATGTCAAAGAACACTACCAAGAAAGTGGAAACACGACCCCCAGAAGGGAAAAACATGATAAGGCTCTAGTATCCAGAATACACAAAGAACTCTTAAAATTCAATAATGAAAAGATAAACACTCAATTAAAAAGGGGACAAAAGATCAGTATAGACAGTTCTCTAGAGAAGATCTACACATGGCCAACAAGCACACGGAAAGGTGCTAGACACTGTTAGTCATGAGAGAAGTGCAAATCAAAATCACAGGACATACCACGTCACACCCATTAGGATGGCTATGATCAAAAAGCCAGAGGGGTGCCTGGCTGGCTTGGGTGGATGAGCATGCGACCCTGGGTTGGGAGTTCAAATCCTACACTGGGCATAGAGCTTATATAAAAACCACACACACACACACACACACACAGCCAATAAGAACAAGGGTTGAGGGTGTGGAGAAATCAGAAACCTCATCAATTAATGGCGAGAATGTAAAATGGTGCAGCTACACTGGGAGACAGTTTTGCGGATCCTCAAAAAGTTAAGCACAGAGTTATCTGACCCAGCACTTCCACTCTGAGGCACACACCAAAGACAATTTAAAACAAATTCACATAAAAAGTGCATAGAGGTATTATTCATAATAGCCAAATGAGTGGAAACAACCCAAATGTCCAACAAATGACTGGATCAACAAAATGTGGTGTAGCCACACCAAGGGCATATTCAGCCTCACAAAGGAATCAAGTATTGTTACATGCTGCAACATGAATGAAACTTGCAAACGCTGTGCTAACTGAAGTAGGACGGACACAAAAGGACAAATGTATGATTCCGTTCGTAGGAGGAACCTAGAACAGGCAAATAGACAGAAAGTATAGTAAAGGTTATCAGGAACCAGGAGGAGGAACACCAACCTGCAGAAGCTGCTCCTGCTGTGTTCTTGCCAATCACTAGGTTGCCTCTGCCAAATCAATGTCACATGTACTTAACTCACATTCACATCTATTGCAAACAGACTTTGATCAGTTACAATAATGAAAATGCAGGAAAAAAAGTGGGGGGGGGGAACCGGGAGGAGGGAGGGACGGATGGGAAGTTACTGTTTTATGGGGATCAGGCTTCTGTTTGAGAAAATGAAAAAGTCCTGGAAATGGGGTGACAGTGATGGTTGGCAAAACACGGTGAACATACTAAAACCCACTGAATTGTACACGTTGACAGCATGAATCTTACAGTATGTGGGGGGACATTTCAATTAAAAAGAGAACAAATATATTTCTCTTAAAAGGAAATGTTGTATTACCACCATAAATAGAAAACCAGTAATTTTCAAATACATGATAAAACAAATACGTGAATATTAAAATTTGAAGAGGTCTGTCAGCAGATCACTCCAGCTGAGGACCGTCAGGATGACAACCAATGGGCAGCCTGAAGTGTGCTGCTGGGGCTTGTGCACACCTGCCAGGGCCAGTCTGACCCCTCTATCCGCCGACAGATCCCACCAGCGGATTGGGTGGGAACAAGACCACGATGCTCACAGCTCATTAGTGATTACAGCCAATGCCAGCAAGACAGGAGAGAAGCATGAAAAACGGAATGAATCACATGGATGACAGAACCATTAAAGATGACTCTTACTCTGAAACTCCAGTAGAACAGTGCTCACTCCGTGTCAGCAGAGCACTGAGCACAATGCCTCTTTATTTCATTAAACCCTCATCCCACTTCTTAGTAGATATGATTATCCCTTCTTACAAATGGAGAAACTGAGGCAGAGAGCTCGTGGCACAGAAAATAAATAAGGGGCAAGTCAAGCATGAGAGCAGAGTCATCTGACTCAAAAGCCCTTTTAGCCTGGATGCTATATTGTCTTCCAATTGGCCTTAATAATCAGCCTATTTATGTCCAAAATAATGTATACCTATAAAACAAGTCTTATCATATACTACCACAACCAGGAATTTTAATGGAAAAATATATCTAACCACAACACAGAATATAACATATCCAGGAGCGAACTTCATAAATGTCCATAACTTGCCTAAGAGAGGGCTAAAATTTCTGAGGGACACGAAAATTATCCAATCCTAAACGAACAGGGGGGGCCTGTTCCTAAATGGAAAGTCTCAACGTCATAACATATCGATAAACATAATGCAATTCCAGTAAAAATCAGAGTACCTTAAAAAAGAATGCCAGGGGCTTGTATTACCACGTTTTACAATCAGATGTGATAAAGCTAACATAATGAAAACACTGGACTGGCGGAGGAAGGATAGATCGGCGGAACAAACTAGAAAGTTCAGAAACATACTCAATTACATTAAAGGTACTTAGTACATAACTAACAAGCTTCAGATCAGTAGAGAAGGCATCATCCAGGAAGCGGCGCTGGGGAAATCAGCCATCTTGAACTAATTGGATTCTTACCTCACACTGTACAAACACCAACACGACTTCTAGACGGATTAAAGAGTTATGTCAAAGGTCAAAAATGAAAGCACAAGGAAGCCAGTGGGAAATACAGCAGCACATCAAAGTATGAAACCACGATCAAAATAACAGACTTGACAACAAAACTGAAAACCACTGGCAAGATGCAACAAGTAAATTTAAAAGGCAAATTACAACTTGAAAGCAACGCGGCAGCATCGCGCGTCAACTTAAAAAAAAGGAAAAAAGGGCAAACTACAAACTTAAACAATGTTTTGTAGTCATTCGAGGGTAAACGTCCTCCAGTGAAGGGTTCTCAGGAGATGAACACATAACTGAGGCACAAGCAGTCACACACGTCGGCCAACAAAATATTCACTCAGCTTTACAGAATCACAAAGTGGAAACTGAACCACGGCGACACTGGAGTTTACCTTCCACTCAGCAAAGATAAAACCCCAAACGGCCAAGGCCGGGCTGCAGGGAACCACTGCGTCTGGAATGGGGCGGGGGTTGGGGGGGGCACTTCACAACCTGAGTCATAAAACCCAGAAGCCCTAAAAGAAAACATTGATACATAAGTATATTTAAAACTCTGAACAGCAACATTCTAGCATGAAACACAAAAGCCAGATCAACGACAAACAGGCAAGTATTTGCCGCATCAGTGACAAAGGCTTAATTTCTTCGATATATAAAAAGCTCTTGAAAATCTGTAAGTACACAGCCCAATAGAAATAGAACTCAAAACTACAATGAAATGCTATTTTTACTTCTCACACCGACAAGTAACCAAGTTTAAGAACGGTGTTGGTGAAGTGCGGGAAAATGTGAAGCAGAAGAACAGAACTACAGCGAGCGTGGGCTGGCAGCACCCATCATATTCAGAAAGACACACAGACCAAGACCCAGAAACCTTCCCCCAAAGGCACAGTTGCCCATATACAAACAACCACATAGGCAGATACTCAGTATAGCCTTATACACCGTAAAAATTGCTAGAAACAATCTAATTGCTCCTCACAAGGGAAAATGGGTAAATTTAAACACTGACTACCACACAGATGTGTTTCGAAAAGCCCAAGGTAGGCCAAAAAAGACAAGCGGTGAGCTCCTAGATGTACCGTTAACTGAACAGTCCAAAGTGCGAGACCGGATGTGGTGTGCCGGGGGCCTCTGTGGTGAAATAGGCACACAGGATTATCCAGAAAGAAATTCAAGCAACTGGCCACAACTGCTGCCTCTGTGGGAAGGGAGGCTGGGGTTAGAGAAGGATGTCGCTACATCCCCTTTACAGGGTTTGAATTTTTTATATGTGCACATATCACTCTGAACATTTTTTATATCTTGAAACAAACTGGAAGAAAACCGGCAGAGCCTCTGCCCTTGGGGTCAGCAGGAGGCAGAGGCAGGGCCTCGCTCTGACACACAGACAGCTGGTCCCACAGCTGTTACATCGACAGAGGAGTCAAGGGGACAGCTACCGCTTACCCCAGAAGCGAAGGGGGCAAGAATAAGGCTGCCGGGGATAGATCTGGGCCTTGTGGTTCCCAGCGTGAAGCTCCCCATGACCCTATTAGTCGAGTAAGAGACAGAGCAGGGCTCACACCTGTGCTCCTGGCCCTCGGGGGGGCCTCTGAGGGGAAGCGTGTACTTAAAGGGGGAACAAGCTAAGGCTGGGTGCGGCAGGCAGGCAGCAGAGGGAGCAGACTGTGCCCCACCCGGATGCACGCCTTTTCCACTTGGGATTAGAAATGCTGACAGACAGATGCCAGGTAAGAAGATTTCAACAAGACCAAACAAATAAGATATAATTAAAAGCCACTTTCGGCCGATGTCACAACTGCTGTCCTAGAATAGTTTGTTTTTCAGCCTGCTTAGGAGAAAGAACGCCAGAAGTGGACTCAGAGTCTTGCTAGGTCTAAATAAGTCAGACACTATCTGATGCTCAATTCTGGTACCGACAAGCAGTTGTAGAGAGCGATCAGTTTTAACTCAATTCCATAGCACATTACTCTACTTTGGCAGCAGAAACTCTCAACCCACCTGACAAGATGGAGAATCCCAGATGGCACAGCTGCTGTGCTGTGCTGTCCTGGAGGGGCTGTGAATGCCTGGAGCTTCCTTAACAAACACACTTAGGTGGATTTTTTTTTTTTTTTTTTAAGTTATATGAAAAGAAAGCAAGTAAAGATAAATCCAGTATTCGGGATGGCGATTACATTGGCCTAGAGATGGGGGCAGGGGGAGAAGATGACCACCCGGGTAGAAAAAGCTACTGTCTAACGTCCTAGGTTTGACACTGAACACAAGTCTCAGAAATGCTTACCACATTATTAAAAACACCAAGGAAGCAAATAAAAGAGAGCCATGTCATGTCACAAACCAAAGATTAACCCAGTTCTGTGTACTCAAGTTCCAACAAGGAGAGAATACTCTTGCCTTAAAGGGAGCAGCAAAGCCTCCACATACTAGGTTTTCAAACATAGTGACAGTGATGGTCATTAAAATTTGCTGTATTTGGCTAGAAACAACAGAAACTAGCAGCTAAAAATTCCAGAAACAGATTCAGGCAGGTAATTAATTGCAAGACACTAATACTGACCTGGAGCAAAGCAAAGTAGAATTCAGTCAGTAAAAGTTTGACATTTCCACTTTATGAGTATAACTCATCAATTTAGATTCACCCCTAAATTGGATTCATAACTCCTTAAACGGTGAAGAGTACTCAGGAAACTGTAAGAGTACACAGACATTTAGCTACTGAAGAAAACGTAATCAGAAGCAAAATGAACAGACTTACTAATTATTATTAGACTTGGTAGATGGATGTTTTAAAAGTCCTTGTGTGATAGATACTTTTTGTACCAACAACAGAAGGGGAAAAAAGGAGTACGTTTGACACTCATAACTGGCAAACGCTTGCCTTCTGAACGGAACAAAAAATCTACGACCATTATAGAACTCAGTAAGGCATTTCACACAGTAAGCGGGCAAAGAGGTAAAAGGCAGATGGTAAACCAAATGGTAAAACGGACTAACCAGTAAGTTCAAAAACATGGATCAAGACTACCAAAGCCCTTTTAATAGTAGCAATAAATACTTCATGACACTGGACTTGGCAATGACTTCTCGGACATGGCACCAAAGGCACAGGTAATGAAGGTAAAAAAATAGATACACTGGACTACATGAGGGCTAAAAACTCCTGGGCATCAAAGGACGCGATCAACAGACTGAAAAGGCAGCCCACACAATGGGAGAAAATATTTCTAAGTCATCTATCTGATAAAGGGTTATTATTCAAAATATAGTTTAAGAACTACAAGTCAATAACAATAAAAAATGACCCAGATTTTAAAATGGGCGAAGGACTTGAAAAGATGTTTCCCCAAACAAGACATTCAAATGGCCAAGAATCTTATGAAAAGATGCTCAACATTACTAATTATTAGGCAAATGCAAATCAAAACCACAACGAAACATCACCTCACACCCAATAGGATGGCTGCTATATAAAACAACAGAAAATAGCAAGTATTGGGGACCATGTGGAAAACTGGGATTCTTGCAGACCAGTGGGAATGCAAACTGGTGCAACCACGGTGGAAAACAGTATGGAGGTTCTTCAAAAAATTAAAAGTAGAATTACCATATGATCCAGCAGTCCCACTTCTGGGTGTATCTCCAAAAGAAATAAAAGCAGGGTTTCGAAAGGTATTTGCACACCCATGTTCCCAGCAGCATCGTTCACAACAACCAAAAGGTGGATGCAACCCAGGTATTAATTGACAAGTGGTAAACAAAATGTGTTACATACATCTGATGGAACGTTCCGGCTCTTTTATTTTTTTAAAGTAAACTCCACACCCAACATGGGGCTCAAGCTCGTAGACCTCAGATCAAAAGTTGCACGCTCCAATGACTGAGCCAACCAGGTGCCCATTTCAGCTCTTCTAAAAAGGAAGAGAATTTTGACGCATGTAACACAGATGAACCTTGAGGATATTATGCCAAGTAAAATAAGCCAGTCACCAAAGGCAAGTACCGTATTATTCTGTTTAACATGAGGTACCTAGAAAGGTCAAACTCCCAGAAACAGAGAAGGGTGGTTGCCAGGGGAGGGAGGGAGAAGGGAATGGGGAGTTTAGCAGGTACAGAGTTTCAGTTTTGCCAGATGAAAACGCCCTGGAGATTGGTTGCACGACAATACATCACTCTACTGAACTGTACACTTAAAAATGATTAAGATGATAAATTTTACGTTGTGTGTATTTTACCACAACTAAAAAAAAAGTTGTAATAAGAAAAATTGAAAATATCTGATGTCACCAACTACGCAGGGAAATGGAGATACTCACAAGAGGAAGTGTCAGCTTTCCGGAGAGTATCCGAGTCTGTGAAACCGTGCATACTCACCGAGCAGGCAACGCCACACACACACCACACTCACAGAGACGCTCACAGCAGGCACAATCTAAAATAGTCAAGACACTGCTTACTACTTAGGAGACGGAGGAAACATCCTATAGTATAAGCACCACGGGATACAATAATGCAGTTTTTCATTTGATCTTTTTTTGAGGTCATGGGCCTCTTCGGCAAGCTTATGCTTTCCACACACACACAATATATATATGTGTATATATATAAAACACACACCGGGGGGCGCCTGGGTGGCGCAGTCGGTTAAGCGTCCGACTTCAGCCAGGTCACGATCTCGCGGTCCGTGAGTTCGAGCCCCGCGTCAGGCTCTGGGCTGATGGCTCGGAGCCTGGAGCCTGTTTCCGATTCTGTGTCTCCCTCTCTCTCTGCCCCTCCCCCGTTCATGCTCTGTCTCTCTCTGTCCCAAAAATAAAAAAAAAAAAAAAAAAAAAAAAAAAAAAATAAAACACACACCGTTTCTGAGCACTCACAGACCTCTAGAAGCCCATCCATAGCATTCTTACGGAAGAATTAACAACCCTGAGAAAAAGCCACGTCCGATGTGTCTGTGAACTCCACTGATACAGGGAGATGCAAATGAAAACAGAAATGCAAAACCAGAGCAGACCAGAATATGCACACTGATTGTCATCAAAGGCTCAGAGCAAGGCGGGCAGGGAGGGGGAACCAGGAGGTAGTGGTTGGACAGGAGGCTGGGTGGCACTGCAAACGCTCGATGAAGAGGACACATGTTCACCTGGCGCCATTTCACAGAGGAGGGAAACAGGCTCGGCGGGTGGGGTTCAGTGACTTTCTCTACTGCATAAAGCTTCCAAGCGGCCAGGTCGGGGAAAACCCAGATCCATCCTTCGGCACCTGCTCTGGACACCTGCCCCCGGGGCTGGCGTTGCCATAGGCCCAAAACAGTTAGGATGCGGTAATGCAACCTCCATCACGGAGGCCCCCACCAGAAGACCAGAAGACAATACCTGCCCGTCCCCAAGGTCTTCTCCAGTGAACTGTCCTATTGTGACAGCCACGACTCTTCCACTCAATCATGTAGCCACAGGGCGGGGGACACCAGGAGGGGAGCAAGCTCTGGGGGGCTCTGAGAGGACATCAGCCCCTACCCCCCACTGGCTGCACAATAAACTCCAGTTGTGGTACATGTTTAAGCGTAAAAAATTAAGCCATAAGTGTCACAAGAAAATCCAGATTAATATTTATATACTTTGGGGGTGGGAGAGATCTAAGCAGAACACCAAGTGCAGAAACTATAGCGAAAGGACCTCAGAAAAATGGTGCCACTCTTTCGTACGTCTGAAACACAATACACAAAATGAAAAGGTAATCTAAAAACCGGGAAAAGTATTTACGTTGAACATAGATAGTTAATATCCTTAATATGTGTTTCTACAAAACAACCAATAGGAAAATGAGCAATTAGTAAGCCCAAGTAACCCCCCCCCCCCACACACACACCACTGCAAATGGCCAATCCACAGATATTCTGTCTCAGTAGCGGTAAAGATCTAAGGTTTTTAATATAGTGATACCTTGGAATACTGTAGAAAAGGGAAGACAAAGCCAGGTTGACCTCAATTATGAGAACATTAATTTACAAAGTCCCTCCGGGAGGGCTATTTAGCACTATAAATGAACCTAAAGTCTTAAGTTTGACATAGGCATTTCATATATTCATATACCCCAAAGAAAGAATATCAGATGTGATCAAGTGTGAGCCACAGGGAAGGTCATCATAGCTGTACTTCCTAAGAGGAAAAAAAAAAAAAAAAAAACAACCTGGAAAATAAGATCATCTAACTTAGATTGTTTAAACTGATATAGCCATATGATGGATTACATCACCACAAAAGATGCTTTAAATGACAGGAAAAGATGTTCACTATATATTAAGTGAAAGGAGTTGCAAAGCAATTTACAGCATAATCCCATTTTTGTAACAAAAAAATCATAGCTTATGCATAGGAAGAAAAAAACACTCTAGAAGCAAACATACCAATAACAGAAAATTACTGAGGATTTTGGTTTTTCTGTCTTATTTGTAAGCCTCATGATAAACCTTTTTTATACGTGAGAACTCAGTTAAGAGGTATTTAAAAGAGAGGGAAGGCGGCACACAGCTGAGGGGCCTGCAGCAGAGAGCAGGCAGTGTCCTTACCCAGCAGGCCAGAAGGTGGCGGAGAGGACACCCACAAGAGCAAGGTTAAGGCCACACCCCCAGGGACATACACCTTTGCATCTTTTTATTTTTTGTTATTTTGCTACCTTCCTCTGCCCACTTCCAGACTGCAGGGGTGCAGTCTGTGTTAAATACGAACACTTAAAACATCCAAGTATCTGTAAGCCTGTTTGCATTTCATTTAATATCAGCACCACACAATAGAGAGCAGACCAGAGGTTAACATTTCCTGCAGACACTCAGCCACACAGAGCGGCATAAGAGGTCCTACAAGTCCCTTAATGTCCAAGGTCAGGAAGACAAACCAAGGGCAGCCGGCAGAGTGGAAGAGGTGGTGGTTAGCGTCTGATCCCTTTTGTAAGGAGAGCCACTTAGGCAGTTCTGACTATGCCCAACCTGGGCACAGAGAGGCCTCAACCCATATTTACTCTTAGGCTATTTTCCTTTTTAAATGAACTTCCAAACGCAACTTTTGCTATCCTTATGCCCCCATTACTTTCATCTTGCACCAGATCACCATTTTCTACTTAATGAATTTCATTGTGTCATCCACTGCCTGTGCGAGTTCAGAGAGAAGGCCGAGTTCAGATCTATGCACGAGAAGGCAAAATGATTAGCAAAAATCATCAACACGGTCATTCACACCTGCAGCCCACTCACTTGATGGGAGAATAATTGTGGGTGAAGAACAGGTAGAAGGCTCCTTTTTCACAGACCATCTCAGGAGCCCCTGGATTGGGTGGAGGCTAAGGGGCCTGAGCTTCAGCTGCCTGCTGTCTGCCAATACCAACCATTGGGTGCCAATCACACCCTTATGGAAATCCTTTGTCAGCCAACATAGTTGCTGGGAAACACTGCCATTTAGAAAAACATTTATAGCAGTTACCTTCAAGGTTGGAAGCAAGAGTTTTGTAGTCAGCATATAAAAAACAAGGAGAAACTAGTTCTGAAAAGAGGGCAGGGCAGCTGGAGGAGGGCTGGGGTAAAAAGCAAAGAGAAGGGAAGGGGTAAGATAGGAAAGGAGACCTAGATTGTTCTACAGGGACGAAGGACCAGAGAGGTGAGCAGGGAAAGGATCCTGAAACTTGCACACAGCCGTGCCCACTCTCAGCCGAGCCTTTAGCCTGTCCCACACCCACCCCTGCCCGGCCACTTCCTCCTCCCCAGCACCCATCTCCAGTTTCTCAGTAGCAGACACATGAGGGTTTACCAGGACCCTAGACGCAGGCCATCTAGACACAAGGAGGGAGGACAATAGCCAGTCCCATGCCTGCTCTTGGAGGAATTCTCTAGGCCACGCTCTCCCACCGCTTTGTTTTGGTCACAGACCTAGCCTGTCCCATCTCCTCTCCCCTTCCAAGGTAAACTTCCCTTTCGGCTCCCTTGCAAACTAAAGCCTTAACGGAGGTTGGCAAGGGTTTCTATCCTGAGCCCGAAGTTTTGCCTCCTGCGAGGCAAAACCTTTGGGCCCAAGAGTAAATACACAACAGCAGTGTGAGGACTCTGCTCCCAGGATGAGCCTCCTGCCACTTCCCCACCCAGGACAGAGTCAATTTAGACACATGAGACGAACTATGGATTCCAAGAGCTTCTGCTCACACTCTGTTTAACCTTGGCCTGCTCCGCAGAGCAGGTGCACAATCGAGCCCAAACTCATGTCACTTACCAATAAAGCCAAACCAAAGTCTTTGGTACTAAAGATGAGAATTGTGTTTAGATTCGAGTCCAAAATACATTCCAGCTCCCCCAAACCACAAGTACAGAAAACACAGAACACGCGTCTGTTGTATTCTTCAGACGGTCTCCCTTCAGCAAAGGGAATGATAGGTCCCCTTTCCAATGATACCATTTGGAAATCCAACCAGTTAAAGTTCCAGGATATTAAAGTACTCGCCCAGGACCTTGACACTGACCTTCACCGGCTGGGTGGTTCAGCATCAGTTTGCACGACCATTAGACACTCCCTACGGTGAGCTGAGCCCCCATTCCTGTCCACCAGGCTGCAGACCATCGAGGACATACTTGTTTTATTTGAAGTTACTACACACTCCACTAAGTGACCTCAATTATTTAAAGCTACTGAACAGCAAATCTAGGCCTCAATCTATAAGAAGATGATACATCCAACTTCATTATCAAGATAACTTGTTTACAGAAAAGATAAAGGTCGAAAAACATAAGATAGCAATACAAATTAAAGAGTTTTAGAACTCAAACCTTTATTTGTGCTGTAAAGAAAACGATTAGTAATCATGTACACGATGCAACAGAAGACTAGTTCTCAGCACAGAGCAACACAGAAGTACTTTAACCACCCAGTGTAACAGCTTCCATTTCACAACAGCATACACAAACACATTTCCCCATACGCGCATGACTAATAAATTCTGAGGACAGGAATTACATCATACCCAAGTCATGATGAAAAGCTGAACGATACCAACATATTTTTAAACATTAAAAAAGAACCCATAAGACAAAAATCCCAGAAGCAAAAGGTATTGGGGATCTTAAATTTTTAGTGAAATCTAAGGTTAGAGGCACAGGAGAAAGAGCTACTGGTATTACTTTACCAACTCCCTGGATGCAGCTCAGAAACACGTAATCATAAACGGTTTTCTTGTCTTTCCCTGAATTTTTAAAAACAGACCACATCTAGTAAAGGCTCCCCGCTCCCCCCGCCACCAATTTGCCTATTCCCCAAACTGATTTTGGCTGAGAGTTGCTCCAGCACTGGATCAATCTGAAAAGCGCAAATGTTCAAACTAAAGATAGAATCGATTCACTCAACCTTTGCAAGGCTACATGGATTGTTTGCTACTATATATCACAGTAATTTTACAGTGACCATAAAAAAGTTATTCTGCTACAAACACTAATGGCAAAAATTTTTACTGCTATTAACACGGACCACAAAGACAAGAGATGTGTTTGAGACATAAAATTCCTATCATTGCACGTTCACTTTGCTCAGAATTTTCAACCACAACATCTCAGTAAATAGAAATGTTCCAAACCCCAAAGAGTACATCTAATCTCAAGTGCACACCAACATTTTAAACTTCAATACTTTAAAAGCTCACAATTTGCACATTTAAAGTCCTAAGACTTACAGCTCCCCAACACCCGCACACCTTCATATAAACCACTGAAAAAGCTCATGGAGCAGCAAAGGCTGGTGAGCACTCTGCCGATGGGGACTCCTGCCACCAGCTTTCATGGGACTTGTACTCATGTTCAGTTGTCTTCCCTCTTTCCCACCTTGCAGCAAGGCAAAACAATTTTAGCTTCTTTCTAAAGTTTTGAAGCAATCTTTTGTACTTTTAAGAGACAATGTAACTAGCACTAACAATTTAGTAGCGTTAACTAATATCTTCTTTCTCTGTGAGCAGATTACCTTCCCCAGAATTTTACCCTTTTTGCCAGAATTCCCTTCCAACCCCCATTCCCTACCACCCCTACCCTCTGCAACATTTACGGTATCAACCCAACCCTCTCCCTTTCCTCACCCCCACCCCTCCCAGTACCAATGCCAACTGTATTGTACCACTCCAACTGTCACCCCTGCCAGAACCAATGCCAAGGTGTGCCCCCCCCCAACCCTCACACCTCAGTTGGGTCCTCCCATTTGAAGTTTACTTTCAAATGAAATCAAGCAAAATCCACATGAAAAAATACATAGAAGCATCAAAGATCACTGGTAGTCCCCCAACCATTTCCCTCACTTAGTCATCTGTGATGCAATCAGAATGCCCAAAGACCTGCCATTTCTAACAGAATTTGGCCACAACCAACTTGTACCCACCCCCGGACTGTAGCATAACACGACCCCCCCACACTCCCACCCCCTTCGGTTTGCCAGTAGGCTTCATTTAAGTATTTGCTCAAGGCGTTTCAAACGTGAACACTTTCCCCAGACACAGGTTAGACCATCACACTAATTCCTCCAACCAATGTGCAGGCAGGCAGGCGCGTGGGTAGGCGAACGAGTCACTGGGCTCCATCCGCAAGATTCATCTACAAGGCACGACTCTGCGTTGCGGCACGTTACAACGTCCTACAGCTTAAGAATCTTCTTGAAGCAATGTTCGTAGCACAGAACTAGCAAAGACCGAAGGCTCAATTTAGAAGACGCGGCATCTGAAAACCTCCGCCCCGGAAAAGGAGGGGTGCCTGGGGGTTGGTGCTCCGGGATCAAACATTCAAAGCAACAGATCTGCTGATGGCCCGATGCATCTGCTTTGGACTTTGAATGATTGCCCCCTCACGAGCTCATCTGAAAACCTTAAATGGTGGCCTCCTGCATACAGGGCTTCCTGAGCAAGGCCTGGAAACAGGACACTGGAGAAACTTCCACCTCCTAAGCCTCTGGAAATTCAATCTGCAGACATCAACTTAGGCGGGCTCTCTCCTTCAGGGTCTCCCCTCCTGCACTGCTACGACTCACACTGGCCATGGGCTCCATTTCTCCTGGTGCCATCTGATCACCACGATGAACACTATAGTAACAAACCATGGTCCATGAGGCATTTCGTAACTTTCAGCTGGTGCCATAGCTGCAGGCCCACCCAAGGGTACACATTCAGTCCCCACCCTCTCCGCAGGCAGGCAAGACCACCCCACCCCACCCCGAGTCTCAGCAGGGCGTGCCTCTCCTCCTCCACGATTACCGACATAACCGAACTTCTCAAGGCCGTTGTCAACTTTCCCAGGCTTACCAGGTTACCAGAAGCAATGTTTTAAACGAATGGATAACCTCGAGAGAGTTAAAGGGAGGAGGAAGGGCAGAGTGAGCTCACAGAAGAAGTTAGCACGGAACCTAGAGGAAAAGTCCAAAGGGGAGCACTGCCACCTGGAAAATAAAGCTTGGGTCAATTTTGTCCCCAGACACACAAATATCCTGCCTCAGCAGCCCCAGCCTGTCAGGCGTCAGGCGCCACACCAGTAACCGCTTCGATGGCACCCTACCTCCTCAGTCACTCCTGAGACCACCCTTACCTCCGACAAAGGGTCTGACCTCACACCCAGACCTGGGTTTCACCAGGCTGGGCATGGCCTGGACCCTGTCCCAGGCCGAACCAAAATTACATACCACCCTGGGCCAGAGCTGTCAGGCCCGCGAAGCTAAGTTCAGTATCCACAAGACCAGGCCTCATCCCCACGCGGGTTCACAACCCTCTGAAAAAAAAGGGGGCTGCTGACATTGACGAGCTCATGGTCTGCCCTCCCAGCCCTCCTGGGGCCCTGCACCCCACTGCCTTCCTTCCTGATCATTCTCTGGGAGCCAAATGCCCAATTCCGCTTCCTCTCCAGTAAGGGCTTTGAGATCCTGTTCTCCTCCTGCTTCTAACTTCTTTCCTCCTCCCACACAAACCGGGGCGCGGGGCTCGCTCGGCCCACGCAGGGGCGGTGCCCTCCTAGAGGCCAAGTTCCCGTTCTCCAGAACGAAGCGACAGCTAGGGCTAAAGGGCTGTGCTCCCTTGGGTCACTGCGGGGACCTTCAACGCAGCTCTCCCCACCATAGGTTCCCCAACATCTCGTTTCCTCTTTAACCTTTTTTATTCTCCTACCCCAACCCCCTCGAGTCTCATCTAAGCCTGTCATCTCCCCCATCTGCCCCCTGAGACCCTGAGCTGGCCACTTCCTCCCCCACAACTACAGCCAAGCCCGCGGCCCTCCCTGTCGCTAACTCCTGATGGACAGGCCACAACTTTTGCTTTTATAGCCCCGGGCCGCATCACTCGGGGCACGGCTCAACGGGACGATTCCTCCACCGCCACGCGAGGGGAAAAAAGTCCCTCCCTGACCTTGCCCAGGGAGACGACTCGGGGGCGGGTCTCGGTCTCCCGGGGCGTCCACCACCTGGATTCCTCAGTTGTCCCCGCCTCCCCTTTAGCAGTGCCTCGTGACACGGCAGATAGATTTCAAGGTCATATTTGGGAAGTGGATTCCGCGGGGGAGAGTACCCTTCTTCTTTTCGGAGGACGAGAGAGTAGGAACACCCTTCCCTGAGAGACCGGGCAGTGGGGGCGGGTTGGCGGGCTGGGGCCGCATTCCCGAGGGGGCCAAAGCAAACGCCGGGTCTTCTTAGGTCGCCCCGCCCCGCATAAGCCCGAAAGAAGGGCCGGCAGAGCGCCTGGAAAATTCCAGGCGGCGGCGGAGGGATCTCTGCAGAGGGCGCATCACCTCGGGCGGTGGCGGCGGAGCGCCGCCGCGTGACTCCTCGGGCGGCGGCTCGGCCGCGTGAGCGCCGGTGACGTCAGCGCCGAGGCGCGCGGGTGGGGGCGGGGCGGCCGGAGGCCCCGGGCGGCCGAACTCGGGACACTTCTAAGGGGTGCGGGGGGGGGGGGGGGGCTGCCCACATGGTGGCGACCAGCCGTCCCTCGCAGAAAAGCACGCGGAGCTGCGTCTGTAGCATCTCTGGTTGAGAAACCCCGCCGTGGGGTCGTTGTGTTAGGAATGGTTGGGGGGCAAGTTGATTAAAACGTTAATTCCCCGTGATGTTCCTGCGTGGTGGCTTGTAGGGAATGTGTTACGGCTTTGTTATTTTGTCCCCAGGGGCCTGACGGTTTGAGGTGTTCCATAAGAAAACCACGCCTGGGATAGGCTACTGAATGATTTTTCATAATGCCTTAAGGGGAAATCAGTAATTGCCAAATGATGAAATCAAAATCTTGTCAGTGCAGAAAACAGTATACAACTGCGTGGCTGTAAGACCAAAAGGATGCAGATAATTCAACCCGTTTTACTTCTGGATTGGGAGGCGGGGAAGAAGGGAGACTTTGGGGGAAAAAACTGCATTTATCCAGGGTAGTTTGCAGCCTGTGATGGGGCCCAGGGAGCCCGTTTGATGGCTTGGGGTCACTGCCTGCTGGCTGCCCACATAGAGCAGGCCTCCGACGTGGGTCTTCTAGAGCAGAGGCAAAAGAACCCGCTGGACTTATGATCCCCTCTGCCAAGGCCAGGCGGACCCAGGCCTGAGCGCTGGGTCAGGCTTTTGCAAGGGACGGGTGGTATCTCATTGCCAGGGTGAGGGAGAATCACAGCTCGAGACCCCCGGTACCCTCCGTTCAGACCTTGCCCCCTGAAGTATATAGAGTGGAAGGAGGACTGTGTGGTCAGGTTAACCACAAGCGAGGATGGCTCCTTAAACCAACTCTGTCCCGGAAAGCCTCCTCCCAGGGTAACCACCCGTGCCCCAAACAAAACATTCCCTGACGACAGGCTCCTTTGGCAACTGGGAGGAAACTGGGGAAGATTTCTTCCCCAGCCTCAGTGAGATGGCATCTGCAGATGGGCCCCTCCTTGTGGTTCTTGCAAAACTCATGACTCTCATGTGACCGTCAGCATTGATGACTGAGTTTGTGGCAAGCCCGGGCTTGTTCCCCAACGGCGAGCTCCTCTGCCCGGGAAAGATTCTGGCAGCTCACCTTTCGTCGAGATCTGCACCCGCAGTCTTGTCCTGGCAACATTTCCAGGGGTCGATTGGAGAGACTCGGCCTGAGAGAACAGCGTGGGAAGAGAGAATTGCCAGTCAGAATGTTTTAGAAAGCTGTACAGTGTGAATAATACCAAGCAGATTCCTTTCCTGCTGCGTCACAGTACCAGGCTGTGGGGTCAGCCCTTTATTTATCTACAAGGTGCCTGAGAGGTGGTAGTCACTGCTGTGTCGTTGCTTCCTGGGCCCAGCCTGAAATCTTAGCTTGCTTTTCTCCACCTCTGGTCTAAGAATCGCCCTCATTCACACAGATTCCCAAATCCCAGAAACAAACGTCTTTAGATTTTATTTTTCAGAAAGGTAGGAGTAGGGGGGATTAGCAACACAAAGCATTCGGGTTCCACGAGGCTCAGGATTCGCCATCGCAGAAGGACATAAGGCCGTTCTTTGTGCCCTCGTGTCTGGAGCTGCTCTGTCCACCCGCTTTATTTTCAAGGACGAAATGGCAGTTTCAGAGGATCCTCGTGTAGAAGCTCTCCGGGCCTCCGGTTCCACACAGCCGGTTTTGTTTGGGAAAGGAATGTCCTTGAGGAGGGTGGAGAGGAAGACAGTGTTAAAAATAAACAATCCAGCTAAAATGGAGTCATGTGTGCTAAGCCCCACCAAGATTTAATGCCTAACTTAACCGCAGCTTCAGACCAATCAGGAATGTCCAGATCAGCCCTAGTGAGGTAGTCTGCCTTGCCTCGCTCTCCCCCCTAAAGGAAGGTGATCTTGCTTGAAACAATCCATTTCCTTTCGTTAATACCCCCTTGTCACACGGTATCTCGGCCTGTAAAACCCTTCTATTTTGCACAGCTCCCTCGAGTTCCTTTCTATGGATCAGATGGGATGCTGCCTAACTCGTTGAATCGTTGAATCCAGCCAGTTAGGTCGTTAAACTTGCTCAGTTGAATTTTGTTTTTTAACAGTAGAAAGCCATACAGGGACATCTCTGTCCTGTGTGGGGGGTGGGGCGGGGGGGAGGTAGTCTCACAGTGAGGTGGACAAATGTGGGGCTTGGGTTCTGCCTTTTTTTTTCAACAAATAAGGCTAAAAATACCTCCACCCAGAGGGAGGAGAGCAGGCAATGCGTCAGCAGATTTCTGTGGATCAAAACAAGCTGTTCCAGGAAAACAGTCGTAAACAGAGAAACTTGGATCCCTGGGTGGGGCTGGTGATGGGTCCACCCCACCCGAGCAGGCAGGCGGCTGAAGCTTTCTCCTTCCTGGGCCGCCCACTGAGGAGCTCAGGGTTGGAGGGGGAAGGAGTACAGGAAAGGGCCCCTTGGGCAACATCTCGATTTCTCAGGGTCAGGGCCTGGGTTCCAAGTCCTTTCTCCGGTCATGGCCGCCTTCCCCTCTTATTCTGAAGCCAGCTCGGCTCTGTTTCCAAACACACACCAGCCCAGGAAAGGACCCAGGAGATTTCCTGCAGGAGCTCCTGGGAAAGGGAGAGGAGAAGGGTGAGAAAGGGGTGCTATTAGAGAATGTGCCAGAACCCTGACTCCATTCCCCACAGGTCCAGTTGCGGAGCTGTGACCTCCCGGGTCACCTTGGCTCTCTACTTACAGGAAACCCTTGACTAGGGCCTTTTCCCTCTGAGCCATAAGGCCCCTTGTCTCAGAGCCTGGCAAAGGAAACTGCACAGTCACCCAGTGGTGGCTGGGAGCCCTTCCTGCCCGGCCTGGCCTCGCCTTGCCTCACAGCAGCCGGTGCTGGAACAACATCCTGCCCCACCCCCACTCCCCACTCAGCCCCCATTGGCCTCTCCTGCCCCGGCAGGAAGCTGGGCCCCATCTCACAGTGTAGCCCTGGGCACGCTCTTCTCCCAGCTAGTCTTTCATCGTTCCCACTTCATAATTCTGACCCGGATTGTCCTGCCCAGAAGGCTCTTCACCTGGTGGCCATCTGGCCCAGCCGTCCCTCAGCTGCTTGAGGCCTCTGCCCAGAGGTCACCTTCTCAGTGGGTCCTGTGCACCCCTGGGACTTGGGCTCCTGGGGCAGGGGTTTCTGTTCCGCCCTCCGCTGCATCGCCCCAACCCCGCAGTCCCTGGCACGCAGTGGGCCTCAGTGAAACGTGTTAACAAAAGCAGCCTGTGTTCCGTAAAGGTCATTCTGTCCACTGTGAGGCTCTTGACAAATATTTGCGATACTGGCAGACTGAAGGAAGGAAATGAGTGCCCAGGTCAGCAGCAGCCCCACAAATTCAATGGCAGGCCCGGATTTGGGAGCCTGTCCAACTTGGACTCCCAGGTCAAGAGACCAGGAGGAAGGGCCAGGGGCTGCTCCATGTGGACTGGGGCCCAGCAGCTCACCCTGAATGCCTGGGGCCAGCTAAGGGAACTAGGGAAGTCTGTCTCTGCTGGAGCTGGCAGAAGGCATTTGAGGGAGAGAGTGTTGGGGTACAGACTCCCCATAGGCTGGTTTGTAAGGCAGGGGAGGAGACGGACCTAACCTACATTTCATCCTACATTTTTTTTTTTTACCCTGCCTGGACCAAAGGGCAGGCGGCCAGAGGAGGGGGAGCAGGAGAGATTAGGAGAGGGCTCCTTCCACATTTGACTCTTATCTCTTGTTGGTGCACGGAGCCTGTGGGCTCTCAGCCCTGATGCTCTTTCCTGAGGCTCTCCCCTCCTAAGGCCAGGCTTCACGCTTTGGCCAGGCCTCCAGGCCACAACTTGGATAGTGTCGGTCCTTTGCATCTGGATCTCCTGGACCCACTGCCACATGCACCTGATACCCCTGGGCGTCAGGCCGTCGGTGCCCCGGCCCTACTGACCACCCCTGCCTTTCCTGAGTCTTGCCCAAGCTGACCTTCTGCCCGGAGCCCGGCCTTCCCTTCTCCTGCCAACTCTGTCACTGGCTCGTGGTCACCTCTCTATGTCCTAAAGCCATTGCCCCTTAAGCGCTCACCAGACCCGCCTGCCTCCTTACCCCCATGCTGAGCACCTGTGTCGTCACTTCTCAGTCCCCAGCAGAGGGAAGTCCTGTGGAACTAGGGACCCTGACCCACAAGCCTTGTCTCATTTGACCACTGCTGTGCCCCACCAGTGGCCCCCCAGACCTCCTCAGTTCCCCCTGTTGCTGACTGAGCAAGTCCCAGCTTTCCTAGGCCCCACCCTTTGGCCTGTACCCACCTTGCCAGCCTCTCCCCAAGCCCCACCCACCAGGAATCCTGGTGACAGTGTCTCTGGGCAGGGAGCTGGGGGTGCTGACATCCTACTACCCCACACCCCTAGGTTTGCATAGCCCCCAAGAAGCCCTCTACCTTCTCCAGGCTGCCTGCAGCCCCCACTGCCGAGCCTCCCACTTCCACTAGGGTCCCTGCTGCTAGGGTCCCTGTCCTCAGGCCCGAGCCTCGTCTTGTCCGTAGAGTGACTCCACCAGAGCACTGGTCATTTAAACTGTCCGTGAACCTCTAAAGGAGCCTTTTCTTATCTGACCCCATGCCCCCTCCCCCCCAATCCCCCAGTGGCATCTGGGAGCAAAACGTGCCTGGCACCAGGACTTGTGCAGGCACTGGAGAAACCCTCTGAGTGGTACCCCTGGCCCCTGGAGGCTGCTGACCTTGACACCGTGAGGGAGGCCTGTGCTCTCACTGGCCTAGAATATCAGTGATTACTACAACCCCTTCCACCAAATGCCAAGGTCGAATAGGCAGGGGACACAGGAACCCTGAGAAAGAGCTGGGACTATTATTATCCTCTTGCAAACTGTATTCGTGACAAGTAGTTTAAAAATAGTTGGCGGGCTCAGTATGGGTGGGGGAGGCAGGTGCTGAGAGACAGCCGGGCAAGGGGTGGGGGCCTGTCGGGCAGGGGCCGGGAACAGTCAGCTCTTGTGGGCACTGGGCAGAGCAGGACGGAGATGACTGGCCCAGGGTGTGCCCACCCCACCCCCTGGATTTCCCCACGTAGCCCTGGTGTTAAATATTTTGACTCGGTTGTCACTCTACAGAAAAACAAACAAAAAAATTCCAAAGCAGAATCTGTTTGCAGGATGCGGATCCTGATCTTTGGAAAATGTGGGTCCCCTCACCAATTAGTGCCCTTGGAGCTCCAGGCCCCCCTATCATGGACTGTGGGACGGTGGTGGTGGTCAGGAGCCAGGGCCACTGCCCTGAAAGGGGTTGCGGGGGGGGGGTGCGGGGGGGGGAATGAATGCAGCACCAGACCGGACCCCTCCCCTCCTCCCCTGCCGGGGGAGATTCTGCCCCGGGTTCCAGGTTCCAGGGATCTGGGCAGGAAATGCCGGCTCACTGCCTCTGCAGCCCCGCTGGAGGAGCTGGAGGAGCAAAGGGCGGGCTCAGCTGCCCCCTTCTGGCTATATCTGGACCTGCAGGCAGACTCTCCCCAACTCTGCGTACCCCGCCCTTCCCACCGCCTCAGTGTCCACCTGATGGGGGCAAAAAAAAGGCAGCCAACCTTGGGGCATGCAACTTGCTGCTTAAAACTTAAGTCCTGACCCAGGCCCAACCCTGCCATCCTGTTCTGGGTGACATTGGGGTAATCCGCCTGCATTCTCTGAAGTGTGGACCTGATCTGGACAGGGAGAAAGTGTCAGGCGGCTCTAAAATGTCCTCCTTGCCTGGGAGAAGGAGGAGCAGTGAGAATCTGCCATGAAGTCTCCCACTTCCCTTGGCTTAGGGCTGGCAGTGTCTTTCAGGCTCAAGGTCACAGCCGGGCTCTGTGCGGCTCCCCCTGCTCTGTGCCTGTACCCTCTCACTGTGCTCCGTTTTTCTCTATTTTATGGAATCTCTCAGGCCCTCTCCTCTAGGAAGGCTTCTCTGATCACCGAGACCCCCCTCCCTATCTGTTGTCTGTTTCCTTTGTCTCCCGCTGTCTGGGTGTGGCCAGCTCATCGGTCAGGTGCAAAGTGGCTTATATTCCTGGTCATCTGTGTTCCCATCCCCAGTGTCCCCTGCAAAGCCGACTGGACTCTGAGCTGACACCCTTTGGGCAACTCAGTCACTAATTCTCTCAACTGCTTTTGCAGGGGCGTCTAGAAGTGCTCCCTGTCACGGTCACTGCAGACCTCCCCTTGCCAGCTCTATCTGTGTGCCTTGAGGCCTTGGCTTCTCAGACTGAGCATGCAACCTTGCCTGGTTGCTCTGCTGTATTCTGAATCCAGTGTGGCTCCTGGCCTCCTGTGGGTGTCTCCCCACGCTGCCCCACCACTGGCTGCAGCAGCACGAAGCGCCAAGCCCTCCCCCCGTGGCCGGATCTGAGGCGCTGCGGTTGAGGCAGGAGCCGCCCGCGCCCGACCCGCTGAGAGGCCGAGATTGGGAAGGCCTGCCCAAGGGTCCCGGATGCTGTAAGTGGTGGAGAATGACCCGGGACTGCCCCGGCCTCAGAAGGGATTGCCTGTGTAGACTGTTCCAGGGACCTCTGCTGTTCGAGTTCTGAAGAGTTAGGGGGTCTGGGGGCCCTGATGGCCCGGTATCCCTGCACTGAACGCCATGGGCCTCTTCTGGTCTGGGGACCTCTGGAGCCGGGTGCTGGCTGAGCCAGGCTGTGTGTGTGCTAGGCTGGTAAACATAAGCCACTAGGGCAACCCAAGGGCAGCTGGTATTTTATTATTACTTAAAAAAAATTTTTTAATGGTTTTATTTACTTTTGAGAGAGAGACAGGACACAAGCAGGAGAGAGGCAGAGAGAGAGGGAGACACAGAATCTGAGGCTCCAGGCTCCGAGCTGTCAGCACAGAGCCCGACGCAAGGGCTTGAACCCATGAACCGCGAGATCATGACCTGAGCCGAAGTCAGACGCTTAACCGACTGAGCTACCCAGGGATCCCTTATTTTATTCTTTTTTTTTTTTTTTAATTTTTTTTTTAATGTTTATTTCTGAGACAGAGAGAGACAGAGCATGAGTGGGGGAGGGGCAGAGAGAGAAGGAGACACATAATCAGAAGCAGGCTCCAGGATCCGAGCTGTCCGCACAGAGCCTGACGCGGGGCTCAAACTCACAAGCCGTGAGATCATGACCTGAGCCGAAGTCGGTCGCCCAACCGACTGAGCCACCCAGGCGCCCCTATTTTATTATTTTTAAAAAATGTTTAGTTGTTTATTTTGAGAGAGAGCACGAAAGCATGGATAGGAGCAGAGAGAGAGAGAGAGAGAGAGAGAGAGGAGAGAATCCCAAGCAGGCTCTATTGCTGGTATTTTAAAAACAAACTTTGGGGCACCTGGGTGGCTCAGTCGGTTAAGTGTCCACTCCTGATTTCGGCTCAAGTCATGATCTCACAGTTCGTGAGCATGAGCCCCACATCGGGCTCTGCGCTGACAGCTTGGAGCCTGCTTGGGATTCTCTCTCCCCTTCTCTCCCTGCCACCCCCCCCCCCTACCACTACTGTGTGCTCGTGCTCTTTTTCTCTCAAATAAATAAACTTTATCATTTTTTTTTAATGTTTATTTATTTTGGGAGACAGAGAGACAGAGTGGGGGAGGGGCAGAGAGAGAGGGAGACACAGAATCCCAAGCAGACTCTAGGCTCCGAGCCTGTCAGCGCAGAGCCCGAGAAGGGGCTCGCACCCACAAAGCACGGGGATCATGACCTGGGCCAAAGTTGGACGCCCAACTGACTGAGCCACCCAGGTGCCCCAATGCACTTTAAAATAACAAACTTCGACGCACTGAAAAGCCCCACCCAAGGAGACCAAGACAGTAATCTATTAGGGTGGTGTCACAGGTTGAATTGGGTCCCCTGCAAAAAGATGTATTCAAGTCCTAACTCTTGGGACCTCAGAATGTGACCTCAGTTGGAAACAGGGTTGTTGCGGATGTACTGAGTTAAGATGACGTGGCAGAAGGCGTGCCCCTAACCCAACATGACCGGTGGCCTTTTAAGAAGACGGCGACAGGAAGACAGACACACGCAGGGAGGAGCCATGTGATGAAGGCAGGGATTGGGTTTATGCGGCACAAGCCAAGGATTGCCAGAAAAGCACCGGAAGCTAGGAAGGGGAAGGAAGGATTCCTCTGCGGCTTTCAGAGGGAGCATGGCCCTGCTGACCTCCTGGTTTCGGACTTCTGGCTTCCAGAACTGTGAGACCATAAATTTCTATTGTTTGAAGCCCACCAGCTTGGGGCAGTTTGTTATGACAGCCCCAGGAACCTGAGGCAGGTGGAAGAGAGATGCATGAAAATGACTTCTGGAACGCGGTCCGGTCCGTCTTCAGGGATGAGGGAACGGACGAGCCTGACAAAATCACATAAAGATACAGCCACGCGGGTTCCAGGTGGTTTCACATCTGTTACCCAACGTCACCCACAACCTCATAAAGGAGGGGTGATCGTCCTCACTTCACGGAGGAAGAAACTGGGGCTCACGGAGAGGACTTCCGGCCTCACAATGGTGGGGGATCCTGACTCTGCCACCCCCTCTCCTGCCTCTGCAAACAGGTGCCTGCCTCTCATTTGCAGAGGTGTGCAAAACACAGTGCTCTGCCCTTGGGTGTGGGAAGAAACCATTAGACAGGCATCATACCTCCCCCACGAAGGGGAGGAGTAGGTATTGCTACCGTCCCCATTTTAGAGATGAGGAAATGCAGGCCCAGAAAGGTGATATAATTTGCCTAAGGCTGCACAGCAGGGAGGAGGAGTCAGACAACGAATGGGGTCTTGGCCTTCCCAGGGAGAAAGATCTGATCCCGGGGGAAGTCACCTGTCCAGGGTGAGAAGCTTGGGTGAAGGGAATGTGGGCTGGCAGGGGGAGGGGGGGGTTGTTGAGAAGCCAAGGTGGGGAGGGGGCTAAAGAGTGCCGAGCCAAGCCCCCCGGGTGGGGAGATGGTGGGGTATGTTCTAAAAACAAGTGGAGGGGCACCTGGGTGGCTGTGGGTTAAGCATCTGGCTCTTGATTTCAGCTCAGGTCCTGATCTCACAGTTCACGAGTTTGAGACCCGCGTCAGGCTCTGCGCTGACAGCTTAGAGCCTGTTTGGGATTCTCTCTCCTTCTTTCTCTGCCCCGCTCCCACTTGCGTGCACGCTCTCTCTTTCAAAATAAAAACAAAAGCTTTATTTATTTAGTTAAACAAATTTTTTTAAAGTTTATTTATTTTTGTGAGAGAGACAGAGCGTGAACCGGGGAGGGGCAGAGAGACAGAGGGAGACACGGAATCCGAAGCAGGCTCCAGGCTCTGAGCTGTCAGCACACAGCCCAAAACGGGACTCGAACTCATGAACCACGAGATCACGACGTGAGCCGAAGTCAGACGCTTAACTGACTGAGGCACTCAGGTGCCCCCCAAACAAAAAAAGTTTAAAAGCAAGTGGGGCCAGTTATCTCTGGGTGGGCAGAGACCAATCTAGGATTTGTGTGGACTATAGCTTATCAAGTTTAGGTTTTAGTTTTAGTTTCTGAAGGTCCCTTCAGAAAAATAATCTTTAAATCCTACTTCTGCATATTTTACAAAACCACTGAACACACTGATAGGCCCTCTCAGAGCCTTAGGAGGGAGGGCCCTGACGCTTGGCCTTCATTCATTCCAGATGGCAGGCTCTGGGCAGGCCCTCGTCTGTGTGCAGAAGATCTGGGATGGGGGGGGAGAGGTGGGGGTGGGAGGGGGGTGGGAGGGTGGAAGGACGCGGCAGAGGCCCTGCTGTTCATGTTGCCGTCCTCACCATCCAGTCAGGTGTTGCTGGCCCCCTGCTCGGAGCAGGGACTTGGGCTGGTGCCACCTCAGGGGGATGCGTAACCCGAGACCCATGGGGGACACAGAGGGAGAGCACTACACAGTGTGGGCAGATGCCTGAGTGGAAAAAAAAGGGGGCAGAGCGCCTCCCAGACCAGGAAGCCGACTTCCAGGGGAACTTCCGGCAGCCGCCTTGCCAGGCAGAGCCGCGCTGCCCAAGGGGATCTGGTTCTCAGCTGGGCTCCCTCCCCGGGCCCCTCTTTGGTCATCTCAAGGGTGCCTGGAATTGGGATCACAGGCTCGGAGCCGAGCCCTCAGAGCATGGAAAGGCCTCCCGGGCAGCCAGCCTCTCCCTCTCCTCCGGCCGGGTCCCGTATAGGTCACAGGGGGCGGTTTGTAAGGGTCAGCCGGCCCGGGGGTGGAGGGGGACACATAGCATAGGGTGGACAGCGTCCTCTCCTGCTGTCGTGCGCGGTGGCTACAGAGGGAGCACAGAGGCCCTTCTGTGAGGGCCAGCCCGCTGATGGCTGAAGCGGTATGCGGCTCCGGGGGGCGGGAGGGGGCGCACATTCTGAACTTAGGCCCGTGAACCAGCTGGAGAACTGGCGGTGGTCCTGGAAGGGGGTCCCCCAGTCAGCTTGAGCCTGCCCACGGACAGGCAGCCGCTGCTGCTCGCCAGGCCACCGGTGCAGGGTGTGGGACGAGGCCTGGTCGGAGACGGCAGAGGAGGCAGACGTGGCGGGCCCGGAGCACGAAGTGGTGCAGGGCTGTGGCGGGAGGGGCGGTGCGGTAGGCAGAATAAGGTCCCTCCAAGATGTCTGTGTCCCGGTCCCCAGAGCCTGCGAGTGTTAGGTTATGTGGCAAAGAGGGGTGCCAGGTGCTAATCAGCGGCTGTTGACAGGGAGATGAACCCGGATTGTCCACACTGGCTCGGTGTGATCACACGGGCCCCTAGACCTTGTGAGGGGAGGAGAGAGAGATGTGAGGACCCCGCATGGAGGAAGGAAGGGGCCACCAGGCAAGGAGAGCAGGCTGCCTCTAGAAGCTGCAAAAGGCAAGGAAAACGGCTTCTCCCCTAGAAGCCCCAGAAGCAATGAGGCCCTGTCGATACCTTGACCTTAGTCCAGTGAGACTCATTTCGGACTTCGGGCTACAGAACTGTGAGGTGATGAATGTGTGTGGTTTTCAGCCACTAAGGTTATGCCCATTTGTTACAGCGGCCGCAGGAAATGAGTACAGGTGGCGAGGGCTGACAGGCCTGGGAAAGAGGAAGGGGCTCCAGGCGGGCCAGGCTCCAGGCCGTTGGTACCCCCTTGCCCACCAGAGTGGGGGTGTCCGTGCTGTCGGCAGGCCCTGGCCTCTCGGGTGGATCCTGTTCTCCCTGCCGGTGTCCAGACATGTGACTTGTAGAGACGAAAATAGCTAACACCCATCAAGTGCCTAGTCATCGCCAGACCCTCAGGCACCCCAACAACCCTCTGAGACGGGTACTATTATGATGGCCTTCTTAAAGGGCAGGAAGTGGAGGCTCCAGGAAGTGCCCACAATCGTGCATCGTGCTGCCCTTGCCAGATGGCGGACCTCACGGAGGAAGGCAGGATAGGGGAGGGGCCCTAGTCCCAGGACCTCACGGCCACAGAGACACGTGACTTGCTCCTTCTGGCTCCCAACCCGCTCCAGTGTGAACTCCAAACCCCACACCGTGCTCACCCTCCAGGGCCAAAGCCCGTGGGTGCCCACGACAGGATCTATGGCAAACAAACCACTTCCTGGCGAGGCCTGGGGCACAAGGCATCCTCGGGGTGGGCACAAAAATCACCCCAAAAACCTCCTGGGTTCTCTGGCCTCTCGGCTAGGCACTGGTGTCCAGACCGTGCCCTCAGCCCCAACCCCGAGGTGTGAAGAGGAGCAGGAGGGCAGGGGTCTGACAGGCCATGGCAGTATGGCTTAGGCCATGAGGCACGGGGGACAAAGGCCTGTCCACCATCAGTGCTTCGTTCCCTTGCCTCCCTGCAGACCTACCACCTTGGTTCCCACCATGAACCACCAAACCCCTCCTGGACCTTCTTACCCTGGGAGTCCCTGGCCAGCCACCGACACTGGAAAACCTCACTCTGGGTTCTCCATCGAATTCCACTCTGCAGCCCAGAGAGCTGCATACCTTGACACGTATTTAATAAAAAGCAAACATGCAGCCTATAATCAACTCACAGGCTGTACTTAACACACTCCTGTTGTTTCATAACGTGAACCACCCAGAGTTTGCTGGAAATTCATTTATTATTAATAAGTCACATGATACAAAAGAATGAGAATATTCAAAGGGCACTTGGTGAAATACTGCTTTGTCCCAAAGGCCAGGCAGAAAAGGTCACGTCACAAGGGATGCTCAGAGAACAGCAGAGAGGCCGAACAGTAAAAACAAGTAATGGGTCCACACCCGCCCCTCGCAGCCAGACCAGCAGATAAACATTCACCTGGGTCAAAACAGCGAGTGGGAAGAGATAACCAGATGGCTGCGTGCCGGGCTGCCGGGCAGCCACTCAGGTCCAGTGATTCCAGGAGGGGAGATAAGATGTTCTCTGGCTGGGACATTCCAGAAGGCTCGGATACCTATTTATTATAACAAGCGACACAAGTCCCTACTGCCGGAGGCAAGCCCCCCTCAGAACATCTGGAGTGTGCAAAAGTCACCAAAAGGAAGAGGAAGTGAGTGGGCTCCACCCCTGGAGCCAAGTCCGAGTTTCCTCTGCCCAGGCTCTCCAGGGGAGGGGAGAACAAGGCCAAGCCCAGTGCTCCGCTGGGCCTGCCTCTTCCCCGCAGAAAGTCCCAGCAAGCGCCGTGAGAACCATGGAGCCACCAGGGAGGAGCCGAGGGGCTGGGAAGGCCCTCTGCTAGCCTGGCTCCTCTGGGAGAAGACAGGAACGTGAGGCAGGGGAAAAGCCACACCCAGTGCCACATCCAGCCTCCCTACGATGTCCCTGCAAAGATGAGACCAGCTCGCACGGGACATCCTCGCGCACAGGCCACCCCAAAGGGTCACGCGGATGGACACCATGGCGCCGTCTTGAAGGAAAGCCAGTAGCTCTGAGGTTGGCGGGAGCACTCTCTCAAGTTGCCCCCAGAGGTCACAGGCTTCGCAGAACTAAAGCAGATGAAAAAGGAGCAAAACCAAACCCTGAAGCCCAGGGTGGTTGGGAGCCTGTCCAAGTGTGAAGTGTGGGTCTGGCGGCGTGTTGGTCACAGGACGGCCACCTCCCGGCACAGCGTTGTCACCAAAGGCTGGCAAAAAGGCATTTTCCTTCCGGTCAGAGGGTGTCCTGGCACAAGGGGCCTGAGTGAGGGGCACAGAATGCCCCCTGAGCCAGGCCCTGCCTGGCTCCCTCTAGTTTCATCCGGCAAGGGAGGGTATGGGTGAGGGGCCTCGCCTTCTCTGTTCCTCCTGTGGTTCAATGCACGAGGGCCCCTTCCCGCCCAAAGAGCCATGCCCAGACTGGCAGCAGGTTGCGGGGCGGGGGGGTGGGGGGGGTGCGGCAGAAGGAATGCAGGGATGTGGTCACCAAAGTCCAGGGAAGAGACCAAAGACACACACTGGATCTACAGGTCCCGAACCCTATTCATCGGCCACCTGCCATCAGAGCCGCCACTGAGGACTTCAGAGCAGGGGACACTGTCCACCTTGAGAGGGGCACGAAGACAAGTCCCTGGCTGGGGGGAGGCGGCCAGAGCCTCCTCAGATGCTCCTGAGACGGAAGTGGGGCCGAGTCCAGGGGAAGTCCAAAAAAGACCCTGCAGGAGCCCCCGGCCAGCTCCGTGCAGCCCGCGTCCCATCCCAGGCACAGAAGCCACTTCCTCCCGCTCGAGGTGGCCCTCTTGCCCGACGCCAGAGCCGCAGCCTGGTCCCGCCCCTCGGGGAGAAGGGCCCTCGGCCAGGCCCCAGGGGGCCTCCGGGTGCCACCCCCCGCCTGGCGCCGCTGCCCTCAGCCCTGCTCCAGGCTGTCAGCGGGCTGCACCACGGTGTAGCTCCCCTGGCCCACGGACAGCTGCCGGCTGAAGAAGGACGTGGTGCGCTTCGGTTTCACCCGCTTGATCTGCTGACCTATCAAGGAACAAGAGGACCGCGCTGAGGGAGGGCTTCCCGGGGTGGGCTGGTCCGCGCCCCCCGGGAGCCTGGATTCCGGCTCCAGGGCCTGGCTCCTTCGAGAGCCGGTGCAGACCCAGTCCCCCTCACTGCATCCACCAACTGTCTGAGCCTCAGTCCCGGACCCCAGCTCTTCTGCCCACGATGGGGAGGGCGGGGAGTGCGGCCAGTCTTGCAAATCAGAGGCCGTTTCGGATTTTCATTTGATGCTGGGCCAGCTGTGCTGTCTGAGGAGCTTTTGTTAAACCCAGTTCAAGAACAGACCAAAGAGGGGCCCCTGGGTGGCTCAGTCGGTTAACGTCCGACCTCAGCTCGGGTTGATCTCACGGTTCATGAGTTTGAGCCCCGCATCAGGCTCTCTGCTGTCAGTGCGGACCCTGCTTCGGATCCTCTGTTCCCCTCTCTGCCACCCCCCTGCTTGCGCTCTTGCTCTCTCTCTCTCTCTCTCTCTCAAAAATAAACAAAAGAACAGACCAAAGAAACAAAACACTTACAACACAGACAACTGGTTCGAGGTGAGCCTCGATAAGACAGAAAGAATTCTTACAAGTTAGAATTTCAGGCCAGGTGACCAAGGTCAACACCAACTGTCACAAGTCATGTTGATAATGCACCTTTGATGTGATGTGATAAAAATGGCACTTTTTACCTCTGTGATCTCCCTCCCCAGCCCACAGCTCCTGCCTAATCACGAGGAAAACATCAGGCAAATTCCAATAACATGGCATCCTACAATATCCCCACAGAGTCGTCCTCAAAACTGTCAAGGTCATCAAAAACAAGGGAAATCTGAGAAGCTACCACAGCTCAGAGGTGCCTACAGAGACATGAAGCTAAGTGTAGTGTAGTGTCTTGGATGGGATCCTGCCACCTTGAAAAGGGACATTAGGTTAGAATGAAGGACTTTAGGGGCGCCTGGGTGGCTCAGTCGGTTGAGCGTCCGACTTCAGCTCAGGTCATGATCTCGCATTTGTGAGTTCGAGCCCCACGTTGGGCTCTGTGCTGACAGCTCAGAGCCTGGAGCCTGTTTCAGATTCTGTGTCTCCCTCTCTCTCTGACCCTCCCCCGTTCATGTTCTGTCTCTCTCTCTCTCTCTCTGTCAAAAATAAACATTAAAAAAAAAAAAGAAAGGTTTTAATAATAATACTGTGTCAGTATTGGCTCGTTAATTATCAACAAACATACCACATTAACATATGATGCTAACTAAAAAAAAAATCAAGCAACAAAAGAAAAATAGACAACAGAAATGAACAATAATCCAAGCACGTAAAAATGGTCCAACTTCACCGATATTCAAATACCAACCCAAAAAGGTCTCTTTCGGTGTGACAGAGAGGGGGTGGAGGCCTGTGCGCGCTGTCTACTGGGAGGGGCGCAAGCGGGCACGCGGTCTGATACCGCAACGCCGTCTCTAGGAATTTGTCCCAAGGAATCGGTTTGGATTCTAAGCAAGGATTTAGCCACAGCTACATTGTTTGTAGTGGCTCACAACTGGAGATAACGGTCATGTCCCACACCAGGGAGCTGGGTGACAGTGCCTGCTGGCCATTCCAAGGAAGACTACAATGGGGGAAACAGTTACGTTATTGAAAAATTATTTTGCTGTTTCTGATTATAAAAGATGACGTGCTTGGGGCACCCGGGTGGCTCATCAGTTAAGTGTCCAACTTCGGCTCAGGTCATGATCTCACCATTTGTGAGTTCGAGCCCCGTGTCGGGTTCTGTGCGGACAGCTCGGAGCCTGGAGCCTGCTTCGGATTCTGCCTCTCCCTCTCTCTTTGCCCCTCCCCCACTCATTCTCTGTTTCTCTCAAAAAAAAAAAAAAATACAAATTAAAAAAAAATGACATGCTTCCCGTAAAAAATGTAGGGGTGCCTGGGTGGCTCAGTCAATCAAGCATCCGACTCTTGGTTTTGGCTCAGGTCACCATCTCACAGTTTGTGAGTTCAAGCCCCACATTGGGCTCTGCACTGACAGTACAGAGCCTGCTTGGGATTCTCTCTCTCTCCCTTTCTCTCTGCCCCTCCTGCGCTTGCTCTGTCTCTCAAAAATAAATAAACTTCAAAAAAGTTTTTAAAAAATGATGTGCCTGTCATAAAATATGTAAATACTGCAAAGACGCACAAAGAAAAAGCAAAAGTTACAACAATTCACCACCAGGGCTGGCACATCCCCCTCCTCCTGCACACGGATACAGTCTTACGTGGGGCTCTCCTATTACCTGATTTTTATTACTTGGTCTTATTTTGTGAACATCTTGCCGTTTATTAAAATTTTTTTAATGTTTAATTTTTGAGAGAGAGAGAGAGAGAGGCAGAATGTGAGCAGGGGAGGGGCAGAGAGAGAGAGTGGGAGACACAAACCGAAGCAGGCTCCAGGCTCTGAGCTGTCAGCACAGAGCCTGATGTGGGGCTCAAACCCACAAGTCATAAGATCGTGACCTGAGCTGAAGTTGGATGCTCAACTGACTGAGCCACCCCGGTGCCCCGACATCTTGCCATTTAAACGTAGGTCTTTGTTATTGCGTTTAAAATCTTCTTATTTTGGAATAAAACCAGATTTATCGAGAAGCTGCAAAGATAATCATACAAAGAGTTCCCATTTGCCCTCATCTGGCTTCTCCTGAGGCTGGCATCCTCCGTCGCCGTCTCACATTTGCCAAAGCTAAAACATAAACCCCAGTACGATATGATGAACTGAACTACATACTTCGGGACTTCCCCAGTTTCCTTATAAACGTCCTCTGTCTGCTCCAGGGCCCGGACTGGGACATCACCCTGCACTCAGCCCTCTTTTTTACCAGCTGCCCTGATTCTACTGGATGTGGCCCCCTTGTTTCTGTCCCCACACCGAACTAACCGACATCGGTCACTTCTAGTTTGTCACATCTGGACACTGCTGCAGGGAACATCTGTGGACGCAACAGTGACAGGGCCAGAAAAGGACTCTCCTGCCAGGGCCCCAGAGGCCCCCATTCCCAATCGCAGAGCTCACAAGATGCGACCCTCACCCAGCTTCACTCCTCCCGTTTAGGTCCCTGGCGACTGGACCCTACCTCGCTGTCCCCGGGGCTCCCCGGGGCGCACATATGTGCATGTGCACGCGCATGTCGTGTGTGCGTGTGCACGTCGTGTGCGTACGTGTGCGCATGCTCACCTTCCTCCACGTAGTCGATGGTGGAGAGATGCTGGAGGCGGCTGCACACCACGCTGCCCTGCCTCTGCAGCTGCGGGCGCTGAGAAGATGGCAGGGAGCTGGCGGCCGAGGGCGGGCCGGACACAGTCTCCTGGGGGGCGGTGAGCTCTGAAGTCTGGTTCAGCTCAATGCAGTACTCGATGAGGCCGCTCATCAGCTCAGCCTGGCGGGGAGAAAGGGGCCACCCTGAGGCCTGGGCGGTGAGCCGTGGCCCAGGACACGGCCTTCCCATACTCTGCAGGGCGAGACGGATAAGGTGGACGGGCCCCTGCCTTCTGCTGGGGGAGGCCGATGCGGAAACAAACACCATTTACATAATAAAGGAAGGGGGGGGTCAGGTGCTCTGTGGGCAGAGGGACAGGGGAGGCATCCACCTGGGGTGACTTCGGAGGTCAGTCCTGGAGGATGAGTAGGGGTCCCTGTCTCAGGTCTGGGAGGTGGGCTGGGCGAGAAAGAGCATTCTAGGCAGGAAGGCCGAGTGCCATGGGTGGCAGCAGTCAGGCCAGATGGGAAAGAAACTCAGCTGCGCGGAGATGATAAGGAAGGCAGGAGGAGGGCTCAGGCAGGGCGTCCTGGGTGGAAGGAACGCAGGGAGTTGTCGGAGAGAAGAACCTGCAGGCCCATGAGGAAGGCGGTGGTGGTCAGGTCACAGGGCTGAGGGTGGGGGACGCCCTCTGAGCACGTTCTTCAAAGGCGACACCTTCTCAACCAATTTTAAATATAACGCATGTTGCCATAAAAGGTGAAGAGACCAGGTGTCAGTGAGCACAGTCCAGACACCATGTGATGGGGACACCAGGGGTCTGATGGGTCCACAGCCAGCCAGCCGTCAGCGGGTGGAGTCCCTCGGTTAGACAACACCCTCACCGAGTGCCTACCCCGTGCGAGGTCTACTATAGGCAGTGGGACACAGCAGGGACCGAGGAGGACCGAATGCCTGCCTCGTGCTCCCAAGAAGAGCACCCACAAGGGGTTGGGGGTCAGGGGCCAAGGGGATGGCCCCCCGCTGACAGAACAGCGGCCTGGCACCTGTGCCCGCACGGTGCAGCCAGAGGCCTCCCCGGAGCAACACAACCCGCCCTGGGGAGGGGGGCAGGGCAGGAACCGCTGCCTGGGCCCAGAAGGAAAAGCCGGCATCCATTCTCCACGCCTGCCTCCTTTTCTCATGCAAAGATTGGCTGGTGAGTGGGAGGGCAGCCAGTGGGGATAGAGGATACGGGGCTGTAAGCACAACAGGGAAGCCCTCAAAGTTCCCTGGAACAAAACCTCAATCACAGCGTGATGCTTCTGAGGTCCAGGGAGCCTGCCATTAAAACGACCCCACATCTGACCAAATTAATATCCATTCAGGATAAAGCCTGGCAGACCAGTAACAGAAGGGACTATTAGCCTTCCTCGACCTAATAGCCTTCCTCGACCAGATGGGGGTATCTGTGAAAAACCTGCAGCTAACACCATACGTATTTCGAGCAAGACCAAACATACTCCCGCCCAAGGTCAGGAGCAAGTCAGGATGTCTGCTCACACCTACTCAACACTGTACTGGAAGTCCAGGAGTGGAATCAGTCAAGACAAACAGAGGCACACACACTGGAGGGTCAGAATACAACCGCCCCTATTACACATGACATGACTGTCTACAGAGGAAACCCCAAAGAATCTGCAACAAAACTATTAAAACCAGCGAGTGAATTTAACAAAGTTGCAGGATATATGAGTGTGTAGATAACACAATCAATTGTATTTCTTTTTTTTTTTTTTTCTTTTAGAGAAAGAGTGAGCACAGGAAAGGGGCAGAGGGAGAGAGAGAGGATCTTAAGCAGGCTCTAAGCTCAGCAGAGCCCAATGTGGGGCTCGATTCCACAACCCTGGGATCATGACCTAAACTGAAATCAAGGGTCAGACAGATGCTCAACCTAGGTACCCAGGTGCCTCCAAATCAACTGTACTTCTACATACCACAATGAACCGAAAATTGATATTTAAAGAGGGGATGTTTGCCTCTCCCTTTTTCTTCTTCCTGTTGTGGAGCATGTAGATGTGATGGCTGGAGTTGAAGCAGCCATCCTGGACCATGAGGTAAATTTAAGAGAAGAGAATATGCGTGGTGGAGAAAGAAAGTTAAAGGACTCTGAGTTCACAATAACAGATCTGGACTGCCTACCTATAATGTTACGTGAGAGAAGAAGAGATTTTTTTATGTTCCAAAAAACAAACAAATAAAAATAAATAAAAAAGTACCATCTAGGGTAGCACCAAGGAAAGAAAGAAAGAAAGAAAGAAAGAAAGAAAGAAAGAAAGAAAGAAAGAAAGAAAGAAAAAGAAAGAAAGAGAAAGAAAGAAAAAAAAAAGACAACCTTAAGGATAAATATAATAAAAGATGTACAATATCTCTATGCTGACAACTATAAAATATTAGTGAAAAGAAATCAAAACCAAATAAAGGGAGATGTAGAAATTATTGGCCTGGAAGATTTAGGATGTTAATTCTCTCCAAAATTAATCTACAGATTCAATGGAATCTTAATCTAAATCTCAGAAGACTTTTTTGGGGGGAGGAAGGGAAACAATCAACAAGCTTTTCCTGAAATTTATATGGAAATGCAAAGGAACTGGGATAGTCAAAAACAATTTTGGAAAAGAACAAAGTCCTAGAAATCATACTACCCAATTTCAAGTTTACTATTAAGTTTCAGTCATCAGTACGGTGGGATTATTAGTGAAAGACAAACACATAGATCAAGGGCACAGAACAGACAATCCAGAAATAGACCCACACACACTTGGCCAACTGAATTTCAACAGAGACACAGGGCAATGCAATGAAGACAGGGTAGTCTTTTCAACAGATAATGCTGGAACAAAAAGAAAAAAAAAAGAGAGAGAGAGAGAGAGAGAGAATATTGACCTATACATCACACTTCATGTAAAAAATTAACTTGAAATGGAGGGACAGGGAGCGGCAGGCACACATCTGCGTGACAGCTGTGGACGGCTTGGCAGTGTCTCCTCAAGTGAGCGTGTGCTGACCTGGGGGCCCAGCCATCCCACTCCCAGGGGGACACCCACATATGCGCACAAAGCACACGCAGGACAGTGATCACGACAGCGTTGCTGGCAACAGTCCCAAACGGGAAATCCAAGTGTCCATCAGCAATGGAGTGGGAAAGTCAAGGCTGGTGAACATGGACGATGGGACATCGGAGAGCCTCTCCAAAAGATCAAGCCACTGCCACCTGCAGGGGGGACAGAGCTCACAAACACACCACTGAGCAGAAGAAACCAGACAGAAGAGAACAAACTGAGGGAGCCTGTGCCAGAAGGTTCAAAAACAGGCAGAAAGACTCGAGGGTGAAACAAGTCAGGATGGGGGGGCCCTTGCTGGGAGGAGGCTTGAGGGGTCTCCTGGGGTCCTGGTTCTTTTTCGCAATCTGAAAGGTGTTATGTGGGTTTATTTTCAGAAAACCCGTTGAGCCATACACTTAGGATTTGGTAACTTTTCTCTACAGATGATACAATAACACATTTACTTTGAAAAGGGGTCTAGCCTAGTGATGTAAAAATGACAGAATCATCAGCAGAAGTGGGGACAGTCGTGTATGCAAAGCTGCGAGAGGGAAGACTTTGTAATGCTATAGGCCAGGGGGTCAGAGGAGCCACTGCAGGGGACAGGAGTGGCCAAGAGCTCACAGTCAAGCTGAGCCGGGATGGAGGACAGCCATCTGTGTACTGGGTGTGGCAAGGCAGAGGCCACTGGGCTCGCAGCAGGGAGGTGCAGGGATAAGGGCCGTGTGCACAGAGTGAAACAAAGGTGCCGAGGGGCCTTCGCCCCGCCACGCCCACTTCTCTTCTGAGAGCACCCAACTCCCAGGGGGCCTCGAGGACTGGAGCCAGTGCCGGCTGGTCACACAGCCATAAGCCCAGCGTGGCATCTGCAAACCGGGCCTCTGACTCGCAAGAGTGGCTCTGGCTCAGCTGACGTCAGCTCCCCTGGTCCCCAGGCGCTCGGCAGCCCTCTCGCCTCCTTGTCAGCCAGCCCGGAGCCTCCAGTAGCCTGGGACCCCTTGAGCCTAGGCTACCCCACCCCGACCTCGCCCCCGGTGCAGGCAATGCCCACTACCTGCTTGGAGTAGATCTTGAGCAGCCTGTTGACCGGGGTGCCCTCGTTGTCCCCATCGAACTCTAGCCACAGGACAGACTCCTCCTCCTCGGGAGAGGTGTGGTCCCACGACAGCTCCTGGAAACGCAGGCCCAGCAGGACGTGCTGGCCAGCAGGAGACACAGAGCTTGGTTTCTCAGAGCTGAGTCCATTCCCCCACCCCAGCCTGCTCACGTGACACCAGGAGGGGATGCCTGGCCAGGCTATTTATCCCCAAGGCTGAGTCTAAATTCCTGTATGAGTTTCTCGGAGGAGTCCCCACTTTCATCAAACCCTCAAAGGGGGTTGTGGTCTGGGGAGGCTGAGAGCCCCTGACCCATGGCACTACTCACCAGCCGGTCAAGCCCCTGACAGTTGGGGCAGTCACGTGGGGGAAGGGGTGGGGGGTAGGAGGGTTTTTCCATGAGATCAGCTGGGTAGCGTCTCAGCAGGCCGAGCTGGGCTCTGGGCCCAGCATACTTGGGCACAGGTGCCCAGGAGGGGCTGGGGTCCCTCTCTGGGGGTAAGTCACCCAAAACTTTTCTGCTGGCTTAGAAGAGACTCTGGCCCAAGTGCAGAGAAACTGCCCCACAGGGCAGGATGCCGACACCACCATCTACGCAGGGAACCAACCGACAGCCTATGCCAAATACAGGGGAAGAAGCCCGACTCTGGCAGCCGGAGAGGGCTTCTAGTCATGCGGCTTTTCTGGAAAACCAATAGCTAGTCTCCAGCCATTGGTCCGGCAGAGTGGCCAGGCCAGGCCAGACCCCCTCCACCCAGAGGCTTTAATCCCAGCCCCAGCCTCCCCTTTCCCTAGCTGCCCTCCTGCCTAGCGTGCTGACAGAAAAGCTGACCTAGAGCAGACCCCAAGGAAGCTCCCGGGATGACACTGGAAGCCCCAGGGACCGTCCGAGGGGGAGGGAAGCCACACAGGCCATCCAGTCTGCCTCTGGGCCAACCACCAGCCCGCGAGAAGCAGGAAGGCCTGCGTGAGCACCCCGTGCCCTCTCCAGTGAGGCTCCCTGCTCCCCCAACCCAGGTCCCATCCTGGAGAAGCTGGAGGTACCTTCTCCCTGCTGTCGATGACATGCACGCCCTCCAGACTGATGGCCACCACCACCGGCTTTCGCCCGCCCCGGTGCAAAAAGCCCTGGGCCGGCTTGTCAACCTCACCATGGAAGAAGGCACACCTGGGAAGGGGAACTGCCATTAGCCGGTCACCTCCCGCACCAGGAACAGACCGTCCGGGGTCACCCACCTCAATGCTCTGGCCAGGCCCTGCCCTGGGCATATGAGAAGTTTAAGCCATTTTGGTGACCGACGGTTAAATGGAAACCTGCCCCTGGGGAGGGAGAAACAGAGAGGGGGTGGGAGGGAGGCTTCCTGGGGGTGGTGGCATCTGCACTGGCCATGCAGGACAGGAGGGCTTGAACAGGCAGGGGGAGGAGAGGAGCGTCACAGAGAAGGGCAGGCACCTCAGACAGAGAGAACAGTGTGAAGCTGGGGGTGGGACAGAGGAGGCTACGTCCGGGGAACCGCCAGGAGGGGATGGGGCTGAGGCTGCTGGCAGCTGCCAGGCCGAATCAGGTTGGGAGAACTCCGCTGCCCACGGTCTGTCAGGCCAAGACCCTTCAGCAGCAGTGGGGTCAAGTTGCACCTGCTCAGGGCCATGAGGGGACAGGGGCCACTCAGGGAGGCTTCAGGGCTTGACACGGGGAAGGGGAAAAGGTATAGTGGCCTTGGCACACCAACTCACTGAGCCGCCACCCTCTCCCCCTGCCCCGCCACGTCCTTCCCTCTCCTACGTCTGCCTGGCCTGCCGCCCCCTCGCACCAGGCGAAGCCAGAGCCCTTGCTGAGTCCCACTCTCTGTGACAGCCTGCACCCTCGCTCCGGGACTGGCCTGGAGACAAGCACGTGCTCCTCTGGGTCCTGAGAGCAGCCTTGCTCCTGTCCTTGCTCCTGGAAGACTTCTACAGGTTCAGCGGATGGCTGGGACTCCTACCTCACTGAGGACACGGAAGCAACCAGAAGCAGCCACTTGGCTACCCTCATCTCAGTTTCTCACCCTCTGTCGGATCAGCCTGATCTGTACACACACATTCGCTCACCATAAAAATTAAAAGCCTCTGCCCCCGCATCCACCCATAAAGGCTGCATCTCTGGACTCCACTGCACAGCACCGACCCCTGACGGGGCCAGCCATACCCGCCGTCTCCTGTCTCTTCTCACTCTCCTCCACCCGCTGCGACCCCCACGATGCTGAAACCAAGGTCAACCATCAACCACCCAGGGCACGTTGAATTCGACCCGGAAGCGGTAGCGTGCAACGCTTGGTCACTTCCTCCTCCCTGACACTTCCCTCTGCCTGGCTCGTAGAGACCCACCCGCCCGCCTCGCCGTCCCGGGGCCTCCTTGCGCCTGTCCACTCGCACCTCCTTGGCCATGTCTTCAGGCTCCAGGTTTCAAACCGCCCAGATGCTGATGCTCACCAATGACTACCCGACTCTAGACTCAGAAACCTAACTGCCCGCCCGGAATCGCCAGCTGGGTATCTAGCGAGCATCTCAAAATCCACACGTCCAAATCCAAACCCCCAAACCTTCCCCAACCCGCTCCGTGGCACGGTCCCATCTCGGCTGATGACACCATCGTTCATGTGCTCACGCCAGACACCTGGAGTTCTGCCTCCTCGCCTTCATCCGTCCCACTGTCCGTCTGTCTAGCAAATCCTGTCAACCGTACCCTCAAACACCCCGGCATCTGACCGCGTCTCACCTCCTGCGTTATTACCAGCCAGCCTGACCCGTATCTCCCCTTCGGGGCACGGCCACACTGTCCTCGCCGGTCACCCGGCTGCCGCTCGTGCCACCTGAGGTCTCTACTTCTGCTGCTGTCTGACTTCCCACCGGAAAGGCGGCCTCACCAGGCAGGGACTGCGTCTCTCTGCTCACCGAGGTATCGCCAGCGCCTCGATCGCTGGCACACAGCAGGTACCCGAGAGCCACCGACCACCGTTGGTGGCGTGAGAGAACTGGCCATGCGCAAGGTCCGCGGGCCCAGCGGCCAGGTGACCGTGGCGGGTGGAAGGAGGGTCGCCACCCGGCCTGGGACAGGTGCAAGGGGAGGACAGGGGTCCGGCTCGGTCCCCGTGGGGCCCGAGACACGCCCCACGTGAGGACAGAGTTCGGCGGGCGCAGAGGTGGGCACCCTGGCAGGCCGTGCAGACTGTTGGGCTGTCAGGGGAGGGGACAGCAGAGGCCCCGTGGCCGTGGCTGCCCGTGACGATGACAGCCAGGGGGTCGCTCACCCGTAAAAGGGCAGCTCGTGGCTCTTGAGGAGGTAGGCACGGTAGTGGGTGCTGAGGGAGGCCCCGCGCCCGCTGTCACCGCCGGCCGCTTCCTTCACCTTGCAGTAGGCGTTCAGCAGGCCCTGCTCCCCCGGCCCCGCCTTGGCCCCGCGGCCCCGGAGGGCAGCAAAGAGCCCGTGGCCCCGCTTGCAGAGGTGGGCGGGGAGGAAGGAGTCTAGCTTCTCCCTGCGGAGGAAGGAAGTGGGGGCTCAGTGGGAGGCGGGGCTCCGGGGCGGGGGGGCCTGGCCAGAGGTGCCGAGGTCCTCAGGGTGCAGCGCGCTCACGGGCAGGGGCAGGCGAGGCCCCGGACGAGGACCGCCAGAGAGCCCACTGCTGCGAGCCCCGCGGCAAGCCTGGCTGGTGACAGGCCTGGAAGACAGGCTGGGACACCAAAGGGGGAGCCGAGACCAGGCCCGCCGCACAGCCAGCCTGTGGCTAGAGGGTTTCGGCAAGGCGTCTGTGTCACTGAGTCAGGAAGGTTTGGATTTCCGAGCTAGTGGAACTTTTACAACCAAAAAAACAGGACAGCCAGTGACCTACATATACCTCTCCACGGATTTTCTGCCAAAGAGGGACATAAAAAAAAAAAAAAAAAAAATCAACCTACAATCCGTCAACACAGGTTCGAGAAGAAAAGCTCGCAACCGTAAAGAACCTTGGCATAGCCGCACTGTTCCCGCGTCAGGCAGCGCTCTGACTGTGCGGGCTGCGTGCCAGCTGCTCCCAGCTGGGGGCAGCCGGAGGTGTGTCCTCGGGCAGCGAGGACCTTCTCAGAGGCCCAGCTTCCCCAGGGATAAAACGAGGACACCAACCGCTGGTTGCATGGAAGGGCGCCAGCAGGTGCCCGGCACCTAAAAAGTACCACTGAGGTTGCCATTTTCACCACAGAAGGGAGGGGTCTCTCCTGGGGCTTCTGGACAACCAAACACCCCCCGCCACCCCCCGCCAGCGGGAAGGCTGAGGTGAGGAAGGAGCTCGCGCCGGCCTGGTGGCCAACAGCGGGGCAGTGTGAGAAGGGGTGTCCAGGAGGCCGTCGCCCTTCTCGGGGCTGCTGTGGGCACTCCCGTTGCTCGTGCTCCCATATCCCATCTTCCAGCGACAACTCTCGCCTGTCATCTGGAAATCCCGCCTTCCCCACACCCGTCCGTGGGGCCTGGACAGGCTCAGGGTGGGCCCATCAGCGCTCTGGCCACCGTGTCTCCTTTGGTCGGACCTGAGGCTCAGCCAAGGGAAGGGGACGTCAGAGTGAGTCTGAGGACTCTTGTGGGTCAGGGAAGAAGCCTCTCCCAATACACAACTGGCCTGCCTGAGTGTGAGCTGGCCCAGAGGACACGGGGCCGGGCCAGGAGAACGAGGACAGGCGTCTGGGGATCTAACCAGAGCCTCTGCACCTCTGGATCCATCCAGAGCTGACAAAGTCCCTCAAGTACAAACACTTTGGGTTGCGTAAAGCAGCAGACACTCCCGAGGGGCAGGATCCCTACGGCCACCAGCTCCGGCCAGCTCCGTGGGGAGCCCTCCGGCTCAACTGAGCCAGGTGGTAAGTGTGGGGCCCCAGCTCTTAGTCACATGGCACAGGGCCCTGTCTCTGCACATCCTCTCCCCCAACACGCCGCCCACTACAGTGCTGGGGTGGGAGGAGTCTGGGGTCTAGGAGCAGGCTGTGCCGAAAGTTCATCTCCACTGGAATTACCTCTAAACCTCAGGACCATTGTCCGTGGAGGTCAGAGTCCGGCCTGGTGTGCTTCTGGGGCACACTCACTCTCACAGCAGAGAGCACTGCTTCTTGGGAGGGGGTGGGAAGCCCAGAGCCCGCAGGCTGGAGTGCCCGGGGAACGGGATCTCATCCCTGGAGTGCGGAACTAAGCTGGACGGTCACTGGTGACGGGGGTCAGTCCCCGGAAGAACCAGCTCACCTCCTTCCTGACCTCAAATGGAGGCTCCACCCTCATGCACACCTGGGGGCTCCTCTCACAGGTGTCACTTCACCCAAAGCTCCCACTTCTCAGGCCCTTCAGCCCAGAGCAGACGAGGAAAAGGAGGCTCAGAGAGGTGGGGTGAGTTGCCCAAGGTCACACAGCATCGGGGCCAGCCCCAGGGGGCCTACGCCTCCCGACTCCGGATCTTGTCAGGTCACCTGAAAGCAGGGCTCCAGGACAACCCTCCCTACCCCGTGCCCCCGCCCCAGGTCCCACTGGCCCTCACCTCACGGCACAGGCAGTGGGCTGGCCAGGCTGGTAGGGCCCGAGCTGCACGCGGCACACCAGGGCGCCCAGGGCCTCGCAGTCCTCCACGTCACATGGGTACCGTGCGGCCAGCACGTTGCCTTTGGCCTCCTCATAGAGCAGCCGCAGGACCTCCTCGTCGTGGATCTGTGGGCCGGTGCGGGACGGAGGGGCTGCTCAGCTGGGGCGGCACACCAGTGTCCAGGGGTCTGCGGACAAGGGGAGGCCGGACACAGGGCCCCAGGGACGGGGGCACCGCCTGGCGCTCACCGCCTCACCTGGAGCTCCCGCCGCTTCGGGAAAAACACGTTCCTTCGGAATTGCAGGGAAGGCTCATCTGGGGAGAGAGGCTGGGGTCACCGCCCGGCTCCCCGGGCTTGGCCCGGCCCGGCCCTCTCCCCTGACAGGCCTAGTGCCCCCCTCACCCACCACGACAGACAAAGCCAGAGGGCTGTCCAGAGACTGGGAGGCTGGCTTGTCTCAATGCGCTTGCTGACTCCCGGGGCCACCCCCCTCCTGGGTCCCCCTCAAGGATCCTGCAAAAGCTGGTTAGTGAGGCCCAAAGGCCCAAGGGGCTGCCCTCCCTGGCCCCTGGCACAGTCTGCCCCCCACCCCTCCACACCAAGGATCTTCCCGTGGAAGGAGTGGCCGAAGGTGCCTGGGAGAGATGCGGGCCAGTGGGCAGCGGCACTGACCCGTGGCCACATCGTCATCGGGGGCGTCGGTAAAACGCAGCAGCAGTTCCGGCCACTGGCGGCCCAGCTTGTAGGGCTGGTGCTTGGGCTTCAGCTGCACCTCTGCGGGATGAGAGGGGAAGCGGCCGTGAGTGTGGCCTCTGACCAATACGACTGTCACCCGCGAACGAAGGCGACGATGATGGCCTTCATGGGCGCTATTAGCTGAGCAGGTACAAGCACCCCGAACCATTTCGAGTGGTTTGCGTGCATCTGCTCTGTAAGAATGCTATGCTCGTTTCACTCAGGCAGAGAAATGAGGCACAGAGAGGTTAAGTCACTTGTCCAAAGTCACACAACAGGTGAGAGAGGGTCAGGCTCTAGGCAGCACCAGCCTCTGGCTGGTCCCTCCAGCACGAGAGGCAGTGGCCGACAGAAAGCGCCAGAGACGGTGGTCCAGAAGAACCCAGCACTGCCATTAGGAAGCAGAGCCCAAAGCTGATAACTGGGACCCACAGACCCAAGAGGCTGCCCTCTCTTGCCCCTGGCAGAGCCTGGGCTTCCTCCTCTCCAGGCCTCACCTCCAGCATCCTCCCCGGGAACTCGGGCTGACCTTTATTCCATGCCATCCAGCTTGCCCACCTCATTTCCTCCTCACTCCTTCTCCCGCTCGGCTCCTGCCACACCGGCCTTCTTCAATAGCTTGAATCTCCCCAGCATGTCAGTGCCTCAGGGCCTCTGTACGCGCTGATCCTCCAGCCTCAGGCATCCCCCCGCACCGCCCCCCACATGACTGGCTGGCTTGGGCCTCAGGTCAAGCGTGTCCTTCCCCAGACCCTTCACTGAGGCAGCTCCCCTCATCAACTTCCTCCATGCCAACTACACCCTCATGTGGTTGCCTTTACGGCGTTTACCGCTATCTGACGTCACCTCCCTGCCTATGCTCCACTAGCTGCTGAGTCCTCGGGTCACCCGGGCAAGAGCGGCTCTATCCCATTCACTGCTTTACCGCTGGCCCACCGCAGGCCCTCACATGGGGGGACAGAATGGCCAAGTGTATCTCTCGTGGCCCCTTGGCTCTGGGCAGCCAGCTGGCCCCAGGGCTCGGCAGCCCGGGCCAGGAATGAGAAAGCACTTTCACCTTACGGGTCAGTGACCACAGCCTGTGAGAAGTCAGAGGCCACTTCCAAGCCATCAGATGAATGGGGATGGGCTGGAGGTAGGGGAGTGGGGAAGTGGCAATATCCGTGCCATCAACTAGCTACTCCTGCCTTCTGACCCTGCTTCTGACCCCTATCTCCTCCCTCATCCCCCAGCAGGGGGCTGGGCGCCTTATCCTGCCAGCATGAAGCCAAGGGTCTTTATCTCTGTTCTTTGGGCTTCCATCTGATCCTCGATCTTTTTTTTTTTTTTTTTTTTTTTGGGAGAGAGAGGGCGCAAGTAAGCAAGGGGCAGAGAGGGGAGAGAGAGAGAAGCTGGGCTCACCCAAAGCGGGGCTCGAATTCTCCCGAAGTGGGGCTCGAGCTCACCCGGAGTGGGACTTAAACTCACGAACTGTGAGATCACGACCTGAGCCAAAGTCAGTTGCTTAACCAACTGAGCCACCCAGGCGCCCCCGTCTGGTCCCTGATCTTAACACAAAACAGTAGCCAAATCCCCCCAAACTGGTCTCCCTCCTGCTTGCAGCGTCTCCCATCCACCCCCGCATTCAGCTTCCTCACACCCCTTTCTCCTCCAATGTTTCTCAGATATTCAGATCTCCCAGTGGTCCCTTGTCCCTCATTTCCAACCTAGATCCTTGCCCACACCCATCTGCCGCCGCCTCTGCCACGGCCAGTGGCAGCGCCCTCTCCCCTCCAAGAAAGGCTCCGTCTTCAACCCTACCCACCCGGCCACTCAGCTTCCACGCGCTTTCCACCGGGGTGCTCAGAGGATGCCAGAACCAGAGAGTCCAGAGACCATCCACTGAACAGGGGGGAAACTGAAGCCCAAAGAAAGACACTGCCTGCCCGAGGCCACCAAGAGTTAGTGGCAACCAGGACCACAGCTCCTGCACCACACTTCAGACTGCGAGTTCCCCCAGGGCAGGGACACCTTCGGTCCCGCTTCCCACTGTGTCCCCGGCATTTAGATCACTGGCCGCCACAGGGGTGCTGGGAGGCGGCTCTGGACCTACCTGTGAGGTGACCAAGGTAACTGGCTAGCCGGGACCTCTGGACACACTGAGAGGGAGAGTGGACCGGGGGCAACGGTGCCCTTCCTTCCGTCTACAGCCCAGCCCTGATCTCGAGCTCCAGCAGCTCAGGGGACTCCCGTGATCAGAGCAGGACTACACTGACCCTGCGGTCCCACACACTTTCAGACAGGACCTTCCTGTCTGGAGGCTTTCACTCGAATGAGACTGATGGTCCCTGGAGCCTGTTCCATGCAGAGTGACAAGGGCACTGAGAAGGACAAACATCCCCCAAACATCCAGCTTGAGGGGTGGCTCCAGCCCACAGCACCCCTCCCCCCTTACAGCCCTGGGGCATTTGTCATAGCTTAACCCACTCTGGGGTTTGGGGGCAGCCAAGGGTTCTGAGGGGCCTGAGTCAAAGAAGAAATGGCCTTTCAGCCTTCCCGAACCCAGCCAGGGAAGCAAGTGGGCACTGACTTCATGCTGGGGCCTCTAGCCACCCTCCTCCTGGACAGGGTGGTGCCCCAGGGTGACCCGGGCGGGCCACACAGGCAGCCCATTCATGTTCTTGCGAGGGGGGGGGACAGGAATGTGAAGAGGAGGGAGTGGGGGCGGAGGAAGTAGGAGGAGCTGCCCAGCTGCAGGGACAGACAGAGCCTGAGGCGGGGCAGGGGCCAGCCGAAACCCTTGAAACAGACACCGCCAGCTTCCCAAAGATACAAACCAAGGGGCTCGCAGTTTCGACCCACACCCGGAGGGTGGAAAAGGGGGCAGCTGAGCTGGATGCGGAATGGGTGGAGGAGACCTGCCAGCAGGAAGAGGGTGGGCGAGAGTAGCAGCTGGACAGGAAGCTCCAACGGGGCAGGGTGGGGGGTTGGACACAGGACATGGACAGGATGGAGATACACAGGATGGGCACTCCGTCTCCCACTGGTCACTAGAGATTCTCCCTCTGGGGCAGAGGCACAAATCCCACTGGCCTGACAAAGAGGTAACCACTAGGGGCCCTGGGGGACACATCACCCCCTTCTTGCCCCTGTTCCTCTACAAGAAAGGAGAATATTTAAGCTCAGCAGACATGCCTGGCCCTGGCACCTGTTGGGGCACCCTCTCCTTTGGCCTTCTTCCTGTGCAAGCCAGCAGGCCAGGGACCCTATTCAGAGGCCTCAGGGACACCCCTACCCCCCACCCCGCCCCCAGGCCTGAGGATGTGGAGAGCTACCGCCTCCCCACCTTGGGATCTCAGCCTGAAAGGACAGGACACAGGTGGTCATGGACCAGAAACCAAGCAGGGCTGGACGCCCCGTGCAGAAAAGTCAAGTTCCCACTCGTCCTGTCCACCCCACCCTCGGGGGTGGCTGCTTCCTTGGCCCACCTTCCTCCCTGCCCCCAACGAGGAGGTTGCAGTTCAGAGGCTGGCTGAGGGGGCCCTGTCCAGGCTTCCATTCTGATCTGGGTCCTACCAGTCACTGAACCCACCACTCCAAACCTCACCTTCTTCATCTGTAAGACAGGGCTGGGCCATTAGGGTGAGGAGACATTCTGCTCAAGAAATGCCAGCTCAGGCTGTGGCATGGACCACATGCTCAGTGAATGCAGATCCCTTCCATCCCTGTCCCCCAGTCCTGATCCTCTTCATGCCCCAGGTCCAGCACCAGCGAGGCTGAGGGGCAGGCTTGACCCCTCCTCTGCCACCAGCAGAGAGAGAGTGGGGGCAGAGGATCCAGGTGTCCTAAAAGCGGTGGACAGCTCCAGGACATACAGAAGTCCCACTTTCTCCTGATGTCTGTGGCCAGAGGTTCCGGAAGCTGTCCCCTCCCTACTGGTCATTGCCCTGCCAACCCTCCGGCCTGGGCTTCTGACTGCCAAGCCTTACCCAGCAGAGGGGAGACAAGCCAGAGTGCAAAGACATCCAGGGCGATGTCTGGGAGCTGTAGGACCTCACGGACAGCCCGGTGCAGCTCGTGGGCATTAAGTGAGGGCAGGTTCTCCACGGCCAGGGGCACCACTGTGTCATCCGCCAGGTACACCAGCACGTCAGCTGCTGCAACAACAGAAACTGGGCAGGGTCAGCTGGGCCTGCTACGTAGGCAGAGGCATGCTGACCAGGAACCCTCTACCCCCCTCCACCGGGGCAAGAGCCCCTCTCCCCTGCTGCCCCAATCCCTTAGAATGCCTCTATACTCTAGAGGCAGAGCCCCAGCATCTTCAAGAGACCCTGTGACGAGTGCTGTTAAGGCTTATCTGAGACCCTCAAACCACCCAGAAACACAGCAACTCTGGCCCGGCCCTAACTCCCCACCCTAGCTCCCTAGGCTTCTTCCCTGATGGAGAACATTCCACAGGTGAGAACTGAGGCAGAGACAGGCCAAACCCGTCCTGAGATTACAGGAGTTAGCGTATCAGGCTGCGAGGCAGGAGAGTTGGCAACTGGCTATTATCCTCAGGCAAGTAGCTGTCTCTCTCTGGCCCCAGCTAAGATAGAACAGGGGATTCCTAAGGCCACCCCAGGGTAAAGCAAGTTCCAGGGTTCAAGCTCCATAGGATTCTCCAAGCCTCAGGACTCAATACCATGGCCTTCCAGGACAGTCTAACTAGGCCAGGAGAAATATAACCTAAAAAGTTGAGTGTTCACTTGTGTCGGCTTTGTAGGATTCTTATTTGGAGCCTGGTGCCGAAGGGAGACCCTCAGAAGAGCAGCCAGATTCAAATCCCCATCCCTGGAACTGCAGGTACAGTGAAGGACCACTGAGCTCGGAGGCCCAAATACCTGGGTTCCAGTCCAGCCGGGGTCCTGGCTGGTGGGCTGACTCCAGCAAGTGTGAATGTGACTTGCTTCATTAAAGCAGAGCTAATCCCCCTCTCTCAAAGACAAGCTGTGAATCCAATGGGGTAAAGCCTATGAAAGGCAGAGGTATAGTTTATCATCAACACACATGAACGTGCGTTTTGGATCTGCAGTCTGTTCTGCCTGTAACAGCTACTTTCTTGCCAGACCATAAAATAATCTCCAGGAGGCTGTGATTCAGACTCACTTTTCAGGTAGGGAAAACAGAGTCAATGCAGGCTCCAGTACCCACTGACTTAACCTCTCTAGGGCCCAATTTCCTTCCTTATAAAATGAAGATAATGATGCCTGCTTTCACCCTGCTGTTTGTGAGAAAGAAATCAAAGAAAGTCAAGGTGGCACTTTCATTCATGAGGTTTCATTTCAATTTCACAGCTATGTAAGATATGCTCATTTTACAAATGAAGAAAGGGAAGTTCAAGAACAGTACCCAACTTGGCCAACAGCCTAGTGACAGAGCCCACGTCCTCTGTCTTCTGTCACTTTTCACACCGCCACAGACCTTATTTGTTAATTACTATATAAGATTCTCTTTAATGAAAGAGATGACAAGCCAGGGCCACTTCCCCAGGGCTGAGACACAAACTGGGTATGGAGATTAGGGGACATGGGTATGGATGATGGGGACAGGGACCCACCTCGGGCTCCCACGGAGGACACGCTGCTTCGATGGGACCGCTCAGCGGGGCCCGGTTGCCCAGCATTGCCTTCTGTCCCGTCCATCTACACAAGGAAAGAGAAAGAACGGCCACTGGGGGGAGGGAGTGTCCAGGGATGAGGGGATTGGGGAGCCCCTCAAACTCTCACTGAGGAAGGCTGGAGTCCCGGGCTGATCTGCGAAAGCGAACAGCGTTGGCTGGGGGCACCGGTGTGCAGACCAGCGGGTCTTCAGCCAACTCAAGCTCGAGGCTGGTGGTCAGGTGCGGGGTCGACTCGCCGGGATGCCCCGGGCAGGGCACGGCGCCTTCCCATCCGCGGTGAGGACCCGCGCAGGGCGTCGCCGCGCTCTCACCTCGCAGGGAGTCAGTGCCCGCCGCTTCAGCCCAGGGTCCTGGTCTAACTCCGACCCCTCCGGTCCGACTCCAGCTCCGAAACCGGGTAAGACTCTGGCACCCGCTCGGGGTCCGGCTACCGGGGCGAGGACGCGGAAGCTGGGGCGGAGGAAGCGCGACGCGCACGGCCCCGCCTCCCAAGCCGCAGGAACCAATGGGAGCCCGGGGCTGCGGCGCACGCGCCCTGCCTGGCGCCGGCGCGCTCTCGCCTCTCACGGGCCCGCGGAAACCTGGGCCTCGCGTGTTTGGTTACGCCCCTGGTCCCCAGGCGGCCGCGCCGCGAAACATCCCCGCCACCAACACGGTGACCGAGGGCAGCGCCCCCCCCCACCCCCCTCCACGGGCCAGCCCGCTGGCCTGTGACAAGGTGTGGCGAAGGTTCAAGGAAATCAGGAATAGTGACCGAGCTATGGGCAATCACTTGCACGTGGTTTGGGGCCGGTGCCCTCACTTGTAAAAATGGAGATGCGTCCTGGGACGTGTCAGGGACCCGCACTGTTCTGGGTGTTGCGTAAAGGTGACTCAGGCAGCAGCCTGTACTGCAGCAGCTCCCCCTGGGCCATGAGGGGTTAGGGGCTCTTTGCTGTGGTCAGAAAGACTGGGCCCTTGTACGGACTCGGCCTGGACAAGCCCCTTCTCCCCCGGGCCCCAGTTTCCGATCTGTAAAATGAAGAGATTGAACTCAGTGGCCTCCTAGGACTCTCAGGTTATATGCTAGAAACCCAGGCCAGACACACTTGATTTTCCAAGGTGCAGTCACATGAGCCCTCTCTATCTTAGACACACAGCCTGGAGACCTTGAGCCGTTCCCACGCCAGAAAGAGGCATTGGGCCCCTGGAGAGACAGGTGTGAAACCATTATCCCAGGGTCACGTCACCAACATGTCCTGGCAACGCCAGCATGCGTATGCCTGAGGTGTAGCTCTCAGGGAGAAAAACAGGTCCATGGGGCACCTTCCTAAGCCAGAGGAACCAGAAATTGTTCTAACCACAATGGGCTGGGTGATCAGGGATGGGGGGGCGGTGCAAGGGGAGGCGTGGGCTCACCATGCTCTGATTCCTCCCCGCCCCCCCCCCCCCCCCCGCATTGGGAGGCTGCCCCATCTCCCAACCCAGCACAATTTCCTCAGTATTTGAAACCTCTCTTTACCTGCCCTCCAGGAGCCACACTGCTGCGCAATTGAGCCCGTTACAACACGTCTTCCTCACGTGAACTGAGGGCTCACGGGAGCTCAGGTGTGAGCTGGAGAGAAGAGTGCAGTCAGAATGGGCATCTGCCTCCAGGTTCTAAGCTCTGGGACCCTCAGACCAGGACACGATGGTTTGGTGGCCTCCCTAAACCAGTGGGAGCAAAGTGGGACACAGTTCAGTGTGCTTGAGTGCGTACTGGGTGTGGGGCCTGGGCTAGGGCAGGGGATGGGGGCCAGGGTGAGACACTGCCCTGCCCTCAGGAAGCTTCTGTTCTGGTTGAATTAGGGAGTGGAGGTAGAGAGACGCCCAGAAGAAATGCAGGTTTAAAACTACATAAGATGATGGAATTGCCTTAAGAGCTATAAGGTGCTACAAGCAGGAAGAGAAGGGTCTTCAATTCCTGAGCCCTGCTGGGTGCCAGGCCCTCCCCTGTCTCCTCATGTCACCCTCATGGCCCATGTGGGTAGAAGTAAGAGTAAGCAGCTGCTGTTTATGGAGCATATACAGTGTGCCAGATTCTTTTCTTATAATTTTTTTCAATGTTTATTTATTTGAGACAGACGGAGACGGAGTGTGAGTAAGGGAGGGGCAGAGAGAGAGGGAGATACAGAACCCAAAGCGGGCTCCAGGCTCTGAGCTGACAGCACAGGGGCTCCAACTCATGGACCGTGAGATCATGACCTAAGCAGAAGTCGGACGCTTAGCCGACTGAGCCACTCAGGCGCCTCTCTTTCCAAACTCCTTTAATCCTTATACCACACTAGGAGGTGGATAGTATATCTCCATTTGTTGATGAAAAAATAGGATCAGAACGTTTAAATAACAAAGCTGATGTCTGGCAGTATGTGGTGGTAAGGAGGCCGGAACCCACGTCCCACGAGGAGGGGCACCAGAAGAGATTCCTGAAGGCATTCCCAGTAGTGGGAACTGTGGGAGCAAGGTTAGGACACCGGGAAGCCCTGGGCAATCAGAGCACAGCAGGTGAGGCTGGGAAGATGGGGTGGCACCTGGGAGGGGGTGTGAACACCAGGGCGAGGGGTGTGTGGTGGGTTTGGCAGGCAGTGAGGATGTTTTGGAGGTTGTGAGCTAGAGAAGGACGAGGTCAGAGCTCTGCTCTGCCAGGCAAAAGGCTAGCCTGGCAAGGCTCCAGGGAGTGGTAGTGGGTCTCCCTTGAACTGGGCTGGGATGAGAGAAGAGAGCAGGGCCCATTCTGATGTGAGGACAGCAGCCCTCAGGCCTTTAGAGCCAAGAGGCCTTAGACTCAGCAATCAACTGGGCTGGTTTCCTACCTCTGCAAGCAGTGAAGGACCCTAAGGCCCACAGAAGGGATTGCCCACCATCCCTTGGGAGAGGGTACGCAGCAGAATGAGGACTGTAGTCCAGCCCTTGGTGAGAAGCCAGCTCTCAGGAAGGTCACTGGGGCAGCCCAGGGACCCCCAGGAGGTCAGACGTGAACCCCGCTTCGTAGAACCTGTCTGCCCACAAGAAAGTAGTGGGGGGTGGATGCTGCTTTGGCCACGATGGGAAGGCGGAAGGGTGAACGGGACTGATTCTTGGGCATCTGCTGGGGAAGTAAGAGTTGCCACGAGATCTGGAGGGGCAGGTAGGAGTATTGTTGGGACTTTACATCCTTTGGGGCCATTTGGAGATGGGGCTAGAGAACTGGAGACCCAGGGGTGGCTGCAAGGCTGGCCACTAATGCTGCTCCCTCGCTTGTCTGCTCATTCACACTTGCAACAGATACTGATTGAGTGCCTACTCTGTGCTACGCCCTGTCCTAAGCCTTCGGGATAACATCAGTAAACAAAACAGCCCGAGATCCCAGCCCAGACAACAAGTTAATTACACAGCGCATCAGACAGTGATGAGTGCAGTGAAAGAAAGGAAAGGTAGATCCAGGAAAGGGGCACCAGGAATGCCAGGCAAATGATGTTTGAGTCCAGGCTAGACCAGGCCAACAGGGAGAAGGGACAGCCGATGCCCAAGGCCTGGAGCCAGGAACCCTTCTGAAGAAGAGAAGGAGGCCAGAGTGGCTGGGACGGAGGTCAAAAGAACATGGGACTGTACTGTGAAGGCTTCTAGAGCCTAGGAAGGACTTTGGTTTTGACTCTGAGCAGGATGGGACCCGTGCAGGGTGTGGAGCAGAGGACAGACACGGCCTGACTTCAATTTCACCTGCATAGCTCTGGCTGCGAGGTGGAGAACAGACTGGAAGGGGGCAGGGGTGGAGGCAGGGAGGCCAGGCAGGGATCCAAGCGGAGGTGATGGTGGCTTCGGGCCTGGGTAGTAGCAGTGGAGGAGGTGTGGAGGGGTGGGGTGTGGGATGTGTTTTGAAGGCAATACCAACCCAACACAGTTTCCTTATGGAGTGTTATTGAGGTATGAGGGAAAGGGAGGGATCAAGGAGGACTCCAAAGGTTGGGACCCACATTTGGTGCCTTCACAGATCTCTGTGGGCCATGGCACCTGAGCACTGGATCTCTGTGCCCTTGAAAGAAGACCCCGCCCCCGCCCCACTACCCGGCATACCTAAGAATAGAATCTGACAGAATATTCTGTGGCTGTCGATGGAAACAACACGTTACATCAGAACCCCTGTGCGCTCTGTTAATGTCGGAGGCTCATCGTGTTCAGCAAGCTCAGCGCTTTCTGCGTGCACCCATGGGTCTGCCCTGATGCCCTGCCTCTGCCCCCGAGGCTGCGGGACTGCCGCTGCGCTCCCGTGCCCCACTGCAAGGGAATCATTCAAGTGTAACAGAGAAAGTCAGAAACATAGCCCTGGATGAGGTCGTGATCCTGCACGTGAACACCACCGCCCCAGAAACCCCCTCTAGTGACCTCTGGAGACTCCCAAAGGACGCGGGAGAAAAGCGCCTCGGGAAGCACGCGCCTTGCCACAGACCACAGGGCTGGTGGGGGCAGAGCTGAGACCGGACGACACCACAGCCCATGCTGCCTCTGCTCATGTACATCGGCCCCCCTGAGGCAGAGAGAGAGGGCAGAAGCAGAAAAGATAAAAGTACCAGACAGCACAATAAACTTCATATATTGAAAACAAAGAAAAAAGTACCAGACAGGTGTGAGAAACACAAGGCACGAACGGTCACCTAGTTTCTCAAAAGATGCAACACAATTTTTAAGTGATGTGAAATACCGTTTTCAAAACAACACGGAGGAGTGTATTTAACCGCACTCAGCTCGTAAAGAGCCGATGGGCGAGTGGAATAATGGTGCACGCTGTAGCATGTTGAATGTATTGGCAACAGAGAAGCTTGGTCGAAGGAAGCCGAGAGCGAGAGAGAGGGATTCAGGTCCCTGCCTTGTCAGTTTGGGTTATTGTCCAAAGAGAAATGGGCAGTCATAACCCTTGAGCTGAGACACACACCAGCCTTTACACGCTTGAAACCCCCAGCTTTCCCCCTGGAAAGGAGGGATGGAGAAGAGAAGGCCAAGCCAGGGAAGCTGTTTCCGACTCACACGAGGGAGCTGGGGAGCCATAGACAACCCTGGGAGGAGGCAGGGCTTCAGGCCCAAGAGTCACTCCTCTCCTCCCACGCCGTCTGTCTGCCCCCTGGTGGCCATGCCCCATCTCTGCAGGCCTGGCTGCCTGTCCCGAGTGGGCGACAGCCTGGCGTGAGGTGCTGTGGGGATAGAGGGGGTTGGGGCCTGCTGGGCCGGGTAAGCAGGGCCTTGCCCTCAACAGGCTCGTTAAAGCCGGAGGCAGCCCTGGAGGCTGGGGCCCGGCTGCCCTGCCTGGTCACCGCGGGAGGCTGCGAGGCCGTCGTTGGCCGGCAGGGGGTCAGGCCACCTGGGCCATCACCCCTGCCCTGAGATTTCACACGGTGCGCCCTCCTCCGCCGTCGAGGCCACCCGAGTTGGCTCCCTCCCTTCTCCCGGTGCCGAGGTCTGGGCACCGGGCCACTGCTCACCCTATGGGCAGAGTTAAACATTAGTGGCGGGTTATCAGGAAGATCAGGGGGAGGGAGACCAGGAACCTGCCCTCACCAGTGTCTCTGCTGGAGCCACCAGTTTCCGCCCCAGCCGGAAAATGCCCGTGGAGGAGTTTGTGGCCGGCTGGATCTCTGGTGAGACACTTTTCTCCCTTCTGTCACATCCTCTCCACCCCAGGGGTGGGTCACTTCTGGTGATTTGGGAGGAGCTGAGACCAAAGTCCTGGTGGCCCAGAAGCACCCAGAGCCAGCCATCCCGGAGCCTCCTGGCAGTGGCCTGAGGGGAGCGGAGAGGCAGCCGAGCTGCCCTCGCCTCCAGAGCCAAGGCGAGCGCTCCCCCAGACTCACCTGCGCCTGTAGACCCGCACCAGGAACCCCGCTTCCCTAGGCCCACCCTGGGGGGCTCAGAAAGGAAGTTCACCTTTGACCCCGGCAGCTGTCCTGCATTCCCCTGTGGGCCTCTGCCCTACCCAGCCGTGGGCTGCAGGCCCTGTCGCTGAGGCCTGCTGTGCTGGGGACCCGGCCCAGCTTCTGGGTGACACTTCTCTCAGAAGAAAAGAGAGGGACGTTTCGAACCTGCCTCCTGAGAAGGTTCTGCCTCCCGAAACTGCACCTGCTACACAGGGGAGATGGCCTGGGGGCCGGCACCCTCCTCCCCTGGTGTCAGCACGACTGTTCTAAGGGCTCCCAGCTCCGTACTGCTGGCTGAGGGGGCCCTGCTGGAGAGCAGGGCCCCGTCTGGATCGAGGCCACATACTCCACGGCAGTAGTGAGTGGAAGGCAAGAGGGAAGGAGTCAGGCCGGCAGCGAGGCAGGAGCACTGGAGAATCCATCCCACCGCTCCACGGTTAACTAGGCAAGACAGGCAGTGTTAGACGCTATGAGGACCTGGTGTCTGTGGTTGGCTCCTCCCTTCGGTCTGTGTCCTCCAGGTGGGGCCAGGGCTCTCTCTGATTGTCCCCATGTCCCCACGTCCCCATGCCTGCCTCACCCAGCACTTGGTGTGGAGGAGGTTGTAAAGGGGACAGCTGGAGTTTCTTTGGAGTCTGGCAGGGTAGGGCTCTGCCCCATTTTCTCCCCCCTGAATTCCCCTTCCCTCTAGGCACCTGCTTCCTCAGCATGGCACAAGGGGCCTCACTCATGCCATCTTCTTATCCCACAGGAGCTCTGGGTTTGGTCCTGGGACACCCTTTTGACACTGTAAAGGTGAGTCGAGGGGACGCACTCAAGGAATAAAGGCTATGACCTGAACCAACAGTCAGGATGCCTTGAGAGGGGGATCTTTCCTATCAGTCCTGCCCTGCTGGCATCCTGCTGGGCAGAGGGAGGAGCTGGGCTAGAGCCATCTCTGCCCATCCCTGCTGGGCTGCCCGCTCTGTCCTCCTCATCCAGGTGCGGCTACAGACCCAGACCACATACCGGGGCATCATCGATTGTATGGTGAAGACTTACCGCCATGAGTCGGTGGGTGTCTTGCTTCTTTGGGGCTTTGGCATAGGAGGCCTCCGGGTGGCCAGCACCAGCTTTCTTGCCCCCTGGCAGGGCTCTGTCCCTGGAAGAGAGACGACCTAAGTCTGGGGCTACCCGGGACTGGGTGGTAGCTTGGTGCCCCGAGGATGGACCTGGGGCTGCCTCGACCTCCCTTCGGCAGGTTTCAGGAGTGGTTTCTAGCCAGAGGAGACCCTGCCAGAGGTGGGAGGGGAGAAGAGGAGGCCTCCCTGGTCCCCCAGCCACTTTAGCATTTGCCACATCTTTCTACAGCTCCTGGGCTTTTTCAAGGGAATGAGCTTCCCCATTGCGAGCATAGCCATGGTCAACTCCGTCCTGTTCGGGGTCTACAGCAACACCCTGCTGGCGCTCACGGCAACCGCTCACCAGGAACGGCGGGCCCAGCCACCCAGCTACATACACGTCTTCATAGCTGGCTGCACCGGAGGGTTCGTGCAGGTGAGAGGGAGGTGTGGGGTGTGTCCACACGGGTACGGACATGCACACACACACAGGTGTATGCACGCACACACATCCACACACGCGCGCATGTGGGCACAGCGAAGGTCCGTTTGCTGCTTCCCCTCCCAGCCCTCTCTGCAGACCCTGGGTCTCCCCAACGGGTACATGAGGAGCTGTGGGGGAATGGCCAGCTCCTGGCTTCTGCCTGATGACCTGGCCTGGCCGAGCTGGCTGTGGCCGTCTGGGCTGCAGGCTTGGAGGGGAGGGTCATGGAGAACACTGTGGGTTGGGGGGGGGGGGCAGAAGGCAGAGAGAGCTGGGGGTGGGGTCTGGGGAGACGGTGCTGAGGGGGCCGATGCCCCACTCTGAGGCTGATGGGGCTTGCCCACTCCGGAGGGCTCTGCCAGCCTCGGGGCTCTGGGAAGACTTCTCCCCCAGGTGACCTCTTGCCCTGGAGAACTGACAGCGCTCCCAGAGCTCCGAGCCCAGCCCTTGCAGTCCTGGCGGGGTCCTGGCACTGCCCCAGCTCATGCCCTGCTCAGCCCCTTTGCCTGCAGCATGTGGCGGGCCGGGATCTGTGAGCCTCGCGGGGCCCCAGTCCACAGAGCTCGCTGCGAGAGGCCCAGGGCATTAATCATTAAATAGCTCTCGTCATTCGGTTTTGGTCTTTGTTCTCAGCACTTAAGTATCCAGCTTTTGATTGATGGGGTGGAGGAAGACCGGCTTCCAGGCACCAGGGGGAATCCCAGCTGATTGGGGGGCGTGAGCACAGAGGCGGAGGGACTCTTGCCTGGCTCCCCTCCACACCCCAGCCAGGCGCCTTCCGTCACCCCCTATTTGACATTGCCCTGACGCTCCTAACATACTTCATGGGGCAGAGAGCAAGGACAAAGGACAGAACCAGGCGGCTCGCTGGTGAATTAATGATTCATGAGACCCCCAAAGGTCCTGGCTTTTCTCCTGCCCCTTCTTGTGCAGGACACATGCCTGCACAAGGACCCAAGCCCTGAGACTGCACCCCACAAAAACAAGGAAGAGAACTGAGACCCCAGGCTAGTAGCTGGCCCAGAAAGGCCCAGCTCCTAAGTCACCCTCCCCTCCTGCTCTTCAGAAAGCAAAACAGGGGCGCCTGGGTGGCTCGGTCGGTTAAGCGTCTGACTTCAGCTCAGGTCACGATCTTGCAGTTTGTGAGTTCGAGCCCCGCGTCCGGCTCTGTGCTGACAGCTCAGAGCCTGGAGCCTGCTTTGGATTCTGTCTCCCTCTCTCTCTGCTCCTCCCCTGCTCATGCTCTGTCTCTCAATAATAAATAAATGTTAAAAATTAAAAAAAAAAAAAAGCAGGACAGATAGCAGAACAGGGTGTTATAGGGTCACTGATGGGGACCTGGTCCAAGGACCGACTGGAACTCAGTTTCCCATCAAGCCCATGGATTCGGTTTAACAGGATCTTGGAGCAGACATTGTGTTTCAGTGTGGAGATGGGGAAGAAGAGGCAGGAAGTGACTCTGGTTAGCACAGGGCAGGGAATGACAACCTCTGATGTGCACAAAAGTTGCCTTTGGCTCAGCAAAGGCTGACCCTGTCAAACACTGCGGCAGTGTCTGCCGTCCCCACTGACCCCGTGGGCACAGGTTGGGGAGTGAGGGCCCTAACCTGCCCCTCCTGGCCACCCTACCTTGGGCTCGGCCATTTCCTCACCCTCAGGAGCCCTGGACTCAGGGGCACATCGCCTGGAGGAGTCCTGAGTTTGGCTCCGCCCACAGACTCTGAAGGATGATATCAGGGTCACGCCTCAGGGGGAGGGACCCCAGCCCACCGCCCTTCCTACAGGGGAAGAAGTAGGCAAAGTTGGCCTGTCGCCCTCTGACCATCGCCACCAGAGCCGACTTCCAGCTGCCTCTGCCATCAGCCATCTCCAGGGCTGAGGACCTGAGCTCATGTACCTTCCACGAAAGAAACAATAACCACAGAAGCCCCTCATGACGTGCTAACGTCAGCCTCACCTCAATTCTCATCTGAACTCTAACAGCTGACCTTGACCTAGTGCATCCGCGCTGATTCGCACATTGGCCCCTGCCCCCACCTTCCCCCCACATCCACCCGGAAACACCCTCAGTCCTAATACTACCCCGAATGTTCGTCCCTCTGCCTCAGCCGGGTGATAAGATCCCGGGACCCGCAGATCGCACCATCACCCACCTTCCTTGGGACACAAGTGGTGGGTGGTTTTCAGGAGGCAGGAAAGGCTGGCCCAGCACTTGACCCCGTCAGGGGCCTCTGAGAGGTGTCCTGCAGGAGGTAGGGGAGGGAGAACCTATGAAGTGGAGTCTCCAACAGGACTGAGGTGACCTCCTTAACCCTGGGGAGGGGGGGGGTTGGCGATCAGCCCTTTGCTGTCTCACGGGCACAGACTAAATCCTTTCTTCAGACCCAATCACTGCAGGTGGGTCTCACCCTGGCTTTGGGGAGGCTAGAAACCTATCCTCAGTCTTGGGGAAACAATCCAGGTTTGTCTCTGAGCACCAAGCACCAGGCAAGTTCAATGCTGTTGTCCAGGGAGAGGGGCAGTGTTGCTCGCTGTCAGGGGTCTGATGCTAAGGAAGCCGTCTGGCCCATGCCGAGCCCTGTGTGCAGAGGCTGTGAGCGGGGACGGGGCAGGGGAAGATGCAGCCCTCTCTGCTCCCTACCTTTCTCTTGTTAGGATCAGCCCATTGTTCTCTGCCCGTCGTTCTCGCCCAGAGCCCCACCCAGGGTCTTCCTGCTTCCTTACGTACAGGTCTACTGCTTGGCCCCTTTTGACCTCATCAAAGTCCGGCTACAAAACCAGACGGAGCCAAGGGCGCGGCCTCCGGGCAGCCCCCCGCCCCGGTACCGGGGGCCTGTGCACTGTGCGGTCTCCATCTTCCAGGAGGAGGGGCCCCGGGGGCTGTTCCGGGGAGCCTGGGCCCTGACGCTGAGGGACACCCCCACACTGGGGATCTATTTTGTCACCTATGAGTGGCTCTGCCGCCAGTCGACGCGGGACGGCCAGGACCCCAGTAAGTGAACTGGCGTGGGCGGGGGGTGGGGGGAGGACGGAGGGGGGAGCGGGGAGGGGAGCTGGCCCTTGCCCGCAGGATGGGGAGGGACGCTGGGGATGGGGGGGGGTGCCTTGCTCCTCGGGGTCTGACACCCGTCTGGGCTTCCTCTACCCCAGGCCCAGCCACGGTGCTGGTGGCAGGGGGCTTCGCAGGCATCGCCTCCTGGGCCGTAGCCACGCCCTTGGATGTGATCAAGTCTCGGCTACAGATGGCGGGGCTGAAGCGCAGGGCGTACCGGGGGGTGCTGGACTGCATGGTAAGCAGCGCCCGGCAGGAAGGTCTGGGGGTCTTCTTCCGGGGGCTGACGATCAACAGCGCCCGTGCCTTTCCTGTCAACGCCGTCACCTTCCTCAGCTATGAATACCTCCTCCGCTCGTGGGGGTGAGTCCAGGCAGGTCAGGCCGGCCGCTCCCCAGCGAGGCCACCGCCCACCTGCCCAGCTGGGAGGCCGAGGTGAAAGCACCGGCTCGCGATCTGATTCGAGAGGCCCAGCCCTTCCCAAGGGTGAGCGGCAGTGGGGGGGCAGGAGGCCCCGGGCCCTGGGCTCCGGAACACAGGCCGACTTCAGCCCCCCAGCAGGGCTCGCCTTGAGTCTGTGAAGTCCACTCCCCGCCCCGTGGTGCTGGTGACCTTCTGGCCCCCGGCCTGGGGCTTCACCCCTTAAAGAGCTCTTAGAGGCTGCGCCCCTGGGCGCTAACCAGCCACCCCCTGGATTCCAGCAACTCGTCCTCACGGGCCCTCCTCACCTCCTTTCAAACTGCTCCCCGCGTGACCCCCCTGGAGAGCAGCCTTCTGTCCCCTGCTGGTCCAGGGTCCTTCAGTGGCTTCCTTTCTGGTCTGGGGGAGAGCCCTCCCCCCCCCCCCCACCTCCTGGGCCCTCCCTGTCCACTAGCTTTCTTCTCCCTGGGGGCTTCCACAGCCCAGCCCCGCACTTGGAGAACAAGCTGTGCTGTTATTGGCCTTGGCCTGGAAGGCTTATTCCCTTGTGGCCAGGAGCAAACAGTTCCCGAGGGGTGGCTAAGCCCACTCCGGGCCCAGGCCGAGCACTGTCTCTTGGAGTCTTTCCTTGCCTCCCCCTTGCCTCTTGACTGGCTGGGGGTTTTCATACCACTCCCAACCCCCCACCTCCTGGTCCCCACCCCCACCTCGTCCCCTGATCTCTTCCACATCCCCCACAGGCCTGGATCACCGCCCTCCCTCCCCTGTGCTTTGTCGTGGTTGTTGATTTGCTTCTCAGCCTAACCCCGTTACACAGGGAGCTCCTTGAGGTCAGGGGCCAGACTTCTGATCGGTCCCCCAACTCCAACCACCACACCCACTTCCTTGGTGCTTCACCCCCACCTTTCTACCGGGAGTTTTTGCCTGCCTGGCCCCTCTTGGGGTCGTCTCCAGGGGACCGGTGCCAGAAGTCGGGGACCACCTCCCCCAGGAGTGCTGGCCTGGCCACTCTCACGGACGGTGTTTGTTTTTCTTACCCGTCTCAGTTGCTAAGTGGGGGTTACAAACTGGCCAAAGAGGGGTTCCTTGATTGGCAATGAGGCCGAGGAGAGTTTGTACCCACTAATGTCCCTGTCTGGTCTGAGGTCAGCCTGGGCCCACCTTCTGGTGACCTGAGTGCCTGGAATTCTTACCATTTACTGGGGGCTCCCAATGAGAACCATTACAATAGGGGCACCTGGCTGGCTCTGTCAGTGGAGCACGTGGCTCTCCATCTTGGAGTTGTGAGTTTGAGCCCCCCGTTGTGCAGAGATTGCTTTTAAAAAACAAAATAAAATCTTAAGACAAAACATCATTGGACGCCTGGGGTGGCTCTGTCGGTTAAGCGTCTGACTTTTGATTTCAGCTCCCCTAATGATCTCACTGTTCGTGGGATCAAGCCCCTCGTCGGGGTCCACGTTGACAGTGCGGAGCCTGCTTGGGATCCTCTCGCTCTCCCTCTCCCTCTGCTCCTGCCCTGCTTGTGTGCCCGCTTTCTCTCTCTCAAAATAAATAAGCTTTAACCCCCACCCCAAACCATCACAATATTATCACAGTTTACAGTGTTCTAGCTCTTATCACAGCCTGAGCTCAGAGAGTGTGTGTAACGTGTCCAAGGTCACATGGCCAGTATGTCGCACTGCCTGCCCGGACACATCCAAGCCTCCAACTCCAGACCCCAGTTACTCTGCCCCCCTGTTCTACCTGGGGCCCGCGACAGCCTCCCACCAAGTTCAAACCCACCCGGGGCTGGCCTGATGGCATCAGCCCCACGTGTGCTCCTCAGAGCTCTCCTTCACTGGACGGTGGCCTGCAAACGGCAGCGGCACCCGAATAGCACCCGTCTTCTTTCAGTGTCACGGTGTGGCCGCAAGGCATGTGCCCACCGAGCCGGGCTCCATTTCCTAACCTCCCTCGCAACTCAGGGGGGCCCTGTCCCTGGGCTTTTGCCAGAGAAATGTGTAATGCCTGCAAATTGCCCATCTCTCTTTTTGCTTAATTTTTTTTTTTAATGTTTATTTTTGATAGAGACAGAGCACGAGCGGGGAAGGGGCAGAGAGAGAGAGAGAGGGAGACACAGAATCCGGAGCAGGCTCCAGGCTCCGAGCTGTCAGCACAGAGCCCGACGTGGGGCTTGACCTCACGGCCCGTGAGATCGTGACCTGGGCCAAAGTCACACGCTTAACCGACTGAGCCACCCAGGCGCCTTGCAAATTGCCCATCTCTTACCTTCAAGAAGATTCCTCACTGTTGGCCGGAAGTGGGGCCCCCAGAAGGCCCTGCTGAGGACGCAGGAGGCACCCTGTCGGCCCAGAACCCGGGTGCCCATGACCACCTGGGCTGCTGTGCTCTGACACGTCTTCGTTGCAATGGTCTGGCCTCACCCTTGCTGACACAGTAGGTAGGGGTCTGCGGGTTTCCAGGTCGGGCTGATTCCAGTGTGGTCTCTGGAGCAGTGGCATCAGGTTCGAAATGCGGGATCCCGGGCCCCACCGGGGGTGGATGGAATCGGAATCTCTGAGATTGGGACCTAGGAATCCGTGTGGTGCAAAGCATTCTGGTCCCTTTTATACACATTAAGGTTTAATGGTGTTCAGGTGCTCCTACAGGCAGAAACGTGTGTGCTGTCCTCTCGAGCTAAGGGACTTATGGGTCCAGTAGAAGGGACTTGAACTCCTAGCTCCAGTGGCCTCCCCTCCTGGCCGGGGTCAGGAAGCCTGTGTTCCTGATATGGAAAGACAGGGTCTGGCTCAGCCAGTCACCGCCCTTTCTGTGCCTCAATTGCCTCTGACATCTGGTCGGTTAGCGAGGCCCCAGCGGCTGTCCAGCACCACGTTGGTGCCAGATTTGGGGCCAGACAGGACAGTGATGGTACAGCAGTGGTCGGGGGCAGGGGTGGGGGTGGGGGGGCAGTCGGTACATGTGAGAGAGAAGGCGGTGCTTATAAATGGGCCAGAAGGGAGCAGGAGGTCAGGGTGGCCCTCTGTAGTTTGCCATTTCGCACATTACCTGTCAGCAAGAGAATAAACTTTAAAAATCCGTTCTTGACTGGGTTTTTTTTTTTTTTTTTCCAACATTTTTTATTTATTTATTTATTTTTTTGGGACAGAGAGAGACAGAGCATGAACGGGGGAGGGGCAGAGAGAGGGAGACACAGAATCGGAAACAGGCTCCAGGCTCCGAGCCATCAGCCCAGAGCCTGACGCGGGGCTCGAACTCACGGACCGCGAGATCGTGACCTGGCTGAAGTCGGACGCCCAACCGACTGCGCCACCCAGGCGCCCCTTGACTGGGTTTTAATTAAATCCTCTTTTGGGGTAGCAATTACACCCTTAAGCCTGCCTTTGCACCGTCTAGGCATAGGCTTCCGTTTTCCCTATCTGGTTCTTTCCCGAGGTGTCTCCGGAGGCTGGAGCTCTTCTCCTCTCCTCCCTTACAACCAGAGAGAGCGCAGGCCTCCCACGGGGCCATGTAGTCCCGGCCCGAGCTCCTGTTGCTGTACATGGCAAGGGCTGCTAGCTGGACTGACAGAACAGAGCTGGAGGGAGGTTAGGGTTAAGGGTGAACACGATTAGTGAGAAAACAACACATTCCTCTTTCCGAGGCCCAGGGAAAGGACGCAACAGTGTTGGAAAGGAGGGTGGAAAGACAAAGAACAGGCAGGAAGTGGCCAAGGATAATTTAAAAAAAGATTTTTTTTAATGTTTATTTATTTTGAGATAGACACACACACACACACACACGGAGCACAAGTGGGGGGAGGGGCAGAAATAGAGGGAGACACAGAATCCGAAGCAGGCTCCACGAGGCTCGAACCCACGAACCGCGAGATCATGACCTGACCTGAAGTCGGACACTTCACCGACTGAGCCCCCAGGCGCCCCAAGACAATTTTTTTAAGTTTATTTGGTGAGAGAGAGAACGCATGCACGCACACAATCAGGAGAGGGGCAGACACGGAAGGAGAGAGAATCCCAAGCAGGCTCTGCGCTGTCTGTGCACAGCCCAAGGCAGGGCTCGAACTCACAAACCGTGAGATCATGACCTGAGCCGAAATCAAGAGTCAGATGCTCAACCGACCGAGCCGCCTAGGGATCCCCCAAGGATATTTCTAAAAGCCAAGTGTTTTTACATCAGCAGGGTCTCATAATAGTCACGTTAAATTCCGCAAGGAATTAACATATCGTTGGGGGTCATCATTACGTTTGAGGACTCGCTGAGGGGAAAGGAATCCTTAAGAACCAGGAGAGAAAATAGCAAATGCAGTTGCTTTGAGTTGACAACCGGGATGGTGTCTGAGGCTTGCACATCAGGAGCTTGTAACTTGGGCGAACGTATACAGCATCTTACTGGTTTCATACTGTCAAGTGTCACATTTATTTTCATAGCAGTGACCACAGGAGGCTAACGTATGTGGATAGTGACACGAAGACTACCTGTGTGGGTGTAGGGGGAAATGACAAACCTAAGGACGATTCTGGCTTAAATCACTTCTTCCAGACTCATGGGGATTCACTTCGTGAATGTGACTTGTTTCTGGCTTAACCGCTGTCCTGGGCTCCATGCCCACACTGCCCTCTGTCTCTGGTCACCTATCCTTGAGGATCTCAAAGGCACGTCATGGCTCCCCCCGGTCCGCTCCTGCTGCAGTGCTCTGCGGCACAGGTATGTCCTCAGGCCAGGTGTCTCCAGGAGGCTCTCCTTTTCCCCTCCTCCCATATCAAAGGAGTCCCCAGCTCCTGCCAACCCTGCTTCTGAAGTTTTCTAGGACTCACTCCCTCTTTTGCCATCCTCATGCCACAGCCTTGGTCCTGTCCTGAATCTGAACAGATAACTCCGCTTTTTCAAATGCAGTTCTGATCAAGACACCCTACTCCTCTCATCCTCCTGGATGGCTTTCCATCACTCTGAGGAATCAGGGCAAGCTTCTTCTACAAACTTCAAGGCCCTCAGACATTCACCTTCTCTCGGGTCCTTAAACAACCAGATTCCCTCTGACCGCAGGACATTTGCACATGCTGCTCTCACTGCCTATGTGCCTCTCACTCATCTTTCTGTTGTCATCGCCACTTCCTTAGGGAAATTTGGTCAGCCCCTCTGTCTAGGTCAAGTTCCTTTGGCTTATGGCAGTAGTTTAGAATCACCTGGGGCGGGGGGGCTTGTTGAAATACAGATTACTGGGTCCCATGCTGGCGTTTCTGATTCAGTAAGTTTGGGAAGAGTCCAAGAACTTGTGCTTTACTAAGTTCCTACTGATGCTGCTGGTGTGGCCCACAGTTTGAGAAGCACTAGCTTTCATGCAATCCCCACTTCGTCTGTAATCACACTTGTTTGTGTGATTCTTTTATTGTAATGTCTCTGCTCTAAGCTATGAGCTCCATGAAGCAAAGACCTTGTCTGTTTTTGTACATCATCACAACCCTAGCTGGCACACAGAGGTGCTCCATCGATGGTTTTGAACAAATGAATGAATGAATGAATGAATGAAGAAAGAAAAAGAAAACTGATCTTCCCAACTCCCCCTCTGGCAGACTGGTGCTCTAGACTTTACCTAGATCCCTCCTACTATAAAGCAACTACACTCCAGATCCATTAGAACAAACAGGATCTTAAAACCCTAACCTTTCAAGAAGTAAGGGAACTTCCCAAGCGCCCCTTCAAAACAAGGAAGTAAGCGTAAACCAGCGTGTTGGAATTGGAGCTGCTAAGGGGCTCACACTAATGCTTCTCAGCATTTAGGTTAAATAACTGCATGGAACTGTCAGGGGGAACTGAACCCCAGACTCATAAATTAAGCCAAGATTCTGGAGAGGGATACACCTTTAGTGCAAAGGTAGACCAGAAAATCTCCATCCACCAGTAAAGGGAATTTACAAAGAAACCTACCTCTCCCTCGTGGTGGACAAAAATTAAGAACAAGATCGTCTCCTCTGTGAACCAGAAACCACATGCCTATTCATATTGCTTCAGGTCTGGGACACCTTTCTTTCCTTCCTTTTTTTTATTCTTTTAAAATTTTTTCTTAATGTTTATTTTTGAGAAACAGTATCAGCAGAGGAGGGGCAGAGAGAGAGGGAGACACAGAATCCGAAGCAGGCTCCAGGCTCCGGGCTGTCAGCACAGAGCCTGACGCAGGGCTCGGACTCACAGGCGGCAAGATCATAACCTGAGCTGAAGTCAGAAGCTTAACCAACTGAGCCACCCAGGCGCCCCAGGGACATCGTCCTTGGAGAAATTAACTTATCATGGTAGGAGCGCCCTCTTGTGCCTAGCGGGAGTAACTACAAATTTTTCTGAAGAGGCGCTCTCCTAAACGAGATCTTCAGGTTTTCCAGAGATGAAAAATAAAAACAAAACAACAATTATATATATATATTATATATATAATTGTTGTTTTGTTTGTTTTTATTTACAAAACAATATATTTGTGTGTGTGTGTGTGTGTGTGTATATATATATATATATATATATATATATATACAAATATACGAGAAAGAAAATGAGGCCAGTAAGGTGACAGGGATGCTTGGAGAAGAAAGAGTTTCAAGAAGTTAGAAGTATACAACAGAAGTTAGCGTCCCGGGAGCTTTCCTTAATACACTGAGGATTGTGGGGCGCCTGGGTGGCTCAGTTGGTTGAGCGTCTGACTTCGGCTCAGGTTGTGATCTCGCAGTCCATGGGTTCAAGCCCTGAGCCGGACTCTGTGCTGACAGCTCAGAGCCTGGAGCCTGCTTCGGATTCTGTCTCCCTCTCTCTCTGCCCCTCCCCCACTCAGGCTCTGTCTCTCTCACTCTCAAAAATGAATAAATGTTAAAAAGAACACTGAGGATTGTATATATATATATATATATATATATATAAAGTATATATATATAAAGTATATATATATACATACAATATACATATATATATACTTTATATATATATACTTTATATATATATACAATTACATATATATTATATATAATTATAATTATAATATTATATAATAATATTACTCCCACAACCAGAAATTAATAGACACACAAAGAAAAAATCCCCCATGAGTTAAAGCATCAACAGAAATAAAAAGCAAAAATTAACCCCCTCCCCAAGGATTTCAGATATTAAATGTCTCAGATACAGAATACAAAAGAGCCATTCATGAATTTTTTAAATGTATAAAAGAATTATAAGAAACAAGAGACTATAAGAGTGATTATTTATATTTGAAAAAAAAAAAAAACCCAAAAACCAAAAGAACAGTCGTGGCTGAAGCGAGCTGGGAGGGTAGGTGGGGGGAAGTTACTCAGAGTGCAAGGTAGAGACAGAAGGCGGGGGGTCGGTCTTTCTGCTTGTGGGCTTCCTACACCCCGTTCATCATCTTCTCAAACTGACGGTGAGGATGAATAGAATAGTGATGAGAGAGGGGCGCCTGGGTGGCTCAGCTGGTTAAGCCTCTGCCCCTTGCTTTCGGCTCAGGTCATGACATCACGGTTCGCGAGATCGAGCCCCACATGCGGCTCTCTGCTCACAGCATGGAGTCTGCTTGGGATTCTCTCTGCCTCTTCCTCTCTCTCTGCCTCCAATAAATAAATATTTTTAAAAAGAATAGTAATGGCAGCAGCAACAACCGACACAGACCTGGTGCTGGGAGTAGCGCCCGGTAAGCAGCGCTTGATAGATGCTGATTCATGTAACCCCCATGACTGACCTGTACTGTAGGTCACTTCCTATTTCCTCCCCCTGGCTCGAGCACCTTAGAAACAGGGTCTGTGTCTTTTTTTTTTTTTTTAAGTTTATTTATTTTGAGAGAGAGAGAGAGAAACTGCACGCAAGCAAGCAGGGGAGGGGCAGAGCGCAAGGGAGAGAGAATCCCGAGCAGGCTCTGCGATCGAGCTCCAACACGGGGCTCAAACTCACCAACCGTGAGATCATGACCCGAGCTGAAATCAAGAGTCAGACGCTTAACCGACTGAGCCCCCCAGGCGCCCCAGGGACTGTGTCTTGTTCGTCTTTGCTGCCCTGGAGTTTCGAACGCCTTCGGAACATAGAGGGTGTGCATTACAAGCTTGTAAATAAACTGGAACAAGGCACGTACTTTCTCCGTCCTGCCCTCGCTGTGCCCATGGTGATTCCTGCCCGGCTGGGTGGTACCGCCCGGCCTTGGTAAAAGACCCAGCGCTGTCGGGAACAGCAGCTGTCCTCTGCTTCCTCTCCCTTCGTACCTGTGCCCCACCAATGAGATAGTTTCTTGACTTCCCCGGTTTCCACTTTTGCTCCCCAGCTCCCCGTATGTTTTTCACACAGTGACTAGAATTCGATTTACTAAAACATAAAACACTGTGTTCCTCTGTTGTCCAAGTCGGGCGCCCACCAAAAACGGCCCCAAACTACCTGTCTCACTTGAGATCAATGTAAATGCTGCGGCCCAAAGGCCCCTGCCCTCCTCCCGACCCTCCTCGCCTGCTGGCAGCCCTCCCTCCTCCCCCCTCCCCCGCTCCCCACCTTCAGCCACAGGACAGTTTTCTGTTTCCTGAACCTGTCAAGCTGCTTCTGACCTTAGATGTTTGTACCTGCTGTTCCCTTCGCAGGGCACACTTCCTTGGGAAGTAAAAGTGCTCCCTTCTCATTCACGACTCAGCCCAAAAACCATTTCCCTGACTCCCCTCTCCCTGTCCCTCTCAATGACATTATTTCATTTTCATCCCCGCACTCATTGCTACCTAAAATGACTGTGTTTATGTGTTTACTTGTCTCTTCTTTATCTCCCTCTACCAGAAAGTAAGGGCTTTGAGAGGAGGGATCCTGTCTGTCTTTTTCTGCACAAGCGCCAGGTCCTGGAACAAGGCCTGACCCACAGGCAAAGAGGTCAGTAAATACTGCTTGAATGAGCCAACAAAGTCAACTGCAAACAGGCGAAGCCTGACATAGGATCACAACGCAGGAAAGGAAGGGGTTCTTTGTGGCTTTAAATGAAAAGCTCTTGGGGTGCCTGGGTGGCTCAGCCAGCTGGGTGTCTTGGCTCTTGATTTCGGCTCAGGTCATGATCCCAGGGCTGTGGGATCAAGCCCCATATCGGGCTCTACCCGAAGCATGGAGCTTGTCTGAAATTCTCTCTCCCTTTCCCTCTGCCTCTCTCTCTCTCTCTCTCTCTCTCTCTCAAATTAAAAAATCAAGCAATCAATCAAGCTCTGGGAAGAAGTCAGCAATATGGCTGTTACTAGTGTGCCTGCTCCAACAGGAATATGGCACCGAGAACAGAGAGCTAATGTGTCCCCCTCCTCGTTGCTTTGGGCAGGTCTTTAGAGACCGTCTCCTTTTGGTGTTAACGTTTAACAAGAGATACGCCAGAACTGGGAAGACTTCAGAAAACGGACAAGTGAAATTAACACAGGTGGGAAAACTAGGCCTGGCGAGGAAAGCCTCCAGGACCGGGGATCTAGAAGACCAGCGGGCGGCCTCAGCACTGTTTAAAAACGGATGGTCATCGGGGAGCCTGGGTGGCTCAGTCGGTTAAGCGTCCGACTTCGGCTCAGGTCACGATCTCGCGGTCCGTGAGTTCGAGCTCCGCGTCGGGCTCTGGGCTGACGGCTCAGAGCCTGGAGCCTGTTTCGGATTCTGTGTCTCCCTCTCTTCTACCCCTCTCCTGCTCACACTCTGTCTCTCTCTCCTTCAAAAAAATAAGCATTAAAAAAAAATTAAAAAAAAAAAGAAAGGTACTTCATCAAAGTCGACAAAGTGCCGCAGCCACGCCCCCAGTGAGGGGGAGCCTGGGCCAGGCGTGCAGGGGGGCGTGAGCGTGGCTGCCCTGGGCGCCGTGTCCTGGACCGCAGCACCCCCCAGAAAACTGTGCCGCGCTGGCTTGTGATGGTCGAGTGCCTTTTCGGCCGCAGTAGGATTTGGGCCTGAGCTGGACGCCTCACCAGCCAGGGTCCGTCTGTGTCCATAGCCCATGTCCTTTCCAGGTCAATCCATCCTCTTCAGATCCTACTCCCCGATCTGGCTCAGGCTGCCCACCTCTCACCTGGACCCACGTCTCCACGTCTCAGTTATTCTAAATTTTTAACAAATATTTATTCATTTTTCAGAGAGACAGAGAGAGCACAAGTGGGGGAGGGGCAGAGAGAGAGGGAGACACAGAAGCCGAAGCAGGCCCCGGGCTCCGAGCCGTCAGCACAGAGCCCGACGTGGGGCTCGAACTCCCGAACTGCGAGATCATGACCTGAGCCGAAGTCGAACGCTTAACTGACTGAGCCACCCGGGCGCCCCATGGATCCCACGAATGACCTGTCCTCACCCTGAGACCCCTTGGGGTGCCCCACCAGCTTGTGTGGTGGGCTGAAGACCCCTCCTGCTCCCCACACCTCCCCCTGCGCTCTAGAGGGACCGCCTGCTTCTGCTCACCACCTGGGACCCCCTCCTTCCCGGCAGGCCTCCATGCTTGCCTCCCCTTGGCCTGGATTGTCCTTCCCGCTCCCCCCCTCCAGGAGTCTCCCCAGGCTCCTGGGGGCCACAGCACTTTGCACAAGCCCGTGGGACGGCCTTTAGTCACACCGCACTGTCACTGTCTGTGAGGTCCTGCCCGGCAGGGAGGCCATTTTTGCAAGCTCACCACACAGGAGGCTTGCTGAAGAGATGTTGTGAAATGATCAAAGGAACGGATGGCGATTCCAAGTTCTGGCTCCGTGTGGTGTCCCTAGACTGTCCCTAGCCACCCCTCCCCCCCGTTCCTAATGCCACGATCTGAGAGCGAAGTCATCAGAGCAGCAGAATGTCCTGGGACGATACTCGGGATCTGTCTGTCGGCAGGTAAGGGGTCCCCATTCCCGGGGAGTCCTTCCTGCTGGAGTTCTGGAAGACGGGGGTGCTGCTGGTCACGTGCAGCCACAGCGGCCAAGCCCGGACGGCGGCGTCGCGGCCAGCCTCAGCAATCAATTTTAAAAATCTGAGTTGAAAGTTTTCGCCCCTTTTCCATGAAAACAACACCCCGACCTCTCTTCTGATTAAAACACTTTATTTCCAGAAGCAGAACTGTTTCCGACACAGAGTTCAAGGGATCGGCCTGTCCGTAAAGCCTCAATTCTTCCTTCCCAGGTCCCGGCCTCCCTGGAGGTTGAGAAACGACACGCTAGCCTCACACCCCGCCCCGCGCGCCCCATCTTCAGAACCCTCTTCTGGAGGCTGGGGCGACCTTCTCTCGGGGCTTCGACTCGGTCTCCACCGCTTGTCTCCCTTCCACACCTTTCCCGAAGCTCCATTTCCACGGGAGACAGCCCAGCCTCCAGCCCGCCTTCCTAGCGAGGGCGTTTCCATGGGAAACAGGAGGGGGGGGGCCCCGGCCAGCAGCAAGGGGGGGGGCCCCTCACGAGCCGCAGAGACGCTCCACCTCCTCCTCGCAGGCGTAGAATTTTTCAAAGAGCTCCGGGGAGGTGCCGTTGCACTCCAGCCACCTCCTCAGCGTGCCCAGTGCCCGGAGGGCGTCGGCTTTGGTGGGCAGGGGCCCGAGGCCGTCCTCTCCGGCCCCCGCCTCGTCCTCAGTGCCCGTCTCCTCCTTGCACCCCCCAGACGCGGGCTCCTCACCCTCCAGGTCCACAAAGCGGGAAAACTCCTCGAGGCTCAGCCCGCCGGGGACCGGCGGCATCTCGGAGGCTTGGTCTGGGGACGGGGACATCTTGCAGGGAGCCAGCCCTTCCCGGACGAAGCTGCTCCCGATGAGCTGGGGGGGCACCTTGGCCCAGGCGGCCGCCGCCATGTGCAGCGCGTCCAGCACGGTGATGCCCGCCGCGGCCTCGGCCAGCGAGGCGCCGGCCCTCTTGCTCCGGACGGCAGCCAGCTTGCCCAGCAGGCGGTGCCGGTAGTGGGTCCTGAAGGCCCGGACCACGGAGCCGGGCAGCGAAGGCGTGCCGCCGTCGGCGGCCAGAGGCAGGAGCCGCACGTGGCGGAGCCTGGGCCGGCCGGCCAACCCCTCCGCCACCCGCGCGGCCAGCAGCAGGGTCACCTGTCGGCCTTGCCGCGCCATGTCCCTGTCAAACTGGGCCAGCCACTCTGACCAGGGGACGCCCAGGTCGGGGTGGTAGGAGGCCGGCAGAGCCGCACCGCTGACCCCGAAGAGGCACGTTGGCGCGGCCCGGAGCCCGCTGACCCACACGCGCCGCTTCTCGGTGCCTCTGCTGTTGGCGCACAGCAGCACCTGCACCCGGTCGCGCGCGCCCCCTCTGCCGGGCACTGCCCGGTACAGCAGAGGCACTTCGGCGCAGCCGAAAACGTCCTCGGGGGAGAAGTCCTTGAGAGAAAGAGGAGGCTGGGCCTGGGACGTGGGGCCCGGGGGAGGTGGCTCGGGGGGGAACGGAGGCGCCAGTACGTGCCGGGCCCCGAAGCCCACATTGTTCCGGCGTTTCCAGCGGACCAGCCAGCCAATGCTGGGGACGAAATCCTGGCCCATGATGTCGGCCAGCTCCTTGGCTTTGTGGAGCAGCATGGGCCCCGTCACGTCCCAGGCCTTGGCCCGGGCGATGTGGTACCAGCAGAGCAGGGCCTCGTCAATCCCGCTGTACTTGGACTCCCGCTTGCGCTTGCGCTCCCGGTTGGCCGTGCCGCTGCACCAGTCCGCCAGCAGCTTCTCCTTATTCTTGCAGATGCGTGAGATCTGGGGCTGGGAGACCTGGAAGCGCCGGGCCACCTCCGACTGGGACATCTTGGACTCATCCAGCAGTTCCAGCACCTGGATCTTCTCGGCCAGGGACAGGGCGTGCAGCTTCTTCTTGCTGGTCAGCTCCATGGCTTCTCCACGGCACCTGTCGGGGGAGGAAACAGTGAGCGGGGGTACAGCCGGCTGAGGCCAGGAGGATGGGAGAGGAGCACAGGCAGGAAAAGAGGATGGATGAGGACAGGGAAATCGGCTGGTGTAGGGGAGACCCCGGGGAAGACTGGGCCAGCTGGGAGAGGGTGAGGGGGTACACTGGGTAGGTGTTCAGAGGGCTGGGCTGGAAGGAAGGGGGTGGCTAGGCTGAGGGAACCGTGGGCTGGGCACAGATCAGGAGGGATGGCAGAACAGAACCGGGGAGGGGGTGGCTCACTGGTTAGACGGAGGAGTCTGGGCTAGAGTTTCGGGGAGAAGGATGGATAGAGCCAAGGGGACAGCTGCAGAGACAACAAAGGAGCATGGATGGGGGAGGACATGGGGCTAGGGCTGAGTGGGGCAGGTGTAGGGGACAATCAGGGCTGGGGGCAGGAGTCCCTGGGAGGGGGAGAGGGATGATGGCCTGGGCTGGATGTTGGGAAGGGGCGGGGGGGTTCGGGGAGAAGGAGGGGGCAGAGTGGATGAACAGAGTTGAGGTGACAAGTGTACAGACGACAAAGAGGGACGGATGGGAGCAGAAGGAACCAGGCTAATTTGGTGCTGGGTCCTGAGGAGGTAAGACTGCGTGGCGGGGGGGGGGGGGCGGGGGGGGGGACGGGGGGCGGGGCGGGCCTGGAGAGGCAGTGCGAGCGCAAGGCCCAGAAGGCAGGTGCACAGGCGACAAACAGCAAGAGGGGTGAGGAGGCCGCAGACAGCCAGAGGGACGAGGTGTCCCCAAAGGGGAGGGTGGTGGCCTGGGAGGGGGACTAGGGCGCGGACCCGAGCGCCTGGGACCGAGGCAGGCCAGGAGCCGGGCTCCGCCACCTGGCCGACCTCTCTCCACCTCGACGCGGGGTCCTTCGGCGGGGCGTACCCAGGCGCCCGCCCGGCCTCCCTGCCTCCCTGTCTCCCGCTCCGCACCCACCTCAGGCGCTCGTCCCGCGGCTCCCGCCCCTGCCCCGGCTAGGCTCGGCTCCCGAGCCCCCTGTCCGGGCGCCGACGGGAGAGCAAGGGAGGGACGGGCGCCACGACCCGAAGGGCGGAGTGGGCCGAGGGGCTGCGCGGGTGGCGGGCGGCGGGCGGCGGGCGCGCGCACAGCAGGGCCCCGTGCGCGCCGCCCGCGCCGGGCTCTCCCCCGGCTGGGAAGACCGCGGTGCAGCCGCTCAGCTCCCACCCGCCGCAGCTCCGCCCAGGCCCAATCAGATTGGCCCTCAATGACGTTCAGTCCCTCCCCCAGCTAAGTCTCATTGGACGTCGGGGAAGTGGCGGGGCCCTCCTGGGGGCGGGGCTTCCAGCGCGAGGGGCTATGAGGCGGAGCCAAGACCCCGCGGGAGTCCCGGAGGCGCCGCCAGCCTCCGGGGCCTGACGAGCGTCTGGGCAGCGTGGGCACGGGAGAGAAGGCTTGGCGTCTCAAGGCCCTCCTGACCTTGACCTAGGCAGTCTCAGCTTTTCTCATCTACCAAATAGGGCTGACACCCCTCACGGATTGGTTGTGAGAAAAATGGATGAAAGCTTTAAGCCACACAAAAGCTGTTACCATGGACAGCGCTGGTCTCACGTCGATCTGTCCAGGTAGCGGTAACTACTTGCCTGGGGCCAGTTCTGATTTAGGGCGAAAAAGGACTAATTTTTCTTGGTTTTGGTACCTGTTGGCAAGATTCAAGTTTCTTGACTCAAGATCTAATGCCAGTCCCTTCCTCGGTAACCTTCAGTCCTCCCTGTTGTTAGCAACTGGATGTAGACGCTTCGACCTGCAGTAGAGTGCTTCCCACCCTCAACCTCAGCCGGCCTTCCAGCCTCCTTTCCCTCCCCCACTGCCAGCTCTGATGGGAGCCTGGGGCCACAGAGAGTCCCCATCTCTCTGCCTTTCTCACAGGCTTCCCTCTCCAGCCCAATTCTACCGGCTGATTCTTCTTCCATCCCTCTATGTCCCATCCTAAATCTCATCCCTTGCAAACCCTTCCCAAATTTCTTATGCCTGCTACAGCATTTTTTTTTTTTTTTTTACATTTCTTCTTCTTTTCACTTCCTTTTCTCTTAGAGACTACTCAGCTACCAACGATCATTGCTTTACTCCCTCTGCTTCTGGCCTACTTCCGTGTAAAAGCCTGAGAACAGGGGATGTGCTTTGTTGCTACCAAAATTCCCAGCCTAGAGCACCCTGCCTACTTATTGAATGCAATGGTCTAGGCCACTGGCTTCTAGTAGGTAACAGTGGCTTTCAGACTGTTCCAAAAAATGCTAAGGATACCTCAGTGGGTTCATAACTGATTGATTCAAATCTTAAGTTTAAGAACTTCAGGGCACCTGGGTGGCTCAGTTAGGTGTCAGACTTCTGCTCGGGTCATGTCACAGTTCATGAGTTCAAGCCCCGCATCAGGCTCCATGCTGACAGTACAGAGCCTGCTTTGGATTCTCTGTCCTTCCCCCACTTGGACATGCTCTTTCTCTCTCAAACTAAAAAAAAAAAAAAAAAAAAAAAAAAAAAAGCTTAACTTCAAAACACACGCTCAAGTGATATAGAAGATCTGTTATGGAAGCTATCAAAAAAAAAAAAAAAGCTGGCTGCAAAGAAGGAAACTCATTTTCGTGCATGTAGACAAGTCCCGAGGAAGGTGGCAGTGGGGGCCGAGCTCATGCACACTGTACCTGCAGGAACGAATGCCAGGCAAGCAAGGCTGAGTGGGGGGTCTCTCTGCTCATGTGCATCATCCATGCACAAAGCTTTCACATGTCCCATCGTAATATTTTCTTCTGTGATTCTTTTATATTTAGACTCAAGCTCCTGAACCCGTGTAAAGTATCTGAAATCCCAAGATCAACTCTTATAAACCTGTCACCATCTGCATATACAAGTCTCGCCGAATTTCCTTCAAACCAACCAAAATACAGAAACAGGATGCTGAACCCAACTCTAACCCAAGTTTTGTATTAACTGGAACAACTCTGTCCTTTACAACAAGGAATAGTTGTAACACAAATATACGTTAAGGAGTTAGAACTAACAGAGTACTCAATTTTTTATATACGCTTTACATACGGGGGCTCAGCAAAAAATTTAACTTGGGATTAAATAAAAAACACTGTCCTAGGGAAGAAGTTTTAGGATGAAATGACCTTCTTAACCGGGAAAGGGAGTCAGGAGATAAACCATCCAGCAGGGAGTTCTGTGTAAAAACGTTTATTTGTACTAATGTTTAGAATACAGGAACTAAAGAAAGAAAAGACACCTCAACTCCAAAGCGACAGTGAATTAGGGCCTGCCCACAGCCAAGGGGAAGGCCACTCCAGGGTGTCCTGGCATGGACTGTCCCCCCCACTACTTCATGTCAGTGTCACCAGGCAAAAAACTGAGGAATCAGGGTGTGAAGACCTTACGAGCCGCTAGCGAGCGTGCAAGGGAAGAAAGGGACGTCTGTGTGGCTTCCCTGTGACCCAGGAGCCAGGATACACAGAGCAGGAGGCAGAGGCTCCCAATTCAGTTAAGGGCAGGAGCTGAATGTCCAGGTCCAGGAAGAACAAAAAGGGGATTTCGGAGGTAGGCTTTTTCATCGAGTTAAAAAACAGGCACATTATCCAACGTCTCCCTGTGGCCCCCAAGCTGCTGGCCTGGCCCCCTGATTCTTCCCCTCTCCCCACAAAACCAAAGGGAATAAGGAGAGGAGGCAGAAGACAGGAAATTCCAAGGGCGGGGAATGCTTCGGTCGTTAGAGACCGCCTGCGAGCGAGCCAGGTGAGCACAAGGAAGAATCAGGTGAAGCTGCTACTCCCCCTGGGGTGGGGTGGAGTGAGTGGGACAGGACAGAACAAGGAGGGTGACCAAGAGCATCCTGGCTCAGGCAAAGGATCCTGGGTAGCAGGAAGAGAGGGCTGCAGAGAGCCATTCTAGGGGAAGGAGGCAGCGAGGCTAAGCGGCACAACAGGCCCGGAAAGCTCCGTGCAAGCGCTGCCCCAGCTCGCTCAGCTGCTCACTCCCAGCCGCTCTTGGCAAAGAGACCCTGGTCTGCTCACCTCCAGGGGACGGGAACACCCTGGGGACCAGAGTGGAGGCAGAGCAGAGAGAAAAGCGAGCTGCTCTCCTACTCTTTCTCAGAGGACACTGTTTGAACCCTGTGATCACCAGGGCCGGGGCCCAAGGCAGGCAGAGTGAATGCACGTCACGGAGAGCAGTGAGAAGCCGGGCCGCAGGCATGCCTCGGGGCAGTGTGCTGCTCCGTTCTCCCTGAGGGCCTAGGGCCAGGGGCGGCCAGAGCTGCCACCCCAGCTTGCTGCTGCCAAAGGCAGATTGGCACGACCACCCGAGGTTCTCTGGACTTGTGAAAGAGGAGGAGGGGAGAGGTGGGCATGAAAAACAAGAGAGGAGGAGAGAAACAGCCCTAGATGCACGGGGGTGGGGGAGGGGAACGGGGATGGGGGCACATCAAGAGGAGTTCTGGTTCTGGTAGATGGAAGCTTTCTCCTTCAACAGGTCCAGACACAAGTGGCAGCTCCAACTTCCTGCAGAGAAACAGAAAGGGTCAGGACGGGGCCCACACGGCCCTGGCGTGTTGCCCCTCCACTCCCCACCTCTCCTTCCAGCAGCAGGACCAGCTACAGGTAGGATGAGAGATGTTCTGCCGCAGCGAACTCAGTTTCCCTGAGCTAAAAGAAACCTCTAGGGCTTCAAGTATCCTGAGAAATAATTCTCGGGGCTGAAAGAAAGAATCACCTGGAGGGCTATTTCCAAATGTAGACTCCTAAGCCCTCTTGGCCCTATTAAATCAGAATCTCTAGGAGGGCCTGGGAGGACAGAATTTTTTCAAGCATCTCAGCTTTAGACTTGTGATTACAGAAGAACCAGACTTGGTTCTCATGGCCCCAAAGGTCAGAGCGGAGATCATGAACAGAGGCTCTAGAGAAACCAAGTTTGATTCCACAGTAAGCCAGCTTTCTGTGAAATCCACAGGAAGAGGAGACGGGCTTGCCACCGTCACTGGCGTTTGAGGAGAGTCTGAGGACCGAAGAGAGGAAAAGGGGCAAACTGAGATGACCCAACTTGCTATTATCTATTTCACAGAAAAACTGGAAAAAATGTCCTGTCAGAAAAATACCTGCTTCATACTTTGCTTATTAATATTTATTACGGTTGCATTCTTGTTTTGGTTTTTAGAAAGAAAATGAGCCCTTAATGCCTCAAAATCATAAACGTAATTGTACATATGTGGATGTGCACACGGGAGAGAATCCACACCTTTTATAAACTCTTCGGCAATCTAGGACTCTCAAAATGGAAGAAGGTCCTTTCTAACTGAAAGGTCAATACCACAGGGGCTGGCAGTCTTCTCTGTAAACAGCCAGCCAGAGCGTTAAATATTTTAGGCTTTGTGAGCCACATATAGTCTCGGTCCCATGTTCTTCTTCTTTTTTTTTAAATCTCCTTTAAAAACGTAAAAACCATTCTTAGCTTGTGAGCTGTATACACTAGCTGTGGCTGGATCTGGCTTATGGGCTGCAGTTTGCTGACACCCGACTTAGAGCCTAGACCACCTCACGGCTTCTAGAGAGTTCTCCCTCAGCTGCCTGCAGCTCTTCACTACCTCAGCATCTGACAGTACTCCACTGGGAAGGCCCTCGTACAGTTCACGTCAAATTTTGTCCGTGAATTAATATTTTACGGTTAAAAAAAATAAACCACAAAACACATGACTTTTCCCCAAAGTAGATACATAAAGTGGGCATGACCGAGGACACCAGCTGCGTGCTCCCCTGCAGCTGCCAAAGGACTCTCACACTTCGCTAGTGTCTCCTTCCCTAGGGGGGTGACAGCAGTCTGACCTCTATTACAAGTCAGCTTAACCACACAGTGGGTCACTCGCTCTTGTCTGTAATGCTGGCCCACATCCTCTGTGCACAGTGAAAACCAGACACTCACATCCTCCTGAGCCAGCTCCCGAATTTCTATAAAGGAGGAGTCTGGGCACACAGATCTGGCTGGAGGGGGACTTCAGAGACGCTGCCACTTTTTGGTGCCACCACGGGTTCGGCTGAAGAGCTTCCAGAGACTCAGAGCATCATTAAGCAAACTACTGGAGGGGCAGGGTGACCCATTCAGGCTCCAGGTTTAACAGTTTTCTAGACTGGGCAAGGGAAGAGAGCTGCCGTGGACACTCAAACCTGTCAAGTTCAAAGAGCTGACACCAAAGCCTCACATCAGACAAACTACAAACGGACTTTCCTGGACCAGCTGGAGGAAAACAAACCACTCCTGGTAACTGTTTTCTGCTCAGCATTTGTTTTCTCTTGGGCTGGGGATTTTCTGCGTTTCTAAACGTATCCAGTGATAATGTGCACACATTAAACCCTTGAAGTTGAAATGCTAGGAAAGCACTCTGAGTGAAGGCAAAGTATCTATTCCCTGAGAAGAACAGATCATCGAGAAGAGAACTCACTTATTGTACGAGTGGTCTTCCAAGTTACTAACGAGAACTGTTCCGAGCAACCTACCTTCGGGAGGCTCAGACATGGAAGGGGTGAGACAGTACATATGATAGCCACGATCACAGTCGTCGCAGAAGAGCAGCTGGTCCTAGAGAAGGCAAGATGGAAGAGGAAGGGGCAGGTGAGTGACTAGTGGGCCTGTCAGGCCACTGGGGGCGGGTAGGGATGGGAGCTTCTGTAGACACCGCTGCTACTTCCAAGAGGGGTGGGGGAGGTGGCAGGTAAGAACAGACTCAGGAATTTCTGGATAGAAAATGGCTGTCCTGGGGCACCTGCATGGCTCAATCAGTTAGGCATCGGACTCGGTTTTGGCTCAGGTCAGGACCTCACGGTTTCGTGAGTTTGAGCCCCAAGTCAGGTTCCGTGCTGACAGTGCGGAGCCTGCTTGGGATTTTCTCTCTCTGTCCCTCCCGCACTCGCGCTGTCTCAGTCTCTCTCAAGATAAATAAACAAGGAGGAGGAAAGGGAAGGAAAGGAAAGAAAATGGCTATCCTCCACTCAGACTGAGTGAGTCACTGTCATTCCACCTGAATCCTCCCAGCTTCCTAACTCAGCTCCCGGCCTCCACTCTCGTCCCCTGTGTTCTATTCTTCACAGACTAAAGTCATCTTCTAAAAATGTTAAAGACAGGGCACATCACTCCGAGTAAACCCTCAGACCCGGTGGAGCGCCTTCCGCGCTCCCCACCCACTGTGCTCCCACTGCGGGAAGGCCCCAGCTGGCCACGCTGCCGCGGTTCACTTGGCTCGTCTGCCTTAAGTCCTCTGCACTTGGTGCCCCTCCCCTGGCCACGCTGTACCCGCAGACCTTCTTGGACCGGCTCCTCTGCATCAGCCGAATCTCAACGCCAATGTCACCTCCTCGGCGAGGCCGGCTCTGACCACCTACACGCATTACCCAGGGACTCTGCCACACCACTGCTTCCACTCCCTTCACGGCCTGTCGCCGAAGGGTCACTCATCTCCTTGCGCGCCGCTTGTTCCCAGGAGGGGACAGATCCCATGAAGGGAGTGGCCTCGTGGGTCTTGCGTCCTCGGTGCCTAGAACGGCAGCTGACACAAAGGGACCCGAGGTTCTCACTGGGGCGCTGGGGAGGGTCTTGCCTCCCTCTCACAGGAAGCTCCCGCACAAGGGCCGCGGGCGGCCGGGGGCAGGCGTGCGGGGTGGGGACACGCACATCGTTCTCGGAGGTGCCGCAGATGTTGCAGCACTTGCACTCGATGCACTGCCAGCGGTAGGTCTTCACGGCCGCCATCATCACCGGGGTGAACTGCAGGCAAGACGGGTGCCCTGTGGAGGGCGGGAGAGCAGGTGACATAGGCAGCTGTGGGGGGGCTGCGGTGGCGCAGGGGGCGGGTTGCCCGGGGCTCCCCGGGGGGGGCTGCCCGTGGCCCTGGGCCGGAGGTACCTGAGCGGCCACAGTCGGAGCAGGACACCAGCTCCTCGGGCTGCCCTGTCTTCTTGTTGATCTTGGAATCCCCCAGGCAGAAGTCGCAGTAGTTGTTGGGCAGGGCCAAGCCGTCGGGACCCTTCTTGGCTACAGAGAAAGAACTGTGACGACACCCACTGGGGCCGCTGGGCACCCCGTGTCCCTGGAAGGAGGGCTCTTCGTAGGCCGACTCCCGCTCGCCCCACCTCCGACGCTCAGCTTACATTTCTGCTCCTCCGACCTCTGGGAAACCGGGGTGGGCGGCTGTGAGTCTTCCTTGTCCTCACCCTCCTCCTCAGCCAAGTGGGAGTGGGCGTAGTGGTAACTGAGGCCTGGTCGGTTCTTGTAACGTTTTCCACAGACTGAGTGGGGAGAAGATTGCAGAGAAAGGTGTTAGGACCCGAGAGTGCCACATCCCCGCCCCTCCAAGTTGGGGGGCTCCACCTGAGGCGGAGGCAACCACCCTGCCCCCGTCGGCTCCGTCTGAGACAGGCCTTCAGTGACGGCCGCCTCCCCTCGGCTAGGAGCGCCAGGCCCCAGGGCTCTCCAGCTTCCGTAGCCCTTCCCCGTTAACCCCCAGCCCGTGGCCACCTCTGCTCTTCCACACTGGCTGTCTGGGAGGCTGAACCCTGGCCCCATTACCGCTTGCCCTGGCAACAGTCTGGGGAGCTCCGGGTCAGGAAGGGAAGGGAATTTCTATACTCTTGCGATATGGCAAGAAGGAATAAAGGTAAGGAAGAGACGCCAAACTTTTTTTTACCTCTCAGTCCACGCGGGAAGCTCAAGCTACCCGTGAATCCCACAGAGCTCGTCTCTGCCCAATGAGGATAAAGGAGTGGGGAGTGGATCACTTGGGGATCGCCTACCAACTGAGTCCACTGGGGTATCTGGCCCCCAAGGCAATTCAAAGACACTCTCACATCAGTGCCCTGCCCACCCCCTGCCAACCAGCAAAGAAAGCAGATCCCCACAAGGCATCTTATACTCTTAAGCGGTGACACCAAAAAGAGCAAGGGGGCCGGCAGGAAGGAATGGGGAGAGGACGGAAGGAGGTGGTGAGACGGTGAGAAACGTTAGCTGACCACCGAGTGTCTGTTCTGGGGAAGGGGAAGCAGAGGGATCTGTTCATAGCGGGTTCCTTAGAATGCTTTGAAGCCACCCCATGCAGCGGGGCCGAGCAGCCCTGGAGCCAGTCTGTGGGAGACAAGCAGCGGTAGAGGCAGCTTCCAGGACTGTTGAGGAGCGGAGCACAACAGAAAGCCCCCTGCTCCTACCCCATGCCATTCCAGAAATTTTTACACTAGCATCACAGGAGATGAGAAAGGTGGGAGAAACAAGGGAGGAGGGAAAAGGGATAGGAAAACCAAAAGTCTGAAAAGTTGAGAGAGCTACCTCTCTGGGGCGCTTTCGAGGTATGCTTTTGTTTGAAACTATCTGAAAGACAGAAAGAAAAGTCATGAGAAGAAGGCCTTGATACACTTGAGACAGGAGCGGCAGCAGCAGGAGAGCGGAGCGAACGAGAGAGAGACCAGCGGCGATGGCGCTCCCAGGGTGGAGGAACAGAAGTGGGGCGAGTCAGAGAAAAGGGGGAGAGCAGACATTGAAAAACTCAGTGCTGGACTCTGGGGGCCCTGGCTTGACTAGGGCCAGCAGACCTGGCCGCGGTCTATTGAGAGGCCAATTCTGCCTGCTGAGTGGGCCCCCACCCCCAGTCCCCCACCCCCAGGGACAGCAGAGATCTCTCCCAGAGCATGCAGGTCCCACCCATTGTGGAGCAGAGACCGGGGCCTCCAGTCGGCAGGCAGGACAGTGTCGAGGCTTGTTTTACCACTCTGAACAAGAACAATACCCTCCCTTCTCTCGCATCCTGAGCAGGGGCTGGGTCCAAGGCAGGGACTACCCACCCACTCATGAGGCACTCACTGTCACAGGCATAGGGCTTGTCCCGATCCTCCAGGATGGAAGCGTCCAGCTTCTTCCGGGCACTGCCCACACCTTTACCCTGCCAAAAAGAACAAAAAGATGTCTTACCAAGCTGTCTAGGCCTGAGGCGTTAAGCTCTCCAGGAAGTGGCTGCTGACTTCACGAGAGGAGAAATGGCAGTGACAAACAATAACGCAGAGGGACTCCGCGGGCTCCCCTGCAGGCAGCACCTTGGCTCCTCACCTTGGATTTCCCCTTGCCCCGACGCTTGGGAGTGTCTTCTTCATAGTCCTCGTCATCAAGGTCATCCAGGAAGTCATCTGGTTCTAGGATCCGCTGAGTGGACAGGAGGATTAGGATGGGCAGATACAAAGTACACTCAAAAGCTCCCCCACGACAGGACTGGCCAGGCCACCCACAACCTCCTCGGTCAGCTGCCCCCTCTGCTCCGGCCTCGTTCCTTACTGCGGCCCTTCAACACCCTACCACCCCAGTCCTTCTCTGTTCGATGCTGTGGGCTTTCCTTCCCTTTCGTGTTGTTCTCCTGGAGTGCCTTCCCCACCATCAACAAGGGACCGAATCAAATGCCATGTTTTCAGAAAGTCTTCCCTGGTACCCCAAGTAGCCATGTCCTCTCCTGCCTCTGATCTGCTGCCCTAGGGGCACACCAACAACGGTTCCCTTCCCTCTGACATCCCGCTTGCTAGATTTTTTTTTTAGTTTAATTAATTATTGTATTGTATTGTATTATTTGTTTTTAGTAATCCCTACACCCAATGTGGGGCTCAAATTCACAACCCGAGATCAAGAGTTGCACACTGTTTGGACCAGGCTAGCTAGGCGCCCCCAATTTTTAGATTTAAATTAGAACTTTGTTGCTTACTTGTGTGGCCTTATAGGAAGTTTCCTTTTCAACTACTCTGTTTCAACTTCCCTGCATGTGAAATGGAGGCCACAGTACCTACTTCATAAAGTTGTAAAGACTAGAGAAAATAATGGGAAAGCACTTAGCACAGTACCTGCCATATTTTTAGCTCTTATTATTTCTATGTATAGTTTTATCTTCCCTGTTGGCAGGGACCAGGTCTGCTTCACCCATGTAACCCCGGGCACCAAAAAACATCTGTGACAAAAGATGAACGAAGGAGAGTCTGTCCTTAGAAGGAAAGAAACAGGAAAAACTGGATGCTAAAAGCGAAGCCAGTCAGTACCCAGTGCTAATTAGGGAATGAAGCAGGAGAACCCACGGGCCTGCCTCCTGGCCCACAACCTCTGCTTCCATTCTGCTTACTGGGTGGCCTCTGATGAAGAGGAGGCTGGTTTCCATCAAAGCTCCCTTAGCCACAGTGTTAATCTCGTACCTTCCGTGCTCGACTGTTGGTTACAGGAAACTCGCCCAGGCTGTCATCATCCACTCGGGGATCTGGGGCGCCTCGCTTCTCCAGGGGGTCGGTGCGCAACAGAGCCTCTAAACTACTGCCGTCTTGAGAGATCAGCCCCTCTTTCTTCAGGGTTTGGTCTGTGTCTGCAGGCAAGGTCAGGATGAGGCGAGGCTCACAAGGGCTGAAAGCAGACCGCTCTGGGTCTACAGAGCGCGAGGCCAGCCATAGACCAGTCACTGTCATTTGGTCTCTGGTTGCCCAAGACACTCCAGTTTACATGGCACCATAACTTATCTGTTTACCTGTCGCTTCTATCAGACTGAATTCTTTATAGGAAAGAATGGCTTCTCATTCATTTTAGTATCTTCAGGATCTAGCACTGGCCCTGGTATATAATAGGTAATCAACAGACCTCTTCACCACGCAGCAGGCCACACCCCTACTCAGGGAGGAGTGTGCTTTACCTGGTTTAATAGATGGGAAAGAAAGTCTTGGATCCTCAGGAGGATGGGCTCGCCGCTTTTTCCTCCAGCGCCGGGCAGGGTAGGAGTACAGCTGCCCAGAGGCCAATCCTGTGCAAACACAGAGAGAAAAGTCAAGCCCTAACCCAGTCCTGGGCAATAAGATCGAACGCTTTCTAGATGAGTAGCCCTCCCCACCCCATCCCAGCCTTGAGTTCTAGAGCAAGGGAGGAATATGGACAGTGAGGGTCCAGGGGCAGGAGGAGGGACCGTTTATGCAAAAGACAAATGGATGTAGGCTCAGGGGCTTTGGCTAACACATGGCTTCCCAAGAGCCCAAAGACAGCCTCAGCAGGGCAGCCCCGCAGAAGCCAAAGATGCTGATATGAACCTGTCTGCTTCATCCCCCCGGGCTCCTAATCAAGACAAGACCATGTTCATCCTTGGGCCGAAAGCAGTAAGGAAAACCCCTTCAGCTGGCTCATCACGGAAGCTGAGGAAGCTCCTTCCTTCCTGCGCTTCTGAGCGTGAACCCTCACCTGGACCCCGGTGTCGCTTTTCCATCCAGATGTAACAGTTGCTCTGGGCTACTCCAGTCTGTGAGTCCAGGAAGGGAAGGCGTACACTGCGCTCAGCACAGAGGCGGGCATTGTAATTGTGGCACTGCTCCATGGCATCTTTGTAGTACTGCTCCCCGAGGCTGCGGAAAGACCGAGATCAGGGTAGAGTGGAGCACAGGGTGCTGAGCTATCCCTCCCTTGCCATCTGCTTCTTTAGAAGGTTCAAGGGACTGGGAGATCGTGGCTTGGTCCTATTTGCCTCCATCTCTGCCTCATGGGACACCAAGTCCCTTCACGAAGCCATTATGAGGAAAGGCACTTTATAAATAAATTACCATCAGGAACACATGATCTCTCATGTGTCTAATCAGACCTAAGTCTAACCCACAAAGAGAGAAAGAAACGAACGTTCATTCTGTGCCTCTCTTGAGTCCAGCCTTGTGCTAGCCAAGATGCTGTTTCTCTTAACCCTCATGACCGAGAAGCAGAGGTTAGCTTCTTTTTATGAATGAGCAAAGGAGTTCAACAAGGTCTGGGGGACTTACTAAAATATATTTAACAAACTACGGCATATCTATACAATGAAATTGTATTTAGCCATTTGCAAAAAAGAAGGAAACTCTTCATGTGCTGATATCAAACAATCTCCAAGATGAGTAGAAAAAAATAAGCGAGGTACAGTGGTGAGAAGTGTTAGGAGATGCTACCATTTACGTAACAAGAGGTGGAAAAGAAACCGTAGGCCTCCAGAGAGAAAGACTGGGGGCAATTTCTCTTCTATGCCATTTTATACCTTTTGAATTTTGAACCATGCACAGGTTTCTCCCACTGACAGTTTCCTTTATGGCACTTCACTTTTACAAAAGACCTACATTAGTACCTGTTTTCACTAACCAAAAGAGATTCAGAGAGGATTTTCGCTTTCAAGAAGTGGTAATTGCTTCGTTGCTTTATGCCATTTCAGCTTATGAACAGTTTCATAGGAACACTCTACTTTTGGATAGCCGGGGTGAGGCGGGGGACCTGTATTTAGACAACTAATTAATTCTATATACTAATTTTACAGTCAATGGAAAACATCTGAAAATACCTGAACTACCTTGAAGCCTACTTTTTTAGTGTACTATTAGAGTGATATAAAACCTGTTTGCTCAGAGGCTCATCCTAGGTCCTTTCCCATTCCCACCATCAAATTATTTACTCAAAGACTCAGCTTGAAATCTGTATCTTCTTTCACTCCAAAGACTCAGTTTGAAATCAAAATCAAAGGTAAACCTTGGGGTGCCTGGGTGGCTCAGTCGGTTAAGCCTTGGACTACTGGTTTCACCTCAGATCATGATCTTAAGGTTCGTGGGTTTGAGCACCATACTGGGCTCTGTGCTGACAGTGTGGACCCTGCTTGGGATTTTCTCTCTCTCTGCTCCTCCCCTGCTCGTGTGTGCACGTGTGCGCTCTCTCTCTCAAAATAAACGTTTAAAAAAAAAAAAAAGAGGTAAACCTTTAAGTGCTTTAAAAAGCAGGAAAATTACACAGTGCCAGGAGCTACTTGGTTCTAAGAAGCATGTATAGAGAAACAATCTTGTTCTCACCCTTCACAGTTTAACAAGCACTTTATTAACGGAACTTAAACTAACTATAATGATTCGTATCTACATATTCAATCAATCTTAAAAATAAACTGAAGGCAGGGGTGGTTTCTTTGCCATAGTATCCCCAATACCCTCAAAGGCGTCTGGGACATCCTGACTTGACCTGGGAGTAAGACCTTGCATGGCTACAAGTCACCAGACAAATGTCGACATTTAATCAACCCACGTGGAGCTCCAGTCCCTCTGCTACAGACTGGGGAGGTTGGACTAGATAAGCTCAAACACAGTCTGTGAAGGAGACCCCTAGCATGAGAAGCTGGACAGAGTATGTCTTTGTTGCTTATGTCCACAACTCAAGCTACACCAACAAACCATGCTCTGGAATCAGAAGGGGGGGCTCTCACAGCAGCCGTAAGAGACTACTTAGGCACAGCCTACTTAGTATGTTCCCAAGCAACTGAAAAAGACACACACCATACACAAGACGGTGACAACACAAGACAGCCTGGCTTATTTCAATGAGCTGTAATGACTGTAATTTGAGGGAAGCACGAATCTTGTGTTGGAGAGTAAAGAGAAAGGAACAGGCTCACAGTAGCTGGCCTTTAGGAGGCAGCCATGTCCTTACCACACAGAGGAAAATTGGATAAACACGGCTGAATGCTGCAGCTCCTTTGTTTCTGCTGATGGGAATTGATACTGACACTGGAAGTCAAACGGAAGGAAGGATGAGATGGACTTTGGGCTGCAAAGTCAGAGCAAGGAGGCTACAATTGGTTTGGGGTGAAAGAGTGAGAGATGTTCTATCAAAGCCCTTGTGAGTTAAGTGGGATTTCAGAAGGCGGTGCAAACAGTCTCCTGAGTAGAGAACTGGCCATGAAACACCTAAGCTGGGAGAAGAGAGGATCTGATGAGGAGAGATGAGGAGAGATTAAGAGAGAATAAGAGAGAATTTATAAATAGGAAGATTCTTCTTCCAGAACAAGATGCAAGTCAGAAAAGATGAGCTAGTAGTCCTGACCTGGATGTATCATCTCAGCTGTTCAAAGAGCAGGCACACCATGATCAAGAGAAGCTCCGGAAAGATATCTCTCTCCACGGTGACGATGCTATAGGAAGAATACAAGCCCCCTCTTAAAGGGCAAGTTCTGTGGGAAAATGTATTAATTGTGGCTCACAGCCCTCTGCAGCTACAACAGAGGAGAAAGTTACTAGTACTCAGGAACCAGGGGCTGGTGACCCTCACAATCTCTGTAGTTCCTTGAAGACGAGTAAGTCATGCTCTGTGTCAACAGGCAAGTCCTCCCTTTTAGCACCACATGAAAGGGTTGGCAACTCTATTTCCCTGAAGAAAGTCCCCCAACACAAAGTCTTATTACCGATTAGCTCTCCAAACCCAGGAAGTCTGACATTCCCCCAGTACAGTAAGATTTCTAAGGTAGGGGCTCTGATTCTTTTCTGGGAAGTATGAAACCTTTGTGAAACCTCCCCTTACAATGGGATTTGTGGTGGGGGGTGGGGGGGGTGGGAATCAACAAAGAGAAAGGCAGGGAAACAAAGAAAGAACATCTGAGTCAGGAAGGATAACTATACAAATGGTAGATCAACAGCGACATTTCTAAATTGAGGGAAATGTCAGCCTGAAGAAAGAGCTGGGGGAAACTGGAGTGGGCAGATCAGAGAGAAAGATAATAGTGTTAGGAGGAGGGGTAGCTGAAAGAGGAGGCAGGATGGAGCTGAAAGCAAGTAAAAAAAAAAAAAAAAAACAACCCACAGGAGAAGGCACTTAGCTTAATGGAAGTGGGAATGCATTCTCAAAGAAAAAGGCTACAGGCAGAAAAGGGGGAAGCAACATACTCTTTAAAAAGGCTCTTGGGAAGAGTGGGGGCTCAGCCCACCACAAAGGCAGATGAGAAGCTGTGAGTCCCTCAGAATAGTTGCCAAACCTTTACCTTGTCATCCAGGCAAAATCCAAAAGCCCTGCCTGGACATCTAGACAACTAGACACCTTCCAATTTTCCTACTGCTGCACCAAGCCCAATTTACCCATTAAAAAGAGCTTCCTCTATTTGCCCACCCGGCACGAACCCATTTCCCATCTTCAGGGAGGAGGCTGGGTGAAATCAAGTCCCAAAGGATCTTGAACTCACAGCCAACAGACCCCTCTCCATTGCCCAACAACCATTAACTAACTTTGCTCGACACCTGCCTGGCACAAGGGGACTGCACAGCGCGCAGCCTGCCCACCTAGGTGCCCCTCTGGGCTGCAGAGGCGTCCTGGACTGCTTCCGTCCAGTTCCCGTTTTTTGGTGGCTGGACTGGCCGGCGCAAAGGCCCTCTCCCCTGAAGTTCTCGCTCTTCTGCATCGGCTCCTCCACAAATTCTTCCCAAGAATGTTTTTGGTCTGGGGTAGCACATCCTCAAGACCCCCCCCACCCCACCCCACCCCGAACGTCACGGGGCTGTTAAAACAGCTCCGCGGGGCTTAACTGCGCCAAGGCTTGCTGAGCCTGTTGCTCCAGGACGGGCTGCGGGCAGCCGATGGGGAGGGGTCGGCGGCCGGACTTCGCGGGGACACGGGTCGGTCCCGGGTCCACCCTCGACCCGGCCCCTCCGGACCGAGGCGTCTGGTCTCTAGAGCGCACCCAGACTGTCTCTCGTACGCCACAAGGGCGCCATGCTCAGGACACCGTGAGCCTTAAGGAAAGCTCAGACCGCACAGCCCCGCAGGGAGGCTGCCTGTAAGGGGCTCCCGTGGGCCCCCCTCAGGGCCTCCACAAGTTTCCAAAGAAGCGCAACGTCTTCTCGGGAGTCTCCTGTTGCCCTCCCTACCAGAAGTCGCAACGACGCCTTCTCGGGCACGTCCTTCCCTCCGCCTCGTCCCCTCCCGCACCGCCCCCTACTCCCAGGTCCCTTACAAGACCCCCCCCCCCACCCCCCGGCCTAGGAGAGAAAGAAACGACAACTCACAGCTTCACTACATTTTCCACCACAGCCGCCATCTTCCCTGTTCCTCTCCCTCAGGCCGGGAGGCCCGGAGCCCTCAGTGCGCAGGCGCCAGGACCGCACCAGGGAACCGGTTTCCTCGTTCCTCTGCGCAGGCGCCGTGCAGGCGCGCGCGCCCGAGAGCGAGGCACGGGGAACACGCTGGGTGACGGTCCACCCGGCCCAGGGAGCCGAGGGAGCCCTGTGCGCAGGCGCGATGGAGGCGGGCGCGCGCTCCAGGGGCTCCAGCTCGAGCCCGGTGTCTTCCACTGGGAGGGCGGGACCAGCGAGAGAGGATCTGGCCTGGTGCAGAAATGAGAGGATGGATGAAATGATGAAATGCAGGTTGGTGAAAACTGGCAGGCCCAGAGATGGGCTAGATGGAGCATATACGTTCTGCTACCTCGCCGACCTTTAACCTTGTGATTAACCCTTTGCCCTCACTCACGGGCTCGGGGAGGGGGATGTTGGTGGCTAGCCAAAGGCAAGAGTGGTGCACGGTCACTTGTCTTCCCCTCCCCCCCCGCCCCCCCCCTCCCCATCAAGTGCCCATTTAGGGAGAGGAAAATTAACGTCCAGAACTGGGCAGTTCTTTGTCCTGAATATTGGACTCTTGGCAAAAGTTAGCTCCCTTTCCTGTCACCAAACCCAGCCACCAACTGAAGTGATAGCCACTTCTCCCATCCTTCCTACTTCTGTCCCTCCACCCAGACTCTGAAGAACTTCTTTCCTGCAGCTGTCTGTGAATCTTTTGTACCATTCATTTCTCCTTCACTGTTGACTCATGCAAATTCATGTACAAACATGGCTTAATATCCTCTTAAAATATCAGAGCTCTTCTGGCGCCTGGGTGGCAGAGTGAGTTAAGTGTCCTACTCTTGATTTCCGCTCAGGTCATGATCTCATGGTTGGTGAGTTCGAGCCCTGCGTCAGGCTCTGCATTGACAGTGTTGAGCCTGCTTGGGATTCTCTCTCCCTCTCTCAAAATAAATAAATGAACATTAAAAAAAAGCAGAGCCCTTCCTTCAGCCCATGTCTGCCTTGGATTATCACCCCATTTCTTTCTACCCTTTCAAAGCTAAGTTTCTGTTTATACACCCTATCTCTGTTGACTTACTTCCAAGTCCCTTTCTGCCCGGTTTAATGGTGATTCTGTTCCCCCTAGTTCATTGAAACAGGTCCTAACAAAGACACCAGGACCTTCATTTCAACACCTTTAGAGATCTCGTCTCCATCCTCATTGGCCTGTCAACCTCGTGACACTACTCACCTTTGCCTCCTTTTTCAAGCTCTTCTCAGGGTCTCTGAGATGCACACCCTCCGGCTGTGCTTTGATCACACTGGTCCTTCAGGCTCTTTTGCTGACTGTCCTCTGTTCCACTTTTAACTGTCCCAGTCCTCAGGGCATGGTCTTTGGTCTTTGACACATACCTTATCCCATTAATCCCAGGATGTGCGTATTCCCAGGCCTCTCTTCCATCTCAGGATTTTAGAATCAGAAGACATCTTACCATCACTGTGCCTTAAGACCATTTTTGGCAGAAAAGAGTTGTGGGATATCTGTCCCTGCCTACCCTGCATTTGTAGAATAGGTGCCAGCAGCTTGGAAGCAAACCCCAGAGACAACACTGATGCACTCTTTTCCCTAGGAACCAAATGATTGTGGGGACAAAGAGTATCCGAGGTGACTCCAAAGCAGGAGTCAAAGGCACACGGGGCGCCGGGTGGCTCAGCCAGTTAAGCATCCATTTGTCGATTTCGGCTCAGGTCATAATCTCCCAATTCGTGGGATCCAGCCCCGTGTGGGACTCTTCACTGACAGCACGGAGCCTGCTTGGGATTCTCTCTTTCTCCCTCTCTCTCTGATCCTCCCCTGCTTTCACGCTTGCGCACATACACTCTATCTCTCTCCCTCTCTCAAAATAAACATTAAAAAAAAAATACAGTATGTGTTGTGGCCTGAATGTTTGTGCTCCTCCCAGTCATATGTTGAAGCCCTAACCCCCAGTATGATGGAGGGTATTTGGAGGTGAGGCCTTTGGGAAGTGATTAGGTTTAGATGAGGTCATAAGGGTGGGACCCTCTTGATGGGATTAGTACCCTTATAAGAGGAAGAAGACAGATACCTCTCTCCTTGAGGAAAGGCCATGTGAAGTCATGACAAGAGGCAGATATCTACAAGTCAGGAAGTGCGCTCTCATCAGAACCCAAATCTGCTGGCACCTTGATCGTGGAGTTCCCAGCCTCCAGAATGGGAGAAATAAACGTCTGTTGCTTAAGCCCCCCAGTCTGTGATATTTTGTTATAGCAGCCCAAGCCGACTAGGATAGCATACTAGCACTGAAGCTGAACATACACAAATCCTATGGTCCGGCAACTCCACTCGTGGATACATACACCAAAAAAGCATGCACAAGAATGTTTACCACGGCGTTCATTGTAATAGTTTCAAACTGGAAAAAACCAATGCCCACAACAGTACAATAGATCGAGCAAAATGGAAAGAATAAGTTATCGTTATACAACAATGTGAATGAATCTCAAAAACTTAACACTGAATAAAAGAAGCCAGTTTCAAAAAAGGACATATTGTATATATTGTATATATAATATTGTATTATTATTATATGTACAATTATATATTGTATATATAATTATATATAATTTATATATAATTATATAAAATTTATATATTTTTCCATTTATATAAAGGTACACAAATAGGCACATTAATCCATGGAGTCAAAACCCAGGAGACTAGTTATCTTTGGAGGATAATGACAAGAGGGGGCAAGAGGTAGCTACTGAGGTCCTAGTAATGTTCTTTTTTTTAATGTTTATTTTTTTGAGAGAGAGCACATTAGAGTGGGGGGGGCAGACAGGGAGAGGGGGACAAAGGATCTGAAGTGGACTCTGCACTGACAGCAGAGAGCCTGATGTGGGGCTCGAACTCACTAACTGTGAGATCATGACCTGAGCCGGAGTCAGACGCTTAACTCACTGAGCCGCCGAGGCACCCCATGTTTATTTATTTTTGAGAGAGAGAGCGCAAGCAGGGGAAAGGCAGAGAGATTGGAGCCAGAGGATCCAAAGTGGGCTCTGTGCTGGCAGCAGTAAGCCCTATGTGGGACTCGAACTCATGAACCACGAGATCATGACCTGAGCTGAAGTCAGAGGCTTAACCAACTGAGCCAGGCGCCCCTATAGTAATATTCTTTTTCTTCGTCTGGGTAGTGGGTACGTAGGTTTGTGAATAATTTAGTTATTTGTTAATAATTTTATTATTATTACTATTTTACATGGGGAAGTTGAGTAGAGTTTAATAAAATAAGTTTTTACAAAGATACAAACACGGGAAGCAAAAATAATATAAAAACAGGGAGGGGGACAAAACATAAGAGGCTCTAAAATATGGAGAACAGAGGGTTGCTGGAGGGGTTGTGGGAGGGGGGAGGGGCTCAATGGGTCAGGAATCTACTCCTGAAATCATTGTGGCACCATGTGCCAAATAATCTGGATGTAAATTATAAAAAGCAAATACATTATAGAAAGAAAAAAAAAAGTGGACCCATCCTCATAATGCCTCAGGACACCTAGCTGAAGCAAGCATATTTGGTACCGAATCATAGACTTTAGGAAGGAATTTACCGTCATCCCAGTCCTCAAATTATGTCTAAAAATATTTTTTTCAAATCTGACAAAGATAACCAGGCACACAAAGAAAAAAGAAACCTTTCACAAGAACCAGTACAAAAAATATAAAACACAAACTGACTCACACAAAGATTTAACATGTTGGAATTATCTGATGCTGACCATAAAATAACATTGCTACTGCATTTAAAGGAGTTAAAAACGAGCATAAGAACATCTTCAGGGGACAAGTACTTATTAAGAAATGCCACAACAGAATTTTAAAACAACAACATAGAACTTCTCCAACGGAACCATAAAATAACCAAAATTAAAAACACAATGAATCCTTTAAACAAATTACTCACAGCTGAAGAGAGAACATAGAAACTAGAAGATAGGTAGGCAGAAATTGTCCCTAACATTGCACAGAAAGACAAAAGAACAGAAAATAGAGAATTAGAGCAGAAACATAGATACATAGAGAGATCTAATATACATTTAGTTGGGGCGTCAGAGGGTAGGGAGAAAGGGGGCCGAGGCAGTATTTAAAGAGAAAATGATCGATAATTTCCCAACAATAATGAAAGATGTGAATCCACAGATTGAAGAAGTCAAATAAAACCAAAACTGAGCTAAATAAAGACTTCATGGAGGCTCCTGGGTGGCTTAGTCCGTTGGGCACCTGACTCGGGTCGTGGTCTCATGGTTCCTGGGTTCGGGCCCTGCGTTGGTCTCCATGATGGAGGCATGGAGCTTACTTGGGGTTCTCTTTCTCTCTTTCCCCCTCTCTGCCCCTGCCCCCTCTCTCCCTCTCCCTCTATCTCAAAATAAATGAATAAACTTAAAAAAAAAAAGAAAAAGACTTCCTGGAAATGAATGCTAGAGCACTTGGGATGAACTATTGTAATGTCCGCAACTTATTTTCAAAAGGTCAGAAAAAAAAGTTTTTATAGGCAAAGAGATAAAGGAAACGATAAAGATAAAGGGGAGCCTGGCCGGCCCAGTTGATACAGCATGTGCGACTCTCAATTTCAGAGTTGTAGGTTCGATCCCCACATTGGGGGTAGAGATTACTTTTTTTAAAAGTCCTTAAAAAAATTCTTGAAGGAGTCCGTAGCTTCTACGTATGTTTCTTTTCTCGCTGCATCAAGTATATTTTTATATATTTTAATTCTCCCATTCTTGTCTCCTGCTTTCCACTCTTGAATATAGGGTGTATTGGTGATAACTAACTTTATAGCACAGTTCAGAGTTTGCAAAGTATTGAGATGGGGCTGGTAAAAAAAATTGCAGGAGGAATGAACATCTCGAATTCCTGGACTTGCAAGTGGATGTGATCATTGACAAGATATTGAGTCATCTCCCTTTGGAAAAAGAGTGAATCTGTTTTCGACAGAAATAGGAATAGATCCATTCTACTAGGGAGGTTTATATTATAGTAAGTCATGCATGAATGTTGGGCGTCTAAGACAGCAGACTGTACGGACATTTGTCTTTTTTTTTTTTTTTTTTTTTTTTGGCTGTCCAATGACTTCTCTATTGGGGGGAAATTCCTTTTTGTGGGTGGTATTTGTAGGGCATGGTGCCTGAACAGCACTGTACAAGCTGAAGAGGAAAGATCCATCTTTCCATCCCTGGCTACCTTGGTGCAAGCAGGTGTTTCTAGTTCAGTTAGTCTGATGCTTCAGGCCCCCTGCCTAAGTCCCTTTCTCCAGCCGGACACAGCAGCTCCGAGTGGTTTCCTAGGTCTCTTGGGTTGGTGCCCGATGCAGGGTGGGTGGGGGACAGTTCCAGGGGACCTAGGGCAGGCATGTCTCCGTCCCATGGCTACTCTGGCCTTGACTCTGGTCCAGGGTGAGGTGCAGCCTTCCAACTGGGTAAAGCTGTAAGGAAGGTTTCCTTTTTTCTTGTCTTCCAAGGGAAGGGACAAGCCGTTCAAGCCCTGAGAGGGAGCCTACAGGCAAGAAGCTGCTGGCCCTTCAGCTCCCCACCTTTGGTCTGCACACTTGACCAGTTCTGATACAGAACTTCTGTTGGGGCAAGAAGGTTGCAGTGGAGTATAGGCTTTGGGGCGTCACAGGCCCGGGTTAAAGCCCCACAACCGATAGTGAAACCCCTAATCTCTAAATGACGGCAGAACTTTCAGACTAAAAGGAAAAAGTTGAGCAGGGATGTAAAATGGTGCACCTGCCATGGAAAAGAATATGGTGGTTCCTCAAGAAATTCAACATAGAATGAGGGTATGATCTAGCAATTTCCGCGTCTGTGTATGGACCCAAAAGAATTGAAAGCAAGGACTCAGACAGGTATCTGTACATCCGTGTTCATAGCAGCATTATTCACAATAGCCCAAAGGCAGAAACAACGCATGTGTCCACTGATGGATGAATGGATAGACGAAATGTGGTCTAGAGGGACAATGGAATGGTATTCAGCCTTTAAGAGAAGGAACTGTCAACACCTGCCATAGCGTGGATGCACCTCAAAGAGGTCATGCCGAGTGAAATCAGACGATCACAAGAGGACAGATACTGTGTGACTCCACTGATTTCAGGTCCCTAGAGTAGTCAGATTCATAGAGACAGGAAGTAGACGGTGGTTGCCAGGGGCTGGGGGAAGGGAGAATGGGACGTTAGCGTTTAATGGGTGTGGAGTTTCACTTTGGGAAGACGAGAAAAGTTCTGAAAGGGATGGTGGTGACGGTTGCAGAATAATGTGAATGGACTTAACACCACTGAATTATGCACTTACAAATGGTTAAAATGGTACATCTCATGTTGTATAGATTGCCCCCCCGCACCCCCCCCCCCCCCCCCCCCCGCCCAGCCCAAGCAAAATGCCTCCTGGTCAAATTCAGCCTCCGCGATGAAATCTGACACAGGAACTGGAGGCCAGAGGCTGGGGGTGAGGGGGGAGTCTGGGATCCACAGGGTCAGAAGGATGAAGAACCAGCGGAGAATGGAAGAAGGGGAAACTGAGGCTTGAACTTGCCTCCAGCTGCCCATGTGGTCTGTACCAATCAGACACCAAGCCCCATCTTATTAACACTCTCCGCACCTCCGTCCTCACTGTCCCTGCCTCGTCCAGTCCTCCTCACCCTGCACTGGCTTCCTCCGTTTTGACCTTTGGTCCGTCGTTCATTGGCCTGGGTGGTGACCCTTCTAGAACCCGGATCTGACCATGTGTCTCTCCTGCTTAAAATCTGTCTGCAGCCCCCCACTGCCTCCGCTCAGCCTAGCAGGCAAAGCTGTTCCCAGCTGACTCCAACCTGCTTTTCGTGCTTCACAGTCCTCTCGTTCCCAACCTCTGAGTTCCTTTATGTCCGTAGGCATTTTTGAATACCCTCCCTGTGGCGATTCCTAAGTGTTATCCCTAGTTTTCCCCACAACCCTGCACGGTAGGTCCCACTGACTACCTCTTAGAGGTGTGGAAACAGTCTCACATAGTCTAGGTCATACTCTTAGATCTCTGCTCTTTTCACCACACGGCGGCTCCTCTGTCATTCACTCTGGTGCCCCAGTGCCTTTGCTTATGCGCGAGCGTATCTCAGCCCTCAGGTCTGGCTCAGAATCACATCTATCCTAATGGGCCCTGACACCAGTTGTGTGTCGGCCCCAAGCATTCGCGATCGTGTTTTCTTCACAGTGTTCAGCCCAGTTGGCACTCGCCCTACTTGCTTACAAATTCAATATCCTTTTCCCACTGGAATATAAGCTACAGGAGTGGGGATCGCGGCTGTGTGAGATCCCCGGCACCTGGAGCACACCTGGGTGCCCTGTAGGTGGCGACGAGCCCGCTGACAGGCACTGTTGGGTCCCTCCCAGCCCCAGGCCTGGCCGGTCCCGCCCGCGTGCCCCCTTAGTCTTCGGAAGCTGTAGAAGCTGCTGGTCCCTTGCACTAGGCCTTGGGGTTACTCTTTCGCTCTTGGGCCTCCCCCGGTAGACCCCAGCAGCCTGGGCACAGCGCCCGGACGACGCCAGTGCTCAGCCCCCTCTTGTTAAGCACCTGAAGCAATATTGCGGTCTCCCTAGGTGGCACTGGTGTATTCCTGCCTCTTTCTCACTATGGGCTTGGGATCGGGTAGAGGCTTCCCAAGGGCAGGGCCCGCCCTGCACACAGCCTTCCGGGAATGGGGTCTCCCCCAGGGTCAGCCCCGGTCGCGGAGGCTGGTCTGTCTTCAGGAGGAAACCCGGGTCGAGGGTGCCGGGAGCACAACTGTCAGCAGCAGCAAGTTTTATTGCGACCAGAATCTCCCGGTCATGTGAGCGAGGGTGGGGCAGAGGGACATTCGGTCACCAATGCCACGTTCCTAGGCCAGGACAGCGAAGCCAAAGTTCTGGCTGGCTGTGCCTTGCCTCTTCCCCAGCCCCCAGTCGGGGCATCCCATGGGGCTGAGGCAGAAGGGAGGTGGAAAGGGGACTCCATTTCGGCGGAGCCTTCATCCACGGGGTCTCAGGGAAGAAGGAGCAGTTGGGGGGGGGGGGGGTCCAGGTGGCCCGAGATGCTCAGGGCACTTTGGGCTGACTTCTGCGCACGTGTCCTCGGTGAGCTTTAGGGGAAGGCAATGAGGCACGCTCTGCCCATGAGGAGAGGGTGGGAGCGAGGGAAACAAAGGCTCAAAGAAAAGAAATCACTGGCCAGTGACCACACAGGGGGGCCTAGGGATCCCGACGTCTAGGCCAGGGCTCCATCCACCCCCTGCCTCCAGCATTCACTCCACCCTGAGCACCCGGCCTGGCCAGCCATGGTCCTATGTGGGGATCTGCACGTGGCCCAGGTCCTGGTCCATGATCTGGAGGACATCATCCAAGATGGAAGGCCCCAGGTCCACATGCAGGGAGAGCAAGGAGCTGGCATGGGACAGGAAGGGCTCCTCGGCCCCTGACTCAGGTGTCAGCCCATTGTGGGCAGAGCCAGCCTCTGGAATTCTCCAGATGTCCACACTCCCTGCCTCCTGTGGGGAAGGCTGTGGGGAAGGCTGTGGGGTCTCCAGGTGCAGGCGAGGGGGTTTGGGTGGGGCCTGAGTTGTGGGCAGGGTGAGGGCCTGGGGCCCCCCGATGACAGGGAGGGAGATGGCGTTCTTGAGCAGAGGGGACGGCCCGTCGGGGAGCTCCCGCCCACACAGCGTGGCGGTGCGGGTGAACTGGAACGGGAGGTCCAAGGTGCTGTCCTCCTCGGGTCCCTCGACCGCCGTCCCTGGCAGGAGGTGGAACTTGCCCTGCAGGAAGGAGATGTCACCGAACATGTCGCTGCCACCGCCGCTGCCGATATGAATGGTGTGTCGGAAGTCCCCCAGCGGCGGGCTAATCATGTCCGAGGACAGCAGGTCCCGCAGCTTCTCCTTCTTGCCCTTGCGGCTCCCGCGCTTTAGATAGATGGGCACCTTGGTGGACATCGCGATCTCCGCGCCCGGGGCCGGGCTGCAGGGGCTGGGGACGGCGCACCCTCGGGGACCACGGCCTCCGGCTGCCTCTTCTCACCACCTCAGCCGGACACACCCAGAGGGGGGTTTTCAGACACCCAAACCTTGCCCAAGGGCCAAGACAAGGGTGTGGGGCGTGACTGAAGTTGGCCGGAGGAATGAGAAAAAGGACGATTAAGGATCAGTGAAGTCAGAGGGCTGAGATAACAAAGATCACTCTCTCCCAGAAGAGTGGAAAATGCTCTGGAAACTTAGCAGCAGAAAGGTGGCGCTCTGGTGGGCAGCAACGGGCTCTCCGGTCTCGTTCTCTCGCAGGCTCCCCGGTCCGGTCTGGGGCTGAAGAGCTGAAATACCAGAGGTATGAGTCAGGGACAGAAGGACAAAAGTCAGAGGCATCCGTCTCATTTCTGGGCCCCCTGCGTCAGCCCCGGGAGCCCAAGTGGGGCCACTCTTCTGCGGAAACCCTGCGAGAAGTTTGTGGTCACTTACAGACTCACTGCACCTTAGAGCCTGGATCACCAGCACCGAGCCCCTCGCTTTACGAGTGGGGAAACTGAGGCCTGGCAACCTGAGTGATGGGCCCAAAGTCATATACAAAGTCATATCCTGGCTCTGGTCCCTTGCCTGGGGTCCCTGGCTCTGCTCATCACCCCCTATCGCACATCAGCTGTGCCCCAAGACATAAGAGTCAAGTTGTGTGTGTGTGTGTGGGGGGGGGGGTCTCAGACTTGTCTCAATCCCATACTTGACAAAGGAGAGAGATCTTGTAACCCTTGTCTCACCCACCCTGTCTGTGCCAGACCTGGACACACAGGAGGTGTTCAGCCCGCAGGGCTGAATGACGGACACCTCTGTTCGGCCCAATCTCGTCCCACCTAGAAGTGAGGGCACCTCGGAGTTTCTCTTTTCTCCTCCAGGTTAGCAGTTCCTACCTCTGGGACTGAGTCCAACATAGTTACTGTCCCTCCCCCCTGCCCAGCACCTAAGGGGAAGGTGGAGTGGAGGGTGCAGATACTTTGGGGGGCTCTGCTCTGTGCCCGGCATTTTGCTAAGTTCTTTGCAAACACATCTCATTTAATCAGAGCAAGCTATCACCCCATTTCAAAATTTCAACCAGAGGGGCACCTGGGTGGCTCGGTTGGTTAAGCGCCTAACTCTTGATTTCGGCTCAGGTCGTGATCTCATGGTTCGTAAGATCAACCCCGAGTTGAGGATTCTCTCCCTCCCTCTCTCTCTGCCTCTCCCCTGCTCACAATCTCTCTCAAAATAAATAAAATTTGAACCAGAAACATTTTGGAGAGATTTGCACAAGGCATTGCCGAGGGAGGGAAGCAAAAGGCAAAAATGTAGTAGAGAAGATTCCATTTCTTTTTCTTTCTTTCTTTCTTTTTTTCTGAGAGACAGAGAGACAGAGCTTGAGCGGGGGTGGGGCAGAGAGAGAGGGAGACGCAGAATCTGAAGCAGGCTCCGGGCTCTGAGCTCTGAGCTGTCAGCACAGAGCGTGATGCAGGGCTCGAACTCACAAACTGTGAGATCATGACCCGAGCTGAAGTTGGAGGCTTAACCGACTAAGCCACCCAGGAGCCCCTAGAAGATTCCATTTCTGACAGCAGTGATCAACTCCCCTCCCTCTACCCCTTCCCTGTATATATATGCATGTGTGTGTACCTACATACACAGGTCGGCATTGGATTATATCCTAGATAAAAAGAGAGAAGAGGCGTGCCTGGGTGGCTCAGTCAGTTAAGCATCCAACTTTGGCTCAGCTCATGATCTCACGGTTTGTGGGTTCAAGCCCCTTGTCAGGCTCTGTGCTGACAGCTCAGAGCCTGGGGCCTGCTTCAGATTCTGTGTCTCCCTCTCTCTCTGCCCCTCCCCTGCCTATGCTCTGTCTCTGTCTCTCTCTTTCTCTCAAAAATAAATAAGCATTAAAAAGGGATAGAGAGGGAAGAATCTGGAAGGCCAGCACCAGGTTGTCATATGGGTTTTGTAGATTGGGATGGGGGGCAGGGATGGGGTGTGAGGTCAGTGATGTGGGAGGAAGGGTGTCCTCAGTCAAAATTATCTGTAATATTTGCTACTGTTACTATAAAATGATATATGCAAATACGAAAAGGATGATTGCCAACATGTTGGTGGTGCTCTCAAGGTGGCAGAATTTCAGATGACTTTGCCTTTCTTTTCCGTACTTTTTTATAAGCTCAAATTCTTTCTTTTTCAATTTTTAAAAATATTTTTTATTTTAGGGGTGTCTGGCTGGCTCGGTCAGTTAAGCGTCCAACTCTTGGTTTCAGCTCAGGTCACAATCTCATGGTGTCCTGAATTCGAGCCCTGCATCAGGCTCTGTGCTCACAGCGCGGAGCCTGCTTGGGATGTTCTCTCTCCCTCTCTCTCTCTGCCCCTCCCCTGCTGCCTCTCTCTCAAAATAAAATAAATAAACTTAAAAGATTTTTTTTAATTAAAAAAATAAGTAATATTTTTATTCTAGAGATTGAGAGAGAGAGGGGGGGGGGGGAGAGAGACTACGAGAGGGGGAGAGGGGCAGAGGGAGAGAGAGAGAAGCAGGCTCCAGCTCAGCATGGAGCCCGCCACGGGGCTTGATCCCACGACCCTGGGATCAGGACCTGAGCTAAAATAAAAAGTTGGACGCTCGACCGACTGAGCCACCCAGGCACCCCTCAAATTCTTAATGATAAACACATGTATTATTTAGGTGCACATATTATCCATGTAATCAGAAAAAATAAGCTATTTTTAACGTGGAAAAAACAATGCAACCTGGAGGGGGTGTCATGCCAGCTTAACAGAAAAAGGAAGCATTGCAAGCACTCAACGGCGTTCCCACAGCTGTTGGAGGGTTGGCCTCCTACGTGGCCACAAGAGAGCCCACATGTAGAAGCAGTGCACGGAAGGCAAAGAAAGAAATTTGTCCAAGGTCATCCAGAGGGTAACCAGATGAGCGCCCCCCCTCTCCCACTGCCCAGGCGGACAGGGGCTGAGCAGGTGGGAAATGGGCCAGGGAGGGGGCGGCCCCATTCTCCGTCCTGGGCAGGGCGAGGAGGGAATGAGGGGGCCGGCAGGAGGGAGCCGGAAGGAGGAAGGAGCATGCAGGACAGGCAGAGTCCCAACTCCCGGCCCGGGCCCTCATTCAGGAAATCCCACCCCAGGACCGGACACCCTAGGTCAGTCACACTGAGCCACAGAGACCGGACATCTTGCCCCTCCCTGAGCACCTGCAGCTTAACAGGAAACAGAGGAATGACTCTCCAGTGGCGAAATTCCAGCTAAGCTTGGAAGGAGCTGGGGGGAGGGTGGGGGAGGCAGTGGGCGCCTCAAGGTCGTGGAATCCCGTCCCTCACTCATCTACCAGACATTCACCTGCGCCCACCACGCCAGACCTGGGGGCGCCCCAACACACATCCTACCGGTCTCCTTGATAGGCGAGCGGCCCTGAGACAGCCTTTCCTTCCTTTCCAGCCATGAAGAGTGGGGCCGACTGGTGGGGTTTGTCGTCCCCCCTCCCCCGGCCCGCCTCCGCTCATCACATAGGGCGCCAAGACAGCCTGAGTATTTCCACAACAGATCGGGCGTCCCTGACAGCTGTCTCACTCGGAGCCAGCCGTACCCGCCCAATTCCAGATGTGGGGAGAACTGAGGCTGAGGGGGAAGGGTTGGGCCAGCATCAAGCCACCCAGGGGAGAGCTGGGAACTGCAATCATCAAGCCCCAAGTATTCGGATTTGGCAAGCGTGAGACCCCAGGCTCCAGCTGCCCTTGCAGAGTCCCCACTTTTACGCTCCCAGGCACAGCACGGTGGGCGTCACGGCTGCCTTTTGCAGAGGCAGAAGCTGAACCTCAGAGACCTTAACGTTGCTGAGGTCACCCAGCTGGGAAGAGAAAGAGGGGGCACTAGTACCCAGCCAGGTCCCGTGGCTCTGACGCAGTAGGCCACCCAACCTCTGAAAACTGCTTGCAGGGAAGGAGAGAAACAGGCTCCCAGCTGGGCTGGGGCCACTGGGTCCCCAGGCCTCCTCCTTGTAAGTCCTACCGGTCGTCTCCGTCTCCCCAAACTTGCGTGGCTCCAGAGAGATGAGAATGAGCTCTTCGCCAGGACAGGGTATGAGGGGCTGGAAGCGGTGGCTTCCCTCAGCAGTGGGCGGAGCAGAGGGGAGCCAGCCCAGCCCTGTGGGCTTGCTCTGGCCAGGAGCCCTGGGCCTCCTCCGGAGCAAAGACTTCCTCTAGGCACAGCCCCTCCTGCCCTGAGGAATACTAGCCCACTGCCTACCAAGGTCCAAAGAGCAGCCCTCACTCTGTGACTTTGGGCAAGATGCCTCTCCTTTCTGGCCTTCACCTTTCCCATCTATAAAATGGGCTGACGAAGTCGTCACCTGAGGGCTACTGGAAGACCCTATTGCCACAGTGCAAGTGAGAGCAGAGGTACAACAGACAGGGTTAGCGGGTCGCTGTCATCCCTGTCATTCATTCAGCAAATAACTGTAGGTTTTCCGGGGACAGTGCTCCGAACAAGAGCCCCCATCCTCCTAGCGTCCGCCTTCTGCTCTGGAGGCAGTCTACGCAGAGTCCCCTTTGCGGGCCACGGGAGGTCTGGTCGCCCCGGGTCCCTGTGCAGAGTGGCGCTCGGCTCCACGGCCGCTAGGTGGCGCGCTCGCTCGCTCGCTCTGTCGCCTCGCTTCCCAGAGGAGTCCCGGCGCGCACCAGGGTCTCCAGCGCGCTTCGGGCTCCAGGCAGGGCCCCCCAAGGAGCTGCACGTTCGCGTACCAGATGCGGATTGTCTGAGGGATCTTCTTCTCTTGGGGTGTTCTGGTCTCACAACACGACAGTAGAGGGGGAAGGGGGCGATCGGGGACCTTGCCAGGGTCTCCAAGCTCTGGGAGGAGCCTGCCCCATGCTTTCCGGCCTGGGCGATGTCCGAGTGTCCGCTAGGCGCAGGGCCAGACCTCGGGCGTGCAGGCCCCCACCCCTGGCTCCCGTGGGTCCTGTTCCTCAGCCCCAGCTCGGGTTCAGCGCAGACCCCTCCCCGCCCTCTGCCTGAGCGCCCAGCCCGGATCCGTTTCAGGACACTCGCGGCCGCGGCTAAAGATAGGAGGACACCTCACCATCGACTAAAAATACGACCCCTAGCCCGGGCGGGGACGCTGGGCGGCGGGAGGGCGCTCCCACGTCCCGAGTGTGAGACGGGGACGAGGGCTCAGGGTGAAGGGCGGGACCGCGAGTTCGGGATCTGGATGCGCGGCGCCTCGCAGGCGGAGGGGGCGCGGGCGTGGCCGCCTGGACCCAGGCGCGGGCGGGAAACACGGTGGAACCCGAGGTTCCCGGGAAAGGACCTGCGCGGGGGTGACACAGGGACCCGGGTGCGACCCACGACGGGGCGCCACGGGGGTGGTCCGCTGGGGGGCCCCCTGGGCGTCGCGGAAGGGCGGCAGAGTCCCGGTCGGAACTCACCTTAAGGCGCTCAGGCGGCGGACCCGCGGGCTGCGAAAGCTCTGGAGCTGGACCGCGAGGCTATGGGACGCGTTCCCGGCTGTGAACTCAGTGCGATCCGTGGCCCCTGAGGCCCCGCCCCTGGCCCGCGGAGCCAATGCTGGGGCCGCCCCAACCAGGCCCGCCCACAGCCCCGCCCCACTCCGAGCCCCGCCTGTGCTCCCCCTTTGGTGGCGCGGCGCCCGGGTCCAGCAGCCGCGCGGACGTGGGGTGCAGTGCAGGCTCGGACGGCTGCGGGCCAGGCGGTGTCGGGTGCCCGGGCTGGACTCCGTAGACTCTGGCTGTGCCTGTCGGGGACAAACTCGGTGTTAGAAGGGCCGAGGGCGCGGCAGCCGGAAGGCCGAATTATAGTTCGTCAGAATTCACCGAGCGTCCTTGGACCCGTTCGCTCCCTGAAGGGCTGGGTCGGGCGAGGCGCCCGCGCCAAGTGTATTCAGTGACCACTAAGGGAATGAATGAGGCCTTGGAGGCTCCCGAGTTAAAATACTACAAACTTGCGAGAGCTTTCAGGAGTTTACCTCTCCCTAGAAAAGAGGGCACTGAGGGTGTGCTGGCAGAGTGGCCTGGGTACGCCCGTTTGTCATCAGTCTAGGTGGCTTCTGGGTCAGGGGGTGGAATCCATACTTAGACTCGTTCCGTCTTCGTTTGTTTCATTCATTCATTCATTCATTCATTCATTCATTCAGTACTAGAAGCATTTATTGAAGGGCAGGCCCTGCACAGGGCCCTGGAGATAGAGGAAGGAAACTGCCCTTGCTCCATTCAGTGATCCAACAGACACTTGAGCATCTAGCAGGGATCAGGTGTGGTTTTTGTCGCTGGGGATGCAGCGCCCCAGGAAAGACGGAAGACTGAAGTTCAGGGCCCTGATAGTGATCTGCTCCTCCAGAAAGCGGGAAAGTGAAAGACTTTGGGCTTTAGGCCTTCCTCCTGCCTCAGGCTTCTCACCCAGCCATTGTCCCCACTGCCCTGCCCACCCCCCCCCCCCAACACACACACCCCCAAACACAACCCTGGGAGAAGACACAGCACTGTGCCAAGCCTTAAGCACTACCCCTGGGCCTGCAAGAATGCGGCTGAGGCACAGCCCCCTACCCTCTGTCTGCTGAGAGTCCTCCTTTGGGGGAAGGAGATTGGAAAGGGTCGAGAACTCCATTCAGAGCTGGTGACAAAACAGAAAGTTGCAGGGATGGAAGTTTGGACAGGCAAAGACACTCACCCAAGACCACATGAAACTGAGAACCAGTTCCAAAACTCTTTGAAGAGTTGTTTTTTTTGTTTTTTTTTTTTCGGAGGGGGTTATTGGGGAGCACTGGGGGATGGGTAGAGAGCAGCGGATTTGGCCCTTTCAGCCTGGCCCTAGCCCCTGCTCCCCTCCCTCAGCGACTAGTTAGTAATCTGTCCAGCATGGCTGCCAGCCCACGACTCCTAACCAGGGCCCTTAGCCATAGGAGCCACCATCTGTGTCCTGGGGACTGTTTTAAGTCCACCTGGATGTGACAAGTTTCCATGTACGTGCTCGCTCCCCATACTCCTGCCATCAGCCAGAGCTCGCTCAGGGCCCACACAAAGCCTACATTACATCCAAGGTGTGATTTGTGCCCGGTGGTGGGTTCTGTGCTCTGGAGGCACTTGAGTGAGCGGTTCGTGCTCTCCATTCACAGATGAAGTTATGTCACTTGCCTGGGGCTGGAGGAATCCCTAAGGAGCCAGCTGACGGCGCCTCTCCCAGAGGTTTTGCTGAATAGACAGGATCTTCGCGTACACACCCAGCTGCTGTGGGAGCCCTGCAATTAATGCGCATTTATGAAACAGGATTTCGTTTGCTAAAATTGGCTATTTTACGCAACTTCTCAGGCTGTGTGTAAGGGCCTGAGTGTGGGCAGGGAGGCTGGGATCCTGGGCCAGGGGATGGCCAGGGTGTCCTGCATTTCTGACTCAACAGACATCCAGGCCAGTGCCCCGCCTCCTGTCCCGCCTGCACCCTATGTCCAGGGAATAAAGCCTCAGCCAAGGCCTGGACTGTTCTCATTGGAAGGGCTCCTCTTGGACACACTGGTGGCTGAGGGGGCAGGAGCCTGAAGAACATTTGGGAGGGGTTAGAGGCCTTCCTTAGATAGCCTTCCTTGGCTATGATGGAGCAGTGCCTAGAATGGGCTATTCAACTTCCTTCTCCTCCACTGGGAGCTCCCCCTGGCCCTGAGATGGGTCTAGTCCGTTTCTCCCACCCGGTGGCTGCTTCCCCCACTGGGGCCCTGTAATCACCACACAGTGACTGACTCAGCCCTTCCTTCCCCTCCCAGCCCCTTCTTCCTGGAAACCATCCACATCAGCCCCAGCCCCCGTGGGCCCAGAGGGAGAGAATTGGAAGCCGCCTTCTCCAAGGTTAGCTGGGGAGGATGGAGGGGCCGGTGGGGAAGCCCACCCCCCCCAAACCAGGCTGGAGCCAGCTCTCCAAGGCCCCACTTACCTGGAGAGCTAGGCCCTGGGAGGCAGGGGGAAAATGTACCAGGAGTTTGGGGGCAGGTCTGGGGGCAGAGAGTCACAAGGAAAGGGCAGTGATAATCTGGGGGCGGGGGGAACCTGGGGGGGGGGAACCAGTGAGAGGAAACAAAGTATCTGGAAGGGGCCTCAGCACCCCTACCCCCCCAGGACCACAGGGCAGCAGGGAGCTGAGCAGGAGCTCAGTCCACCCCTAGGAAGCCTCCCCCATTCCAGCCCGAGCTCAGCCTGCAGGGCCCCATGGCCTCAGCCAACCCCAGGCCTGGAATGGATTTTTCCTTGATTGTTTCTTATTTCCTTCCTCCCCTGGGCTCCTGCCAACTCCAGCCCTGCCCTCCTCGCCCTTCAACCTCCTGTAGAGAACTCTGACCCACCAGAGGCTGGGATTCCAGATGAGAGTCCCCTCAGAACTGCCCCCAGCTTCTGTCTCTGTCTCGAACCCCTGCTGGGGAGTTGGGTGTCAGGGCATTGCGGGGGGACTTTCCTTTGGGTCTGGACTTTGGACCCATGCCCAGAGCCATGGGGGTTTCCAGAGTGGTGACAGCTCTGTCCTAGCAGGGACCAGCCCAGGCATTTCCCCCAGAGGCCTCTGGGAGCATCCAAGCCGCATGGCTGTCCTTTGGCCTGGGGAACACGGAGTCAGCCAGGGTCTTCTCCAACACTTCCCACCTCTCCAAGACATCTTGTCAGTGTTCATTTTGAAAACTCCTATTTGTATCTACCTCTTTTGCCTAGGGCTGTGCTGGACACAGAATGGCCAAGGCTGGTCCCCAGCCCTCAGGGAACAGATAACCCCAAATGAAACAAGTAACCAATTCTAAAATAGCACATTCTGTGCCATAAAGGAGGGCCTTGAGGGTAGAGGCTGGCTCTGACTCACTTCTAACTGTCCCAGGCCAGCATGGATGAGGCTCAGTCAGTGACTGCGGAGTGAAAGAAGAACTAATAAGAACAGAAGTGAGAAGGATTCGATACGCTAGAGGGGAGGAAGCAGATGGGAGTGTTGCAAAAACTGCAAGGAGGAGGGGATATTTGAGCAGGGTATTAATGGGCGAATAGGAGTTCGCTAGGCAGAGAATAGGAGGGACGTTGCAGGTGGAGCCGGCAGAGACAAAGGCCAAGGCCAGGAGGACTACACGTAGACGCATGGTGTCATCAGGAAACAAGAGATACCCAGCAGACCATGGCATAGGAGAGGGGGACAGTCTGAGAGGGTCGCGGGTGAGCCCTGTTTTCCTTGCCCAGCACCCATCCTTCTTACACTGGTGACCACTACTCCATTTTCCAGAGTCTCCAGTATGACTCAGGCCACTCCCAAGGCAAAAGCGCCCCTCTTACCCCTGTTCCTTAGGCACCCGTTCTCCCAGAAGACAACGAGCGTTATCAGCTTCTTGTCAACGCTTCTAGAGATACGCTTTGCCCATGCAAGCAAAGCCCCTCCCATCTTTTTTACACAAATGGCAACATATAGACAAGTAGGGCCCCAGTGTACTGCAGGTCCTGGTGGCGATGGGGGGGGGGGGGGGCGGGGAAGAGGACAGGCTCCACTGTCAATGGCGGTGGAGGTGACTCTGCAGGGCATGCGGGAAACCGCACCTGATGGAGCCTCTGCTACTCCCACTGTTCCGCGCCTGGCTTTTTTTTCTTTATCGAACCTTCTATTTATGAGCGCACTCCATAGCAGGACACGGAAGGTGTCGTCACCTTCACATGTTTGCTGCCACACAGCGTGCCGGGGTGTCACAGTTTCCCTCCACAGCTCTCAGCTGGAGCCCGCGTGGGGCGTTTCCAGCCCTTTCCCAGGACAATCTGCGCTGCGGCGGGTCACCTTGTGCAACGGCCGAATCACGCACGATGCGCACAAGCTGCGCAATCATTCCTACGCGCTTAGGGGGGGGTGAAAGGACGCGCGCAGGTGTCACCTGGTCAGCTCTGTCTGTTTGTGCTTCCAGGGCATGGGCCGGGTGCCAGGCCCCTTTCTCCTCAGCCTCACCAGCATCTGGTCCTCGACCTCTCTGATTTCTTGCAGCCTGAGAGGGAAAAATGAAACAAAGCCAAAGGAGCCTGGGTGTGGTTTTAGTTTGTGTCTCTTATGATAAGGGAGTTTGGCCGCCTGTTTGGAGGCTTTAGGGCCATTCCTCGTTCCTTTTCCTGTGGACTGGCTGCATGGTCTCGCTTAGGAGGGTCACTTTGGAGTGTGTGTGTGTGTGTGTGGGGGGGGTGGGTTCTGGAGGGGGGCCGGACCGGGGGCAGGGGCGACTCTGCGGAGAGTCGGTTCGGGAAAAAGACAGAACTTGACTCTGAGCTGTGGCATAAAAGCCAGAGTTGGAGATAATAAAGTAGAAAGATTGGAATTTGGTGACACACCGGCCACGGCGCCCATGGAGAGACAAGGGGGGAGTCGAGCCCAGTCCAGGGCGATGACTCAGAGTGGGGAGGGTGGGGCAGGGAAGGGAGGAAGGTGCGGCCACCGAGGAAGATGGAGGGTCCTGGGGGAGAAGATGATGTGCCACCTGCCCATTCTCCACCTGGCATCGTGATTGAGGTGCCACATGCCCCTGCTGACAGGCTTCCGGGTCCACAGTCCCTGGGCGGGGCCCCTACCACCCGCTCCCCGGCCCCCACTCCCCCCCCCCCCCACTGCAGGGGCGGCCCCTTGCGCCTGCTCCGCCCTTCACCTCACCTGGCCCCTCGCAGGCCTGGGGGGCATCTCAGCTGGGGACTCTCTCCCTCAGGGAAGCCTTCCGAACCCCCGGTTGATGTCAAGTCCCCATGTGGCACCCTCGGAGAAACCCTGGGCCACTGTCGCGTCCGCGCCACCGTCAACTGATTCACGCGCACCCCCCGCTGGACAGTAGCCTCCAGCGTCTCCCCAGAGTGCCTGCAACATAGTAGGTACCTGAGGGAGGAACAGAGGAACGAATCCGCGGAAGAATGGCAGGGTGCTGGGGACAGCGAGAAGGGGCCGTATAGGAGACAGGGTTTGGGAAGCAAGGGCCTGGAGCCAAGGACCTCCCTGTGGCCCCTCCCCTCCCTGGCACCCCCTCTGCCCGGCCTGCTTTGCTTTCCTCCACAGCGTTCGCCTCCCCCTGTGCCTGGTGTTTGCTTGCTTGGGGTTTCTGCACCGGAGGGGAGCTCTGGGTGGGGCAGGCGCTGTCTGGGGTCCCCTCCGAATCCCAACCCTATCCTGACACAGAGCAGCCAGCGTCTGCGAACAGGAGCAAGCGGGCGCACTGATGGGCTCGGGCGCCGGGTCTGCATGGCAGAGGCCGAGGCAGAGGCTTGCTTCTCTCCAGGCGCCCGTGTGGGAAAGGCCAGAGGGAGGATGTGTGGCGACAGACCATTGCTTCCGCAGGCATCGCCGGTGGGCCTACCGCCCGAGAGGCGCTCCGCAGGGACGGGTCAGGTGCCCAGCCCTCGGGAAGCAGGCATCCTGACGGATTCACTGGGGGGGGGGGGGGGGGGGGAGGGTTATCGACGGGGATGGGACACGGAGAACCGAGGAGCTGGAGGGACCAGATCATGCTGTGTATATTTTCTTTTCAAGGATTCCCCACACGCCGCACAAGATTTCCAATGGGAGAGGAGCCAACGGGAGAGGAGCGTGGACGGGACGATTGATTCTCCGAGCCCTCCTGCCCCTGACTCCTAGCCCTTCCACTCCCATCCGCAGAGGTAAACCATGGTTGCTAGATGTTCTTACTAGATGTTCGAAGGGGCAGAGCACTTGGTGGGGACGGAGTCCTCAAGGGGAACGTGGGCTTCGGGAAGGGCCTGTGGGAATCAGGAATGGCCGCGCCTTCCAGACCCTGGCCCCGTTCTCCTCCTGCTCCTGGAGCAGAGAAGCCAGGAGGGTGCTGCCGCCTGCTTCCTGGGAGAGCGGCTGCCCTGAGGGGCCGCCTCAGCCAGCCCAGCATCTCCCCTTTCCCACCCCTCCGGGGGGCGGGTGACTCAGCCCTGGAGGCCCCGGGTTCCTTCTGAGCAGATGCTTCAGAGTCTGGGAAGACCTGGGAGTGATGGAGCCGGCAGAGGAGACCAGGCTCAGCTGGGCCCTCAGGGAGCAGTGTGCGGGGATGAGGGGTCAGCAGGGTCACGGGGCAGCAGCTGTCCCAGAGACCTCGGAGGGGCCCCTTGGCCCGGGCAGCTGCTGGCCTCTCAGCTGTCAGGCGGGCAGGGGGTGGGGGCAGGGAACCCGGGGCTTGAGGAGGAAGGTGGGTCTGGGTGGAGGAATCTGGAACTGGCCGTGGGCCCAGGTGGGTCGAAGGGCAGGCTGGCCCCTGGGGGCCTGGCATTTCTAGGGCAGACCCAGAGGGAGCAGATAGGCCCGGCTGCTCAAGGATAGAGAACCCAGGATGACAGAGGGGTCCAAATGTCCCAGTGCAGCTGAGTCCCACCTCAGTGACAGCCACCTCAGTGACCCGCAGACTGGGAGGCCAGGAATGTCAGCTCCACCTCCAGCTACCACCCCCCACCCCTCAGGCAGACCCCCAGTACCTCCCAGTACCTCCCAGTTCGGCAGCTTTTCAGTGCAGTGAGCTTTATGTAGGCGACTCCCAGATCAACCTGTCCGGTCCCCACTCCTTACCAGAGTGCTACTCCTGTCACCGGACAGCCCAGCCCGGTAGCCATTTGGGTGCCCCCCTCAGTCCCAACCAGCCCCCGGTAGTCCCAGGCACATCCCTAAGCACCTCTCCTCAACTCCTTCCTCGCATGCTCCCAGGTCCCTGGGCGGCTACCTGTGACTCCTTTTTGGTCTGTCCTTGTTTACGTGCCAGGTTGGTCAGCGTGGCAGGGTTGGAGAGATGAGGAGTTTGGAGTTGAAATCCCAGCTCCGTCACTTACTCAGGCCGATGACCTCCAACCTCTTAGCACCTGCCAGCAGGGTTTGTTGGGAGTTTGACGCGATCTCCGTGTCAAAGTGCACACAGTACATTCTCAGAAACGTTAACTCCCTTGTCTTCCTACCTGAGCTGTGTCTTCTCCATCTGTGTCCTGGCAGTCATCCCGATCCTGCGGTCCTGGGTCAGGCCTTCAATTGTTTTGGTTGCAAATGACAGAATATTCGATTCCAACTAGTTTAAGCAAAAAAAGAGGGGGGTGGTGTTTGTAGCTTAGATTTTGGGGGGCGAGCCTCATTAGAGCTCAGACAACGTGGCCTGGCACCGACCTCTCCTGGTCGTGGAGAGGCTGGCACGACACAGAGTGGCCTGGCTCTGTGTCCTCTGGTTTAGTCCATATTCACAATGGGTTTCCCTCATGGCGGCAAGATGGCTGCAGCAGCCCCACCCTTGCGGCTGCCTCTTTTCTACCCCGTCCACGGAAGTCCTGGAGTCATTGTGTTTGCCTTGTCTTAGGTCCTGCCCATCCCTGGCCGTTCACCGAGGCCAGGGAGATGCGATGAACTGCTTGGTTTAGGCAAGGGAGGAGTGAGGAGGGGGGAGTGGTTCCCCACAGGGAAACTGGGCTACTGTTTCCATAGGAATCGAGAGTAGGTACTGGGAGGCTCTGTCTTCCGAGAGCTCTTAGGTGCCTCTGGCCTCCAGCCTCTCCCAGCTTCACTCTGCCCTTTGCGGCACTGCGAGGCCTAAGGCACAGGCTCCATACTGTCCATCTGCTCCACTCAGAAGCCTTTACAAGTTCCCTGGGGTGCACGGAGTCAAGTCCAAACTCCTCTGCGAGGCATTCCTGACTTCGCGGTCTGGCTCCAAAGCTCCATTCCAGGCCCACCACTTCTTTCTGTCCCTCTTTTCCTTTCTCCTTCCTCCTCACTTTCCTCTTTGCTTGCATTCCTTCCGCCACAAACCCAAAGCCCCTTCTCCACCATTCCTAGGTTCACACAAACACGGGAGCATCATTCATTTTTTTTTTTTTTAAAGTTTATTTATTTTGAGAGAGAAAGAGCATGCGTGGGGGAAAGGCAGAGAGAGAGAGAGGGAGAAGAGAGAATCTTAAGCAGGGTCTGCGCTGTCAGCGCAGAGCCTGACGCGGGGCTCCAACTGGCAAACCGTGAGATACGAACTGAGCCCAAATCGGGTTGGATGCTTAGCCACCTAAGCCACCCAGGTGCTCCAGGGAGCGTCACTCCCAACAGCCCCAAAACTAGAAACAGCCCCAGTGTCCATCACCCCGTTGAATGAATGAAGAAGATGCCATCTATCTGTACGATGGGAAATCACTCAAAAAAGGAAAAGAAATTTACTGACACCTGCTACGGTATGGTGACCCCTGAAAACGGGACACTCAGCGAAGCCGGCCACAGAGGACCACGTATCGTATGATTCCATTTCTATCATGCGCCCAGAACAGACAAGTCTGTCGAGGCGGAAAGTAGACTTGTGTTTTCTAGGGGATGCGGGCAGGGAGTGGGAGGGGTAGTGACTGCTAGTGGGGATGGGGTTTCTTTCAGAGGTGACGAGAATCCTCTGGAATCACATAGTAATGATGTTCAAACAACATTGCGAGTGTACTAAAAACCACAGCATGGTGCCCGTTAAAATGGTAAAGGTGATGCTGCCAGATCTCAATAAATTTTAAAATGTTAGCCCCCACCCTGCCCCGCCATCAGTCAAGGCCCTTCATGGTGAGTTCAAAGGCCCAAGTCCGGAGGAAGAGCCCCATGTGGCCAACCAAGACTGGTTCTTGGGGGTGGGGTGGGGGGCTCGGCCAGGAGCCTCAGGGTCAGGGGAAAGGAAATGTGTCCCAAACAGAAATGAAATATCAGCCCAAAAGGCTACTCCCAGCACCAGGGGAAGCTGCAAGACAGGCTGAGCCGGGCTGGGTGACCCTAGGTCAAGGGAAAGGAAACACCAGGCCCAAAGTAGCTGCAGAAAGGCAGAGCAGGATACGGGCCCCAAGGAGCAGAGTCATGGCCCTGCCCCAGCCCCCCTCCGGGTGCCCCCACCGCCCCAAGCCCCCAGTTTTGTTCTGGGGATCCACTTGGGTTCCCCTCAGCAGCTCACCCCTGACCTTCCTAGAGACAGAGCCTGGATTCTAAAAGGTGGCCATGCAAGGGTTAAGCGAGGGCAGCCTCAGGCTCTACCGGCAACAGAAGAGGTGGTTGGTAGCCCGGGTGGCCCTGAGGGGGCACAACAGCTGGGACATGGAGGTGTGGAACTGGGTAAGAGTACAGAGACTTTGTTTCCTCAGGACCATCTGCTTCACCCTAAGGCTTGTGTCCCGAGGACACAGGCACGACCAGGACCACAGGAGGTGCCATTGAGCAAAAGGGGGTTCTGAAGCAGGTGGATCCCTGGCGCTCTGGCCAGGCCCCGGCTCCTCGGCTTCCTCCACCCACCCTCCTCACCGATTGCCCTCCCAGAGCCTCACTCCAGACTCAGAGCCTTACTCCAGAGGTCGCGTGCCCCAGCGCAGGCGGGAGCGAGAGGGAGGAAGATTCCAGAAATTAGCAACCCAGCTCAAAAGGGGCCTAGGAGCAGCCAGCTGGCTCAGCTGGGCACCGACTTCCTGACAAGAGCCAAAGGGACCGTCTGGTGGCAGAGAGGCACATGCCTGCCAGACCTGTCTGCAATCTGGGGTTCGCACCCTGCTTTTTGTTTGAGTTTTAGATGCCTGCCCTGGCCCTCCCCGATCACTTCCAATAGTCACACGACTCGTATCCAGGCAACGGACTCGCGCTCCCATTCATGCTGAGCTCCTGCTTTCTCACCCGGGAGGCTGCACCCCTTTGCCTCCGTCTGCCCTGCACACGCCTCCCCCCGCACCCCCCGCCCCCGCGGGTCTTTCCTCTCCCTCTGCCAACTGCCCCATCTCACAGGGCCTCTGGACTCAGATGGCTGAGTCTGTAATAAGGGGAAAAGGGGCTTTACACCTTGCCAAGTGAGGACAAAGACACTACAATTCCCCGCGAGGCTTCTTCAGCAGCAACACCAGGATACTTGCCAAGAGCCGTGGCTCCCTGAGAGCCACATGGGTTCACGAGATAAGGGCTCAGAGGCTTGTTTATCATGGCCAAGGGCCTGTTGGTGAATCTTCCCAGGCAAGGGTTTTCCAAGGTGGGGAGGGGCAGGCCTTTAGCCGACCCTGGGATTGGTAGAAGTACAAATGCTATTCCTGAACAGGGGTTCAAGGTTGTGGAAGAGGGCCCCGGGACTCCCCAAATGCCACATCCGGAGACAAAGACATGAGGTCCCCTACCCCGCAGCTGGGTGCTTCACGTGCAGGGGATCTTGAGGGAGAACCAGCTCCCCAAGCTGGGGCTTGTCCCTGGTTCTTGTCTTCAGACGAGGCGCCTATAAAATGAATGAAGCAAAACCGCAGCTGCTTGTTTTCAAAGGGAGACCAGTTTCACCCAAGCCTGGTCAGACCTGCCGTTGATTCCACCTCACTGTCCCAGGTGGGAGGCAAAGGTTGGACACCGCTCAATCACCTATTTATCTCTGACTCAGGGCATAGGCACTGACACCCGCTGCTCCCGCTCGCACTTTCCCTCGGCCCAGGAGCTGGGGTTTCCGGTCTTGGCTTTGGCATACGAGGCAGGGCAGCCTGCCAGCTTTGGGCAGAAACCCCCCCCGCATTTAACCAGTGACCGCCCTTCCCCAGATGCCAGGACACACGGGACGTCGGGGGACCCCGGAGGGCCCTGCTGTCCAAGCGCTTGGGGTTATGGGCGAGCACCGGGCCACGCTGTGCGACTTGGCAGGGTCGGCACCAGTGAATCCAGCTTTGGCACGGCTCCGTGCGGCCGCCCCCTCCAGATGGAGAGGTCAGGCTGGGACCACAGCGTGCATGTGAGGGCTGCACAGGGAGGGCCGGGCACGCAGCCAGCTGCTTGCTCTGTAGCCCGGGCCCAGGGCCCCAGCCCAGCACACCTCAGCACAGAGGCCTCAGGGGCCGGGGGCGGGGGCGGGAATCAGGGTTGGGGCTGGACAGAAACCCAGTGTGACAGATGCTCTGCCTTCTCTGGGCACAGGTCAGGGAGGCAATGTTCTTCGTTCTACCGGGAAAAAGAGAGCGCGGAAGAAGATTTAAACTCAGAAGTTCTCCTCAGAATTTACTTTTACTTCTCCAAAAGTTGTTTCCGTGTCTGATATCAAGTAGAAAAATCAAAAAGCCTTCTTGCGTTTTCGGAGCACTCCGCGTCCACGGCCGGTTCTCTCTGGACTCTGCGTGTACTTGAAGAAACAGCAGCTTTCCTCCCAAGAAGTTCAACTCAAGAGTCAGGGTCCAGCTGCACGAGGCCTTGCCCGCCAGGCCTAGACCCCGCAGCCTCTTCTCCAGCTCGCTGTCTGCCTCCTCTACCTTTCCACGCCTGGGCTCTTGTGGGAAGGCCGCTCCTGGGCTCACGTGTCCATGAGGCCGCATGACGGGGGATGATGGAGCACCAGGGCCTCAGATCCTGACCACCTGGGCGGCCGCACACGGACTCTGCCTCCCCTCCCCGTCCTCAGTCCGCTGCCTCCTGAGGAGGAGTCGGCCGAAGGTGCCCCCCACCTGCCCTTTGGTGAGGCGCCCGGGGTTCACACAGACACAGCCGAGGACGTCCTGGGGAAAGGAGAGGGGCCGACGTGAGAAAGTTGGAATCATCTAACCGTCAGACCCCAGCGAGGGGTTTATAAAATGGAAAGGAAGGCCGAACCCATCTCAAGTCTGGTCTGTTAACTTATTATTGGAAAACCCTGAATTCCTTAGGAGCTTCTGAAACAGAATGAAGGAGGTAAACCGGCAGGGTAACAATCGGCTCCCAGACTTGGGGACAAATGTCTACCTCCTGAGGACGAAATGGCTCTGGGTTGGCCAGAGGGGTACTGGTCGGGAAGATCCCCTGTGAGGGACCCACCCCGGAGCAGGGCGGGGGGTGGGGGTGGGGGCTCGGGGGAACAGGCCTCTGGTGGCATAGATGATAAAGAGCCAAAGGGCTGAAATCCCCCTGGAGGTCACATCCGAATTCAGGGGCGGGGCAGGCAAGTGCAAGTGTGAAACCTCTCCAGGTCACCCTGACATGGCCCCAGGTGACAGCCACTGTTTGAGGGGCTTCCTGCCCGCCCCTGGGGCTCCCAGGCTGGGCCGACGGAGCACCATGCTCTGGGACGCAGGCGAGCAGGGGGATGCCTTTTTCCTTACACGTTTTACTAACAGATTAGTTTACCACCTCTCCCAAACAAACGAGGCCACCATCCCCAGCACGAAGAGCAAGGACCAGTGGTCTAGAAGGGGAAGTCAAAGACCGGTTCCGGCATTTCTGGGAAAAAGCAGAGTCCAAACCCACCTTCACGAAGTATTTCAGCTCTGATGGGATAATGAAGACGTCTGGGGTGACAGGCAGTTGTGCGTAGGTGTAGAAATTCTCATAGTCAATGGCCATGTCTTCCTGGGGAGGGTAGAGCGGGTAGTAGCTACAGAGACGGAGAGAAACAGTCAGCAGTGGCTGATCCAGGCCCCACCCTTCCCGCATGGCTTCCCTCTCTGCATCTATGCTTTCAGATTGTCCTTCCTGCTCCTCTGTGTTTGGGGGACAGAATGCGGGTTTGTCATGGCAGGGCAGAGTTCCCTGGGAGTGGTCCAAGGAAGGCGCTCCCAATCAAATCGGTCAGAGCCCCGGACCCCGGAGCACCCTCTTCACGGTCAGTTATTCCAGCGAGCCGGCTCACCTCCTCTGGGTCAGGATGTGCTTGAGGATTCGGCTGAGTCTGTCTGAAGTTCCGGAAGAACTGGGGAAGGAAGAGAAGCAAGAAACGGAATGCAGAGCCCTGTTTTTCAGCTTCTGTTTCTCTCTGGGGAGGACTCGAGGCTTTCATAAACTAGGGGGAAGCGACGCGGCCCGTGTGAGGTGACGGGAGGGTACCTCTGGGGAAGTTCAAAGACCCACCCCCAAAGAGCTCGGTCTGTTCCCACCTGAGGAGGGAAGCCGGCCACCGGGCTGCGGAGGGAAAAGGCAGGCATCCCTGGTGACGAGACCATAGTGGGCCGTTGGCTAGAACCGCAGCGTGCAAGAATGGGCCAGGGGCCCACCAGTGGGTGGGGGCGTGCAGTCAGGGTGACCCTCAACCACAGCCAGCAAGCGCACACCCGTCTTGCCCAACACGCCAACTGCTTCACACTCCTTCCAGTGACGGGGGAACTGAACTGCCGGACCTATGCTCAGCAGGTGTGGCGGGGTCTGATTCTGCAGAACGACACCTGCTCTGGTAAGGGAGGCTGCCCGTTCATTCTCCCGGAGCAGGGACGCCCACTCCTGCCTAGGTCACGAAGGTGGGAGGGGAAGGAAAGCAGGTGAACTTCTAGGATTATAAAGGAAGCACAAAGACATGGTTCTTTGGGGTCTCCGACACTGCAGACGAACGTAGCAGAAACAAACGTACCCAGTTGGTGTCTTGGGGACAGAGAAACTCTAATGGTCAAAGGGTGTGGCACAAAGTGCTGCTTTAGGGACTTCCCAGGCAAGGCTGCCAAGCAGCCCCTCGATTCTCTGGTCTAGAAAGCCACTGCCCTGCCTGCTGGCCCAGAACTGCTTCTCACCTACTGATCTCCTCGGCTCCCATGTGGAACAGCAGATCCGTGGACGTCAGGCCGAAGACCACTCCGTTCACGGAGAGGCTGCAGGGCTCAGACACGAACCACACTCGCTAGATTGAAGGGGCGAGACGAGCATTTGTACGCCAAAGCTAGAAACTTCTTCCCCATGAAAGTGGGGCGTCTCCCAGGGCTGGGGAGACCACCGAAAGGGGGAGCAAACCAACAGAGAGTAAATCACATTCGCTTGTTAAAAAGAGAAGCCTAAGGGGCGCCTGGGTGGCTCAGTCGGTTAAGCGGCCGACTTCGGCTCAGGTCACGATCTCGCGGTCCGTGAGTTCAGGCCCCGTGTTGGACTCTGTGCTGACAGCTCAGAGCCTGGAGCCTGTTTCAGATTTTGTGTCTCCCTCTCTCTGACCCTCCCCCGTTCATGCTCTGTCTCTCTCTCAAAAATAAATAAACGTTAAAAAAAAAAAAAAAAAGAGAAGCTTAAAATTCAGGCCCTATCCATGCCCCCAAAAGGCACCCCCCTCCCTCCGCTTAGGGGGAAGAGCTGGGTCCCCCGCAGCACATTGGATTCGGGCTGCCTGCTTCTCAGGGAAAGGATGCTGGTACCTTGATGTCTTCTCGAGGCAGATCGGAGTAGCTGAAGGGTGGCTGTGGGTACACGGACTCGTGGTGCACATCCCTCAGCGATGGGACAAAGACGAGGTGGGAGCCAGAGCTACTTTGTCAAAAAAGCACCAGAAAAAAAAAAAAAAAGCATCAGAAGAGGGAGAAAAATGAGCGCAGTTGAGTTAGAACAGCTGGACGACAGACTGAAGACGTCGCAGCTTAATACGAGAGCCTACATCCAGGGAGGAACTTCAGAACTGAATTCTAGAAGAGGTGCTGTTTCCCATGCGACACTGTGAGCAAAAGACGACTGTTCTCATCTCTACCCTTCTACCTCAACGAGGCTCAGGTCACCCAGGACATGCTTCCTTCCGGGTGTTCCACTTTCTTCTGATGTTCTACTGGGGAAGGGATGGGACCGTTTGGTAGCAAAGGGGGAGAAGGTGGGATATAGAAAATCTAGAAAGACAAGGTTTAGAACAAAGAGTCAGAGCCAAACCCAAAGTTCTGCGTCTTCGCGCTACGCAAACAGATGCAGCTCACGGGCATTAGTCTCCCTGACCGGGGGCTCTTTCCCGGGGAGAGGCCAGGCATGCCGACCGCCTGCACACACGGCCTTCCCGTTCAGGGATCAAACTAGACCCTCCCGACAGAACGCTCGGTCTGAATTACGACGGAGACAGAAACACCTTCAGAGGGATGGGGAAGAACGCAGGTGGCCTCTCCCCGAGCCAGCCCCGTGCCTCTCGCGTGCGGAAGCGAGGCCCCAAGTTTTTCTCAGCAGCCCGTGTTGCCAAAATGACAGGAATATTTAACAGCAACAGCAAAAGCAGTGATTCCCCCTGATGGAGGCAGAAGGGGGGAATCTCTAGGGGACAACATGTAATCGAAGAAAAACCCTGAACTCTGGGACCCAACTGTTTATCCTCCTCAGCCACACAAAAGAGGAAAAGCGGGGGGGGGGGAATCCTGTTTCCCTGGTTCCCTCAGCGGTGCTTGGCAGTGGGGCCTATTACAAACCACACAGGTGCAAAGTGTCACTTTGGGGGCATGTTCAAGACTCATCAATAGCTCTCCCTGCCAGCTCCCTCTCTTGCTTAAAATGTGTGGCCTTCCCAGATACAGGTACAGGGATGAAGGCATTGGTGCTTGTGGTCACATCTGTCACTTGTTTGTCATACCTGCTCAGAGTGTGAACTGAGACTTTTGCAACAGAGAATAAGGATCTTGAGACCACAGATACTTTGCATGCCAAGGTCCCTCTGACATGGAAAAGTGCACTATCACTTCCCAAGGCCCGGCGGGGGGACCCGAATGGGACTCGCCGTGCTCTGGACCCCACGGGCTCAGTCTGTGGTGGACACGAAAGGCGGCTGTGCAGCTGGCCCCTCTGTTTCAGCGAAGGTTCTGGAAGAGCAACGGTTAAGGAGAAAACAGCCCTCCCGCTCATGGTTATAAAGTGGCTGCAGGGGGAGGGATCCGAAAGAAAATTCCAACTATGCTGAGCATTGCACAGCCCTCAGGCATCACAGTGGGAGGGTCCCCGCGGCCGCTCCCTCTGCGGCTCAGCTCTCTGTGGAGGGGGTGCTTCCTCAATAGTTCTGGCTTTTACTGATAAATCAGCTTTGTGCTCCGCGTTCCTGAGCTCTCAGGAATAAAAATAAATTCCCCCAACGAGGAGACGCTGACCACTTATATACAGTTAGGGGAAGGGGGGGCGGCTCTCCCTGCCCTGAGGCGCACACTGGCCACAGATGAAAGTGCCTGGCGGCGCTGGGTGCTCACCCCACGGTGACAATGCCCCGTCTGTTCTTTGTTTGTCCCACTGCTGTCACCACCACACGGGGCGAGGAACCAAAAACAGAACCCGATGTCACAGGGACAGCACCCAGCCCACTGGGCACTGCTATGCAGGTCCCTGCCCATCCCCAGGGGACCCGAAAGAAGGGGACACCGGCCCTGCTCCCGGATGCCGGGAGGGGGCAGGGGGGCGATCTCAGAGGAGGAGCGCTGGGCGCTCTCCAGCTCTGATGAACCCGGCCAGGGTCACAACAACGTGGGAGGCAAGAGGGCAGGCACTGTATGGTCTTCGTTTGTGGACGGGAGCGGGGGGAAGGGGAGACCCAGTCGCATGCAGGCTGTCACTGGCACGACTCAAGTCCCCCACTGGCAGGTAAGTTAGAGGGTGTCTTCCCCCATCCCCGAGGCCTACCACGCTGGCCGTGCTGCCCATACAAGAAGGTAGTATTACGACTAATCGACTCTGGGATCAGTTCTCACGGCGGATGGGCGGAAGATTATACATCTTGTTTTGAGAACCACCTTTGTTACAGACTCGTTTTTAAAAGCTTAGCCTCAGGAATGTGTATTTCTTATGAGCTCAGCTACAGGCAAGCAAATCCCTGGAGGAGAAGATCCATCACCTACCCCAATTCCTTTCAAACCCTGGCACTGGAAGGGCAGGGACAGGAAGTGAGGAGGTCAGCTTCCTGCTTAACTTCCTACATGCAGCTTTAGACTCTTCCTGGAACAGTGCCCTTTCTCTCAAATTAGAACCGCTCATCTCTTTCATCGCCACTGTGACCTCTCACCGTCCCTTCCCCTCGGTCTGCGGCAAGGATCCAAGGTCCCACCCTCTTGGGAGTTTCTACCATGGTTTCCTGGCCGTCAGCAGTGCCCCTCGAAACCCAGGGAAGCTCTGACGCCAGAGAAGGACTTGGGCTCACCCCAAAACAATCGCTCGCGCAGCAAGATGTTTGGGGCCCCTGGGGATTTTGTTGGGTAACTAACTCATCAAACACTTCTCAGAATCAGCTGGGAAGATTCCCATGGAATGAGCTTATACAAAGGCGAGCGAGAAAAAGGAAGGAAGTAAAAGAACAAGCAAGGGAAGAGCGAAAGTCTATGAAGCGTTTTCCTGTCAAGTGTGTTTATCTTTGTGTTTGACAGAGATGCCTCTTAACCTGGCGTCGGTGCCCTTGAGGGTCAAGAGTTGGATCCGCTCTCTGTGTTCAAAAGGACGAAGGGGGTAGGGGCTACCATTGCTTTCCATCAGTTTCAGCTTCTTACTGGGAAGCCCTGGGGAAACTAGGCAGCTTAAGGTTCTGTCCAACATTCTGAATTCTGACCTTCGTGTCCCTTCAATAATTGTCCGTAGACACTGCTTGAAGACATCTTCAAATGGACTTGTCAGCAGACAGTTCTGCAAGAGAAGAAGGGACACCGATCGAGAGGGTAGGCGTTGGCCTTTATTCACCTGCCTAACACGTTAGTGACCTCAGGGGCCAGCTGTTGAGCGAGGAGCTGGAGGGGATACAAAGACGAAAGAGACGTGTCTCTGTCCTCAAGGAGCGGAGTCTACCAGGGGGCAGGAGAGGAGATGGGGAGGAATTCATCCTCTGGAATGTAAGCTGAGAGAAAGACTAAAAGGAAGAGCGTCTCGAATCCTTTCTGTGGAAGGTACAATATCCAGAGAGAAGGGCAGGAGGCACCAACTCTCAGCCGAGAGATGCCCTGGGAAGGGCATCTTGTGTTTTATGCACCAAGGGACAGCATGGTGTGGGGCAAGGAGCTGAGGGCAGCAGCCTGGTGGGGCGCTTTTGCACGTGCAGCTCCGCGACCCATGGACACCTGCATCCGAGCTAGTGCCCTGTGCCTCCGCATGCAGTGTCCCAAGGGGACACCAGGACTCACAGCTTTGTATTTCCCTCCCCCAGCTCCAAACGGCCTTGTGTGCTGGGGAAGTGAAGCCTTCAAATTCTGTATCTTTATAAAAATGCCCCGCTACAATGTTTTTCTGTTTAGCCACAGATATTAATTTAGGTTTGTTACAGATGCAGCGTAAACTCCGAAATCTGGAAGTAACAGCGAGGGTCAACTGAACGCAAGAATCTGGCACTTGCCCATCCCAGCCCCGGTCACTTACCTCAACCTGCTCATGCTTAGCATCCAGGAAAGGTCCCAACTGCAACAGGCCCAAGGGGAGAGAAACAAAGGTGTCAGAACCACACAGTGTCTGTGAGCACCTTCACATACCCTCCTAGTGGTTCTCTGCCCGGGATCTATCTGTCCCTCCAGGCTGCGCGTGGAGCCCGGGACAGGTAACAGATGGGGTGGGGGTGCCCGGCTGTGACCCTGGATGGAGGGGAGCTGCCTCCTATAACACTGCGCCTTTTCCCAGAGTCTCTTCCCCAGTTTTCCCATTGGTACCCCCCTCCCCCCGCCCGACGAGGCGAAGCTGTCCCAGGAGGGTTTCCTACCAGGATGCAGACATCTGGCCGGTCGCGGTTGATGATGGCAATTAGATCAAGCAGGGGGTCATACGTGATGCTGTCGGAGGTCGTGTATGGCCCGCAGGCCACCAGGACCATGTTTTGCTCAAAATCTAAGACAGAAAGGATCATGAGGTGTTGATTAGAAGAAAATGGAACGGTGGCAGAAAGGACGATTAGGGAAAAAAACGCCCCAGGATTCAATTGAGAGTCTCCCTAGGTGTACAATTCTGGGAATCCAAGAATACGACCTCATTCCCAGCCTCAAAGAATATTCCATCAGCTGCCAGAGACGGGGAAGTACGCGAATAGCCAGAGCATGACAGGCGGTTTGCTAGCAGCACACGTGAGCAATGGGAGGAAGCAATCGGGAGAGACGTGATCAAGGTGAGGTCTGCTAATGCGCTGCCTCCCTTTTTTATTGGGGTAAAAAAAGCACAACATAGGGGAGTCTGGGTGGCTCAGTCGGTTAAGCGTCCGACTTCAGCTCAGGTCACGATCTCACGGTTTGTGAGTTCGAGCCCCGCGTCGGGCTCTGTGCCGACAGCTCGGAGCCTGGAGCCTGCTTCGGATTCTGTGTCTCCCTCTCTCTCGGCTCCTCCCCCGCTCATGCTCTGTCTCTCTCTCTCTTTCAAAAATAAATAAAAACATTAAAAAAAAAAAAAAGCACAGCATAAAACTGACCACATTAACCATTTTTGAGTGTACGTTTCAGTGCCATTAAAAGAATCCAGAATGCCGGGCAACCATCGCTGCCATTCATTCCCAGAATTCTGTTCACCTTGTCAAACTGAAACTCTATTCCCATTAAACACTAACTCCTCCTCCCCCGCCCCCATTCTCCTGTCTATGATTTTGGCCGTTCTAAGTATCTCATGTAAGTGGAACCACCCGATATTTATCTTTTGGTGACTGGTTTATTTCGCTTTGCTTATGCTTGTAAGTAGGATTTTCCGGGAGCCAGGGCAAGGCAGTCTCCTGGACAGCGTGCGGTTTGAGTGTGTTTGGCGTGAGGGAACATCTGGTGGTCCTGTGTGGCTGCCGAATGCGGTCCACGGAGGAGTCCAGATGGGCTGGGTGTGAGGCTCGGAATGGGATTCCCGCGTGAGCGGCACAGAGGTGTGGTGTTTGGCCACCTGTCGCATACTGCCCTTTTCCCCACAGCATCGGCTTTCCTTTGGGAGAGCCAGCCCTCTCCTCCGGAAAGCGGTCTGGGGGCTGCAAATTAAGTGTACTGTCGTCCCCTGGCCCAGAGACAGACGTCTGACCAGTTTAAGCCATCCATGCTCTTCTCCCTGGTTCTGGAATCTTGAGGTGAACTATCCAAGAACAGAAAAGAGGGTGGAGCTGACCTATTCCAGCCAGAGGTAACCAGGCGACATAGTTGGGGAATACCTGCTAGCTGGAACCTCGAGTTGCGAGGCCCTTCCCTGCTTCTAAGTCTGAGCTCCTAGCTGCCTCTCTTACCTGTGGGCTAGCTGGATTTCCCCTAACAAATTCTCTTTTTAAGTCCGAACCAGTTTCTGTGGCTCTCACTGACAAAACCCGAAGATCCCTGCCTTCTCAACGTGTTTTAGCTTCCTATGACTGTTGGGACAATGATCACAAACTTGGTGGCTTAAAGACAACACAGGTTTATTATCGCGGGTCTGGAGGTCAGAAGTCCTAAAATCAGTGTTGGCAGGGCTGTGTTCCTTCTGGAGGCTCCAGGTGAGAACCTGTTTCCTTGACTTTTCCAGCTCCTAGAAGCTGCCTGGCATTCCTCGGTTCGTGAACCTTCCTCTACCTTCGAAGCCGGTAGCCTACCATTTCTATCTCTGACTCGGATCATTCTGCACCGCCCCCCCCCCCCCCCGCCCGCTTACAAAGACCCTTGTGTTTGCACTGGGCCCACCTGTGCAGTCCAGGCTAACCCCCCCACTCGGGATTCTTTTTTTTTTTTTTTTTTTTTTAATTTTTTTTTTTTTCAACATTTATTTATTTTTGGGACAGAGAGAGACAGAGCATGAACAGGGGAGGGGCAGAGAGAGAGGGAGACACAGAATCGGAAACAGGCTCCAGGCTCTGAGCCATCAGCCCAGAGCCTGACGCGGGGCACGAACCCACGGACCGCAAGATCGTGACCTGGCTGAAGTCGGACGCCCAACCGACTGCGCCACCCAGGTGCCCCGGGATTCTTAAATTAAGCATACCTGCAACGTCCCTTCTGCCATATAGAGTAACATATTCACATGTTGCAGGGACTGGGCGGGGGGGGGGGGGGGGGGGGCGTTACTGGTCTACCAGAGCAGGAACCCCATGAAATGAGATGGACAGTTCAGGGAGAAGAGTAAGTTTCATGCAACGATAGGGCAGAGGACAAAGTTAAATTTGGTTCTGAGGAGCCTACAGGAGATGTAAACCCTGGAGTAAATACCAAGTGCCAGCTGGACGAGGCCCATGTCTTACTCTGTCTCCACGAGTCCCCGGCTCAACACCTTGGTCAAAAATGTTTGTTAATAACCTATTCAGCTGCTTCCAGAGGCTTCCCTGGCATACAGCGAGGCTCCGGGCATCTCATGTCAATTTCGTTTCACCCCCTGAAGTGGACCTAACATCACCAAACTACTCGTGTTGCCAGAAACACCTATCTTCTGATACAATGGGCAATGTCACAGACTCCTAAACTGCATTCCTGATTCTAGGTCATCTCCAAGAATGACCTCATCACTATCAATGTGCACAGGGGGTTGACAATACCCTGGCGTCAGCCATCTCATTGTGAGTCCTCAATAGTCTTCTGCTTTGCTTTCAAAAATGCTTTGAATTATTTTGAGGCAGTCTGTTAACACTTCTTTTTGTCCCTTCCCCTCTAGATTAGTTATCAAATGACTCTGGGCTTCCTTAGAAATTTGTCTACTTTTTTCAATTTTTAAATTTTATTTAAATCCAAGTTAGTTAACATATAGTGTAATAATTATTTCAGGAGAATTTAGTGATTTATCACTTACACATAGCACCCCAGTGCCCAGCCCAAGTGCCCTCCTTAATGCCCATGCCTCCACCCAGCACCCCTGCAGCAACCCTCAGTTTGTTCTCTGTATTTAAGAGTCTCTTGTGGTTTGCCTCCCTCTGTTTATATTTTTCCTTCCCTTCCTCTATGTTTTGTTTCTTAGATTTGTCTAGTTTTTAAATAAACTTGCTATTTTGGAATAACTTTAGAAACATAGGAAAGTTGTAAAGACAGCACCAAGCTCCTGTATATATACCTTCCCCCAGCGTCCCGTAATGTCCTAATGCCCCCAGCGTCCTGACTATGGTGCATTTGTCAAAACGTAGCAATTAACGCTGGCTCATTACTCTTAGCTTCTGAGTTTATTTGGGTATTACTAGCTTCTCCACTAATGTCCCTTTTCTCTTCCCGGATCCCATCCAGGATAACACAGTGCATTCAAAGAAATTCTTTTATATAAACTATTCCTATTTTCCCTCTCATAAAGTAACTTCCAGATACAAATGGCATGCCTCTTGTAGCCAGAACCCAGGTGGCAACGCTCACTGCGCTCGGACCCCGGCCTTCCACAAAGCGCCTGTGAAGCCACCAATCGGCTGTCACCCCTAGCCTCCGCCAGGGTGCGCCCAGGCAGCTTCTGCAGTTTTCTCAGGGCCTGAGGAACCTCGTCCACCATATTCACTGTTAGCAAAACGTTTGGACCCAGGCTTACCTTCATCCTCTTTGGTGGGCTGATAAAATGGAAGCGGCACACCCTTAAAGACAGGAGAAAAGCTAAATTGAGGACTTACCCCAGGCACCATCTTTGGTTAAAAAAAGGGGTGGCCCCTGACCCGCATGGGAGGGGGCCGGGCAGATAGCATTTGCAGGTGGGAGAGAGGGTAGTGGGGGAGGGCTGAGATGCATAAGAAAGCAGCCTCAGTCTTGCTCCTTGGAGCTAAAAGCTCACAGATCTGATGATACCTGCCATTCTTCTATATGGCTCAGAGTGACCAAGAAATCCACGTAATGGGAGGTCACGGCTAATCTCATAATATAACTCAAGACAGGTGCTTAAAGTACCAGTTCCCTAGGCCAGGACCGGACAGCAGGGAATCTGAGACTTCTGCTTGCACTATGTGAAAATCAGTAGAGGATTATCACCTAGAGCAGGGATAGGTAAACTAGGGCCTATGGGTGCAATCTGGCTACTTCCTGTGTTTATAAATCAAGTTTTACTGGCACAGAGCCACACTCATTGGCTTATGAGGGGTCCATGGCACTTTTATGCCACAGCGGCACAACTGAGTCATTGTGACAGAGACCATATGTCCTGTAAATTAGCCTGAAATAATTACTCTCGGGCCCTTTACAGAAATGGTTTGCTGACCCCTGGCCTAGAGGCAGCTTCCCATTTTATAGAGAATTGGGAAGCAAACAGATAGGCTCTCAAGAGGGATGAGTTTCCAGGACAGTCAGAACTGCATGTACTGTGCCTGCAGCAAAGCAGGGGTGGGGGTGGGGGTGGGGGGGGTTTGGGCAACTGCCGGGGTACCTCGTAGAGTTTGGTGGCAATAAGTTTTCCACCCGTGGTGTTGATTCCTTCCAGAATTACAACCTGAAGGACAAGAAGCAGAACGGGAGATAAATGACAAGTCAGCAATAAACTATTTTGATACAGTTAAAAATTATTAAGTATCGGGGCACTTGACTGGCTCAGTGGGTAGACCATGCGACTCTTGACCCTGGGGTTGTGAGTTTGAGTCCCACGTTGGGGGTAGTTTACCTAAAAAAAAAAAAATTAGGTACTAAGTCCAGCTATCTCATTTTGTAGTTGTAAACGTGGGGGTATTTTTTTAGAAAACAAATTAAAGGGGCTGGGGAGCCTGGGTGGCTTAGTCGGTTAAGTGTCTGACTCTTGGGTTTCGACTCAGGTCATGATCTCACAGTTCGTGATCTCACGGTTCGTAACAGTGTAGAGTCTGCTTGGGATTCTCTCTTGCCCCGCCACCTCCCACGCCCCTTCCCTGCTTGTGCTCACTCACTCTTGCTCTCTCTCTCTCTCTCCCTCCCTCTCAAAATAAATAAAAAGCTTAAAAAAAAAAAAAAAAAGAAAACAAAGGGGTTGTATTAGTAATAATTATGCTCTATATGGATGACCGAATTTTTTGTAATGATCCTATGAGGTAAGAATTATTATTCCTATTTTAGAGATGAAGACACTCTGGCTTCAAGAGGATAAGGAATGTGGCCAGAATGACACATCTCGTGGGGTGGAGCTGGACCCCAGCAACAGATCCCAGAGCCGAGGTCAGAGCACTGGGGGAAAGCTGGAATCCCCGTGAGCCTGGGCTCTAGCTACATCCCCCGCCGCCACAGGTTGAAAGTGACAGGCAGCCGGTGACAGAACGCTCGTCCCCAGAGCTGCAGCCCGCTACATGTACTACGGGGTGAACAGCCCTCGCGCGTCCCATCTCACCTGTCCGGGAAATAGAGAGTATTCTTTGAGCTCAGATAAATCCACTGGAATTTGAGCCCCTGAGGAATGTTCCCGGTCTCCCTCAAGAATCACGGATTTGCTGTTCAGCTTCCCGTTGGTATCACAGCCAATCTGGCCCAGCAGAGTGACAGGCTCCTACCGAAGGTATAACAAAAGAATGACAGTCTTTGGGACAGGAGCTCAAAACCTGAGGTCAACAGAATAAATCACAAAGCAAATCCCAAACGGCAAATATTTTTTGGCGGGGCATCATATTGACGAGAATCACCACTGCCTCTCACGGCAGAAGAACGAACACTCAAATGGCATTTGGTCTGTCTGCACCCCCACCCCCATGCTTGAGCCCCTCTAAGTGGCCACCTAAGCTTGAGCATCTCAAGTAAAGGGAAACTTGCACCCCAAGGCAGCCCACTGCATCTCTGGAGAGTTTCGACTATTAACAGTAGCTCAGGTCTGTCGAGTTCATGAACATCGGGCACTGTTCTACAGGCTTACGTGTATTAACCTGTCTAATTTTCACAATTGTGAAATTGTGGATACTGTTATTGTACTCACTTTACAAATGAGAAAAATCAGCCCAACAGGTTACATAATTTAATCAAGGTCAAAGAGTGGGTAAAGTCTGGTTTGAAGTTTGGCTCCAGAGCCATATCCTTAACCACATACCATATTGTCTCTTAACAGGAAGTTCTTCTCTGAATTGAGCTGAAATTTCTCTCCCCGGGGCTTCCTCTATCCTGTTCCCACTCCTGGGGCCAACTGAGGAAGTCTAATCTTTTCCCAAACTTCCTTCTATGACATGGTTTTGCATATCTTCCCCAACTGGTCAATCTTCTCCGAATGCAAACAATGACAGAAGTACCATAAGGAATGTTCTAGAACACATTTCCCCTTAGATTAAAAAATGTTTTAGAGAGAAAGCACTGATCCATATGCCAGATGATATCACCATTCAAGATACTACTGGCAACAGTTGGTCCCTAAGGACAGAGACCAGATTAGGGGAGACTAGGAGTCACCGTTTCTAGACTCCCTATCCTTGCCGTTGTCCTCATATCCTGATAACTGAATGCTTCTATTTGTAGGAAATCTCCAGGGGGCACCTGCCTTACCACTAAAAGGAAAAGGCCTCAGTCTTTGCTTGAGCACAAGACCCTAACCAAGTGCACAGAAAATGACCGTCTCTGGTCACAAAACCCGACAGTTCTTGTAGGTCTTTCTTCAGAAGGATCCATTTTATCAAATTTGACCAAGACGCATGTTCTAACTAGAATGTAGACAAGACGTAAAGAAGGACGCAAGAAGGATGCCTGTTCCCCATCAGTTAAAAAGTACAACAGTAACTGGGAAGAACTGGTAGAACAATTCTTACTTGAGCTGGGACCAGAACGGAAGTAAAAGCCTCAATCTGGTAATGTTCCTTAAGTTCGCTGCCGAGTTCTTCTATCTTGCAGGTCAGAACTGAAATCCCAGAGGGGAAAAAGTATCGCGTTTAGGACATTCCACTTGCCAAGGGGAGAAAAATACCACACGCTGTAAGATATTAAAGTCAGCCAGAAGCAAGAGGGCGTCCAGGACGTCTTTCTAAAGACTAACGAATCTCTCGAAATCGGGTTGCTGAAGTGGCCTTCCATTTGGCCACGTATCGTGTGGCAGAATCCCTGAGAGTCAGCATGGATCCCCACAACCCAGTCTTCCCTTTATTTTGGTCATCAGTGAGGTTTAGGGGAAGTCAAGCCCAAGCTGGAGCATCCTCCATTCTTTACAAGGAAGAAGCCGTGAGTGTCTTTGACCTCACTTGGGCTTTTTTGACATAGTTCAAGTGGTTGTCACTGGGAAATGGTTGCGTGCTTTTTCTTTAGCACTTTTCTTTAGGGAGGCAAAGTGACTTGGGAGAATTACTGAGAGCATCCCCTCCACTCATGTCCCTCCACTAACGGGGCGTGTGGAGGACACCTACCGACTTCTATATTCAAAGGCAACCTTGGGACTCGTTCTACCAGCCTTGCTAAAGTTTTGTTACTTTATACCTTTCCAGGTGGTTTTATAGTTTCTGGAACTTCTTTCTTTCTTTTTTAATAAAAATTTTTAAATGTTTTATTTATTTTTGAGACAGAGAGAGAGACAGAGACAGGGAGGGAGAGTGTGAGTGGGGGAGGGGCAGAGAGAGAGAGGGAGACAGAATCTGAAGCAGGCTCTAGGCTCTCAGGTGTCACCACAGAGCCTGATGCGGGGCTTGAACCCACGAACCATGAGATCATGACCTGAGCCAAGGCTGGGCGCTCAACGACTGAGCCACCCAGACACCGCTTCAGAATTTCAAAGGGAAAAACAATCACCTTCTCGAATGTCTGGAAGCTTCTGAAACATTGATTTGTAGCTCCCGGTTAGTGCCTCTGGACACCCCAAGACCTTCAGGCTGATATTGCCAGCCCCTCCTCTTCCAGACCAAGACACTCCCTGTGCTGAGCCAAAGGAGGTAACCGCTTCTCCGCGGTTACTTCTCGAGTTGTACTTCTGAGAGGGAGTAGCACTGATCGGAAGCAAAACAGGTAAATATTACTGTACTCGTATCTAAAGAGAGAGGGGAATACAATGAGGTCACCTTGGGGATTGGACAAACGTCAAGCTGGCCTCACATTTTCTAAATCTAATCAGCTTAATGGGGTCGGACATACCCGGACCTTTAAGGAATTCCAGGGATGAGGGTAAGTTTAGAGGCAGAGACAGATTTTAAAGGTTTTCTCCTGGCTTCAAATGACCAAACCAAACCAAACGCTGAACTGATTAAGAAGCAAGTTTCAAGTATCACTTTCCTTGGTTTCTTACGATTTTTTTTTATTTTTTAGCACTTATTAGAATACCATTAGAGGCTGGCTGTGGATAAGCCCGAAGTTGCTGTGCACATCTAATACCTCACGATGTAGTTTAAGGTAGACACCCCAATAAGACACAGTTAAAAGGAATTAATCAACTTTCCCCAGTGTCTACGGAGGTGGAGATGTAATGAATTCAGTCAGCTGGTGAACAAATATTCCCATTCTTCAAGGCTCAACTGACACGTTCTCGTATGTCCTCTCACTGACTGGTAAACAAAAACACACAAATACTGCTGAACAGCTTGGATGACAGTGAGGCCCTCTAATCCTCTGGTCGTGCACACAGCTCACAGAGAGGTCTATTTCAAATGGTCTTCATTTAATGCGCCGAGACTCTGCAGGGGCCAGTTTTATGTGGGTGACATTGCAACTGGCGCTACGAGTCCCTCTTTCGACAGACAGGCTACAGAAAATGAGCTCAATTAATCGCCTCGCTCTCCAGGGCCGCCTCTACTTGAATAACTTAGAGGTTACTTTCATAAATTACCAAACCAGTCTCTGACGTCAGCTTTATTAGCGTGCATTAAAAAATGCCTAGGCGGTGCATCGCCGACTTTTCCAAGCTCCTCCCAGAGCAACTCTGTGGGACAGCCATGACCACCGGCCCTTTAACGCCATGACATTTTGAGCGACTGCTTATTTAGAGATTATAACTGCCGTGATAGTGCTGGTTCAGCTCATGAGAACCACGTCTATACAGCAAGTTTCAAAGATGCCCTTGGAAGTCTAGAAAGCTCACGTCCAAAACCTGAGAGCAGGAGTGGACCAAGCTGGCGTTAACTGTCTGTCCATCAGAGTCCAAGGACTGCTCATCTGGAATGATTGCGATCACCTCCTTTCTCAAGAGAAGGAGCTGGGAAATCTTAAGCTCTGCTGAATCTGGAAGACGTGATCCGAAGCACAGGTGGTGGCCGATGGCAGTCAGTATTTCCCTAAACGGTTAACGTGACTGCTTCTTAGCCTCATCCTGATGTGGCAACACCAAAAAACCTTTCTCCGATTCGGCAGGGCCCTCACCTATGGGATTCTCCAATAGGAGACATGTCATTTACGGATTTCAAAAAAAATCACATGTGATCTTTGTGGATTTATGTGCAGAGGTGGCAGCGGGGATAAAAATGCCAATTAAGTCCGTGTAGAGTCACAGCGACAAGCAACCTCTCAGAAACTAGTTGTAACCTGAGAGAGGAACAATAAACGGGTTACACAACATTATGAACGCAGAGACGTGCTTTTCTTTTTAAAAACTAAATACTTTAGCTTAAGAGAAGAAGAAGAAGAAACCCAACAACAAATGAACTAACAGAGGCAGGTGGAAACCTATTTGTCTCAACTGGCAAGACTCCTAAGACTCCAGGACTTCTGAATAGATAGGTTGTTTTCCACAGAAGATATCAGTTCCTGATCTAGGAAATGAGCCCCAGAAAAGTGGGTGGAAAGTAAGTTTCCTTAACTACTGGAAGACACGGTAATTTTCCACACAGGAAGAGAAGGCAGGGAGGGCAGGGAGAAACGAGGCTCTCCGGCCAGGCACCGCAGAGGTACATGTCCACCTGCATTTCGTAGGGTCACTCTGTAGAGTCAGCCACGCGATAACCAGAGAAAGGGGAGGGCAGGCCTGCTGTCTGGCAGCTGGATTCATTCTGATCCATACCTTGGAGAGAAACTCGACGGCGAGAGAAGCTGATGGGGGCTCCGAGTAGACACAGTCCTTTTGGTTAGGGGGGTTTCTGGGGTGGTGATAGCTCGCTTCTGAGAACCCTAGGAACAAAACAGAAGACAGAATCCCAGTCACTGTAGATGCAAGTTGCTAACCGAGTGTATACAGCCCCTTAGGAAAAGAAGCATGGTGCCCAAATGTAGGGCACGAGGTAGGACTGGGTTGGTTCTGTTCTTAAGGCCCCATCTCCAAGCATAAGCCCACATAGAAATCTGTAGCGGCTATGACCAAGATCCATCAGAATCCTGTCCCCATTTTGAAGGCAATAATGAAAAAGTACCAACAGTTCCCAGAAAAAGACTGCCAAGCAGGCAATCTGTCCTGTCAAATTGTTCACGTGGTCGCTCTCTTCCCCCACCTCTTTGCTTTACTACAGCTGCTGAGTTTTGCGACGCGTACGGTTTTGACCTGTGCGGCCACGGTTTCCTCAGAAGGGATGGGACCACGTTACTACTCATTTTGGCAAGGTCCCCCGCACGTTTTCAAAATTAGAGATAGGAACAACTCCAGGCGGATAACACGGTTGAGCTCATAGCTGGAGACTATTTAGCAAACACCTCATTGACGGTCACTTCTGTTTTCTGGTTTTTTCTCATCAACCAAGAATCCAAAGATATGCCCAGGAAGGAGGATGAAGCCCACAGCTCAGAGATTCATTGCTCCCCAAAGTCTAGGACAGACGACTGTGGCAGAGCAAAGACAAAACCCTTGCTGGGACCACAACCAGGAGGCCAGTTGGCCTGCGGTGGATTCCCTGCCCTTGGGCTCCTCCTGGCTGTGTACAGAAGTTATGCCACTACGGCTATCTGCTGGGGATGACTGGGGACAGAACACACGAGAACGGACTCAAGACCGTCATTAAGTAGCTGGAATGGAAATTAGATTTTAAAAAGACCCTTATGCTACCACTCTTATACAATAACCATTTTCTTTTCACCCCTCTGCTTCCTGCCCACTGCTGGAGACTGCTGCGGCCCAGCCCACAATAACCATTTTTAAAAGATGTTTATTTTATTTTTTAAAGAGAGCATGAGCAGGGGAGGGGCAGAGAGAGAGGGAGACACAGAATCTGAAGCAGGCTCCAGGCTCTACACTGACAGCAGAGAGCCCGATGCGGGGCTCAAATCCTCAAACGGTGAGGTCGTGACGTGAGCTGAAGTCAGATGCTCAACCAACTGAGCCACCCAGGTGCCCCTACAATAACTCTTTTTTAATGGTATTTTAATATTTTTCCAATTAAAAAAATATAAATTCTAATATTTAATCTTAGTTTAAATACAAATCTTGGGGCGCCTGGGTGGCTCCGTCGGTTAAGCGTCTGACTTGAACTCAGGTCACGATCTCACGGTCCATGAGTTCGAGCCCGTGTTGGGCTCTGGGCTGATGGCTCGGAGCCTGGAGCCTGCTTCGGATTCTGTGTCTCCCTCTCTCTCTGCCCCTCCCCCGTTCATGCTCTGTCTGTCTCAAAAATAAACGTTAAAAAAATTTTTTTTTAAATAAATAAATACAAATCTTAATTTGAATATTACATATACTGCTTTTTTGCACTATATTAATTATGAGCAGTTCCCCACATTATCAAAAACTTTGTCCTTTTTAGTAGCTGTGCTAATTAAATTGCTACATAATAATTTACCTAACTACTTCTCTACTGCTGGATGTCTGGGATGCTTGTAGTTTTGGGTGATTATAAATAATGCTGAGATGCCCACCTTTACACAGACAGCATCTCCCATAATTTGGATTATTTCCTTCGGGGAGAGTCTGACTAGGGATAGTTACTGGACCAAAGGATGGATAAGATTTTATGGTTTTGCTATACATTCTCAAACTATTTTCTTAAACGACCCTTGTAATACACAGGGGCCGTCCAACTCTGGGGCCAAGGTGGTGTGGCAGTATTTCAAGAGAAAGACAGTCTGTCTCCCAGGACGCGGCAAGAGGAGGTTACTCTGGGAGACAACGCAGTCTCGCGGTGCTCGTCCTCAGCCCTCGCAGTGAAAGCTGATTGTGTCAATAAACCAACTCCAGTCATGCTTCTTGGGGATGCGCTCTGACCAGGCTCATGAGGTCTGTCAACACTACATGCCAGTATTCATTCACAGCGATGACAAGTGACTGAGGGTACCATATTCCCATAAGCTGGGGTGAGCACATGCTCACGCCACACAGAAACCCAAGTTATGGCCAAGGATGCCAGTTTACTAACTTGCTAGAAATATAACGTTGGCGGCCTGGGAACTTCAAATCCTTGGACTAACACATTCTCCCCTGTCGGGCAGGACATGAGGAAAGCCAGACTATAACCACTGGATTTACGGTGAGCCTGGAGGCAGAGAGTCGCTGTCAACTGCACAAGGCAAATAGTGATGATAAACCAAGGCCACTGGAACATTCACCCCCTATAGCACAGGTACACCTGCCTCTGAGACCCGACAAGGGCCTGGCAACCTCACTGTGGCACCGTTCGTGTGGGAAAGACCATGACTATTTTGTCAGGAGGCCACCGATGTGTGGCCTAATAACAATCAAGCAGTTTCTGTGTGCCAGCTCCTGTTCTGAGTATTTTACATTCCTCTAGCTCAACCCACACGGCGTCTCCCCTGAGCTTCAGATACATTTCATATTGTTTGCTCATTTCAGTCCGACTCACTCAACTCTGATTCCCTGGTCACCAAATGTGATGCATAACTGAGCCTCCTAGGTGTCTCCGTAGCAGGAATGGGTGTCCTCGGTAGGAGGTCTCCGTCGCTGGGAGGGTACATACTTCCACATTAAGTTAAGTGAATTTGCATCTGATCTCTGCGTCAGTCTACTGAGAGCTGGGTTACCACGAGTCAGTCCCCAAGAACGTGATCAGCTCCGGACATACAGACACATCAGATAAATTCTGGAGCCGTGAAGCTGTCCGTCAGATCGACACGTGGCAGCCCCGCTGGGTCCCGCAATTCTGGCTGATCCTACGCAGGGAGCCGAGGCAACCGTGCTCATCCAGAAGAGCTGTCCTTCAACAACTACCAATGTGCCAGGCTCTGGGCAAACAGCAGCGAACAAAGCAACGTCTCTGCAGGGAGCTTCCGTTCTAAGGGAGGGAGGCAGACTAAAACAAAGAAGTAAATATAGAACAGGTCTCATGGCAATGGGTTCCACAGAGAAGAATAGAGCAAGAGAAGAAGACGGGGGAGGGAAGGAGGAGGGGGCTTTGCTCTCGCAGGCAGAGCCATTGCCTCAGGCAGGGGGCATAGGAGATGGACACGTGGGATGTGTCTCAAGAGCAGCAAGACCACCAGAGTGGGGAGGAGGGTGGGAAGACAAGGGAGTGGGGCCAACTCCGGACAGACGCTCACACACCTTCTGAACGTGATCAGGGACGATGGCAGAGCCAGGGGAGAGCCGAGAGCAGGAAAAACCTAGTCCGACTTGCATCCGAAAGGGGCACGGAGCACCGACTGTTGTGTGAATTGCTTGGAGGCGGACAGAGTGAAAGAAGCCAGGACGGGAAGCCATCCCACTCACTCAGGAGACGCCGGTGCTGCAGGCCTGGTGGTGACAGGTCCTGGCGGACAGGGCTCGGAGAGGACCCGGATTCTGGAAGGAGGGCCGACGGGACTGGTGGAGGAGTTGGATGTGGGGTGTGAGAGAGAAGGAAGACTGGGGGAGGTCTCCAGGGTTCCTGGCCCGAACGAACGCAAGAGCGGAGGTACCTTTTAGTAAGGTGTGGGCTCCCGGACAAGCCCATCTCTAGGGGGACGGTCAAATGCTGATTTCAGATCTCTTCAATTTTAGGCTAAGGGAAGTCGCAGGAGGTTCACACAGTATGTGGTGTGTGCCTGTTTTGTGTCAGCACCTCCACGGGGCACGTTTTCAGCTTTCTTGCTCGCCACAGGCACACCTGAGCTACTCACCTTCCTTCTCATGGGGTAACTTGCTTTGAAACATTAAGGCTTGCTCCGTGCTTATGAATTTCTACACATTTTAAGCTTCTTGAGGGCAGAGCCCAGCCATGCTCGTTTCATTCACCACTGTTCACCCAGGGTCTCGTACAGTGCCTGGCGCTCAGCAGCTGCTCAGTCAATGAACAAAAGCATCCCGATGGTATAGCTGAGGAAACCGCGGCTCAGATAAAACAACTCACCCCAGGTCACCTAGGTCTTTTGACTCAGGCTTGGAGGGCAACACTATTCCACTTATCCTATCCTACCTCTTAGGCTGGGATCCAACACCAGAACTGCATTATTCCATTGCAGGACTTCTGCCTGATACAACACTGTAACTTTTACAGAGAGTAATTATGGAGAGACTGTATTTGTAAACATTTTATGATATGCTAACTGGAAAAAAAAAAAAAAAAAAAAAAGCAGGGTAGCTTTATGGTCACAAGGACTGCTGTTATGTAAGCGCATCTATGCCCGTGATGGGAAAGGCAGACGTGGCAGGATCCTTTCCCTTAGAACTTCAAATGTTGCGATAACGTTTTAATGTTTCTAGAATAAAGACAAAAGAAAAAAAAAAAATGCTACTTGTAGAAAGCATTTCCAAACACTATACTCACCTTAGAGGGTGTGGTGTAAGAGTTCAAGAGGGTCTCTTCTTCTTCCTCCACTTCAATTCTAAAAAAAGTGTTTAAGGAAAACAACCAAAATCGAAGGCGATGGTTGATTAGATAAGAAATCTAAATAGTAGGTACTTAAAAAAATTTTTTATTTTATTTTAGAGAGACAGCCAGTGGAGGAGAGGGGCAGAGGGGGAGAGAGAGAGAAAATCCGAAACTGGTTCCTTGCTCAATGCAGAGCCTGACGCGGTGCTTGATCCCACAACCCTGGGATCATAACCTGAACCAAGTAAGAGTCGGATGCTCAACCAACTGAGCTGCCCAGGTGCCCCAGTATGTACTTTTTATTATTTGTTTTTATTTTATTAAGTTTATTCATTTATTATTTCTGAGAGAGAGAGAGAGAGAATGCACGTGCACACATATACACAAGTCGGGGAGGGGCAAAGAGAGAGAGAGAGGCAGACACAGAATCCGATGCAGGGCTCAAACCCACAAACCAACAAACCGCGAGATCATGACCCGAGCTAAAGTCGGATGCTCAACTGACTGGGCCCCCGAGGTGCCCCTACTATTTGTTTCAAAATTACACAAATTGTGAAACACAGCATGTGGCTTGATGCAAAGACCTTGGGCAGAAAAGGATACAGTTCTTGTATGGAAACAATGTCTCTAGCTCCTGCGTGCCCACCATCCCCGGAGGCTCTGTGCGAGGCTTTGGGCAATCTTTTGCTCAGACACTGAGGAATAAAAGATAATGAATATATATTATTGTGTAGTCGAGTAACAGAGAAAGTGTTTTTCACAGCCGTGAAGTAGGTGTTCAAAATGTAATCGCATATATCTAAAATTCCTCAAAGTAAGAATTAAGAGGATGCGTGATAGACTAAAAAGGAACAGTTATCCCGGGACTGTTTGTTTCTAAGAACTTAATTCTAATAACAAAACCAATGGTTTGAAGACCTACCACCCGACATACAGTTTTAGGTGATTTATACCCACTCTCATGTAATTGTTACAATAACCGTAAAAAATATGGGTGATTAGAACCACTAACAGAAGAGGAAACGGAGACCCAGAAACACGTTCTATAGTTTGCCCAAGTGCACATCGGGACCAGAATCCAGACCTGATTCTACAGCCTGTGCTTCTCAATACATCACAATGCCTTCCCTCAAGAGCAAAAATAGAGAATTTCAGGATTAGTTTCCTTACATTTTGTTCTTACCTCATGCTCAAAAGAGCTCAGGATCTCTGAGGTCAGGCGAACGTTACCTATGCTGGTGCAGAAGGCTATAAGCTCAGTGGCCATTTTCTCTTCATTCTGTCCATACAGAATGCACAGCTCTACCACTGTAGGAAGGAAAACTGGATGAGTAAGAACTCAGTTCATTGCTTGCAGCCTTCCCCTTGAAAAGTGAAAATAATCCTCTATTTATTCAATCAATATTTATTCAGCACCCACTAGGGCCAGGCACTGTTCCAGGCATGAGACTACAGCAGTGAACCAAACAGAAGAATCCTGGTCTCCATGAAGCTTACTATTGGGAGACAGAAAACAAATAAGTAAAAATCTGTAGGATGTTAGACGGTTACGTGTGCTGTGTAGAAAAATAAAGCCGGGGAAGGGCTCAGGGGTTGGTATTTTTCAACACAACGATTAGAGCAGGCTTCAGTGAGTGAAGACCGGAAGTGAGGCGTGCAGTATTCAGGGAAAGAGCTTTCAAGCAAAGATCCCGAGGTAGAAGCAAGACCAGCAAGGCCGCTATGGCTGGAACATAGGGAGGAAGGAGACAGAAGATGAGCCGAAGGGTCAAGAAGGTGCAGATTGCCGGCCATTGTAATTACCCTGGTTAACACTCTGAGTAACTTGGAAAATCACTAGAGAGTCTGGACAGAACAGGATCACTCTGGATGCTGTGTTAAGCATAGACTAAAGGGGACAGGGCAGATTCAGAAGGACCAATTAAGATAATCATGGCAGCGTGCCTGGGTGGCTCAGCTGGTTAAGCGTCTGACTCTTGATTTAGGCTCAGGTCACCATCTCACGGTCATGAGATCGAGCCCCACATGGGGCTGTGCGCAGAGCGTGGAGCGTGCTGAAGACTCATTCTGTCTCTCTCTCTCAAAAAAAGAGAGAGGGACAGAGAGACAGAGAGAGAGAGAATTATGGCAAAATGCAGGTGAGAGGTGATGGTGGCTGGGATCAAGGTGGTGGCAGCGGAGGTGGGGAAGAAGTGGTTGGGCTCTAGATGGGAAGCATCCTGAGCGTAAGGCCAGTGGGACTCGCTGATGTGAAGCAAAAAAGGAGTCAAGGGTGAGGCTGTTTTCAGCCTGAGCCCCTGGAAGGGTGAGGAAGACAGCAGAGGAAGTACCGTGAGGACATACAGGAGCTTGGTTTTTAGACACATAAAATTTGAGATGCCAATTAAATATTCAGCTGGCAGTAGGATGGACCAGCCTGCAGTTCTGCAAGAGGTCTGGGCTAAGATATACACCTGGGAATCACGAGCAACACATGGGATGAAAAACCACGAGACCGGCCGAGATGACTAAGGGGCTCGTCTGGGGCTCAGGACGAGCTGAGAAGTGGTGACAACCAAGGTAAGAAAACAACCAGGTGTAGTGTCTGAGAAGCGAAGAGAAAAACGTGTTTCCAAGAGGACACGACCGTCAAATGCTGCTAATTTGAGACGAGGACTGAAAACTCACCCGACTTTAGCTAGGTGAAGGTCACTGGTGACCTTGAGAGGAACAGTTTCAGCAAAGTGCTGGGGATGAAAAAGCTTCCTGAAATGGGCCGAGGGAGGAAAAAATTGAAGACAGCAAATATAGACAACCCTTTCGAGGAGGTTTGGTGTCATTGGGGAAGAGAGAATTGGAATGGGGGGGGGGTGTCAATAGAATGTTTTATTTTTTTATTTTATTTTATTTTTCAACATTTTTTATTTATTTTTGGGACAGAGAGAGACAGAGCATGAACGGGGGAGGGGCAGAGAGAGAGGGAGACACAGAATCAGAAACAGGCTCCAGGCTCCGAGCCATCAGCCCAGAGCCTGACGCGGGGCTCGAACTCACGGACCGCGAGATCGTGACCTGGCTGAAGTCGGACGCTTAACCGACTGCGCCACCCAGGCGCCCCAATAGAATGTTTTAAAAGAGGAGCAAGGGAAGCCTGAGTGGCTCAGTCAGTAGAGCATCGGACTCTTGTTTTCCGCTGAGGTCATATCTTGTGGTTCATGAGTTTTGAGCCTCGCATCAGGCTCCGTGCTGACAGTGTAGACAGAGTCTGCTTGGGATTCTACCTCCCTTGCTCTCTTCCCCTCCCCTGCTCACACTCTCTCTCTCAAAACAAATAAATAAACATTAAAAAAAAAAAGGGGGGGAGCGAGAACCACATTTCTATGCTATTAGGGGAAAAAGCTCTCAGAGCGAGAAAAAGGGAAAATATAAAGAGTTTAGAATTACTGGGGTGATGTTCTTAAGGTGAGAAAGAATGGGATTTAGGACTCAAGTGGAGGGTCTGGATTTTGCCAGGAACATGGAGAATTTATTCATTATAATAGGACGGAAGGAGAGGTAGGTGGGAAGAAGGAGCGGTGGTAACTTATGGAAGTTTTCCAATTCTATTTCCTTGGTGAAACAAGAAGTTCATCAGCTTTTGAGTGGGACAGAAAGATGTCAAAGGAGGAGAAGGTGGCAAACAGCCATCCAGGACACGCAGAGGGGAATAGATCAGGGAAATATGGTCTGACCGGCAATGTTAGAGTGCCAGTGAGGTTAGTGATTATGAATTCAAAGCCTAGCGTGCCAACGTCACTACCAAAGTAGTTCGGGGAAACGGAAGCAACAGGAATTTTGGAGAACGCACTGGGCATACGAACGTGGACTATTCTGGTATCTCACGTTAACATGTTGGCATCCTGGTTTTATGTATGAAAAACTGCTCCTGGCCCAGAGCCTGACCAATAACAGGGAGCCCTGGACCGGAGGAGAGGGGACTGGGGTTCAGGGACCAGCTCAGGCTGTCTCTCCCTCTGTAAACAGCTGACAAGCTCCCCACAGTTCCTACCAAAGCTCAAATTCAATTCTGGAAACCCACCTCAAGGGAGGCATATTAGCACAGACCACCAGCGGCTTTGATGGGAAACGACGGATCAGCAGAAATTTAAAGAGGAGGCTGGAAAGGGAGGAGCCAGGAATAAAAAGCCAGATTGCAACCCACCCCCCACCCCCCAATCTCTTGCTCTGTTATGGAGGCTTAAATAATTTCCCAGCTCTTGCCACCGGGCCTAGTCTGAACCTGGCATGTCCCAAGTGCACCCTTTCGAAACTGCGTTGATTTAAAGTGGTGCTTCGTATTTTTATTCTTGAGTTGGGATCCAAGAGCACGCTGCAAACATTTCAAAGTCCCCACATCCCAAATCTCAACACCTGGATTCACTCTTCACCTCCTAACGACCAAGAGGTCCGATCTAGGGGAGGTGGGGCTTGGAAGCGGTCCCCCTCTGGGTTCTACGTGACCGGGAACACGGAGCGCGAGCGCGGACCTCCGCTGGGGTCCGGGGCGGAGGCGAGGGACTCACATTTCTCAGCCAGAGCCTCATCGCAATCCACGTCAAAGATCTGCAACTCCTCCACCAGGCGCTGGGCCGACACGCTCATGGTGACTCAGGGGGCGGCCGGGGGTCCGGCCCACCGAGCTCGGACCGGAGTCTAAGGAACCCGCGGCGTGGAGATCGAGGGGCAGGACGAGCTTCCCCTGATCCTTTCACCCTTCGGGAGACCGAGACGGAAGGGGACCAAACAGCCCGAGCCCTCAGGCGGTCAGAAGGTCCCAGGCGTCAGTCACGGAGGAGCGCCTTATTTTAATTGGGAGAAGCCCCAAACACCCGAAGGGAGGAAGCAGAAATCTCGTTAACTCGCTCTTCTGGAGAGAACGTCCTGCTTCCTAAAAGCTACGGCGGAGCATCTCGAGGACTGGAGCAAAACGGAGCAATCAAGGAAAACCCGCCAAATGGTGTGCGCGGAGCGCGCATGCGCGAGGCCCCGTTCAACCCCACCCCTTCCCCTCTGCTTCCTTCTTCACCTTCCCAGTCGCCGCGCGCGCTCGCGCGTCTGAGGGCGCGTGCGCACAAACGCCAACGCGCCTGCCCGCGCGCTCGCGTCCGGGCCCCGCGGGCGGCGGACCCTGTGGCGGCTGCGCGCTTGCCTCTCGAAAGGCGCGAAAGCTGGGCTCCGGCGCGCGGTGTCCTTGACTCCCCGGATCGAAATCGCGTCCCCGTGCCAGCCGCGGTTGCTGCATTTCGGGCACCGCCCGCTGGGCGAAGCTCGGTGACGAAAGTCCGTCACCCTTTTGTCTCGTGCCTTGGTGCGCAGGCGCTGTTGTGTATACGCCCGCCAGCCTCCCAGACCTGTGCCCCGCGCGGGAGAGGGAGGGCAGGTCTTTCCTGCTCTGTCCCCGTCTTCGACCCTGCAGTCGGTGTGCTGTCGCTTATCTTAAGAGGGTGATTTCTTTGGGGAATCTGGTTGGTTGTCGTCAATGGTCGTCAGCTTGGTCCCAGCCATAGCGCTAGGTCTGTTTTCTCAATCTGGGGCATTTTGGTGGAGGATGGAGGGAATGGTGACAAGTGCCTTAAGTTTTTGAGCACGTTGGGTTTGGGTGCCTTTGGGTTTCTGAGTAGAAGTTTCCAGTGGGCGACTGAAAGCTTAGGGGTGAGGGTGGGTCACTGAGGGGAAGAGTGTGGAGGTAAAATGAGGAGGTGGTCTTCCCCCTGAAATAGCTAAGTCTTTGAGCCGGGAAGTCTATTGGCTCAGCTTAGGTCAAGAACCTTAGACATTATACTCCCCTGATGGAGCGCTGGGCTTTCTAGAAATGTTCATGTAATATACATCAGCCCTAAAGATGTTCATTTGCTTTTAACTCCGCATGTCTTATCCTGAGAAAACCAGCCAAGATCCAGACAAAGTTTTATGTACAAAGATGTTTGTGGTCGCCTTATTTACGATATAAAAAATGGAAACGGTTCCAACATACAAAGGTAGAGGCTGATTAAGGAAAGTATGGTTTTACCAACACAGTGATTCTCAAGACTGCCAAAGAGGCCAAAGGCTTCTAGGGGTCACCTCAAGGAATGAGCTGAGGCAGGGCCAGGCAGAGCCAGAGCCCCCTGTCTTAGCCTCAGCCAGGCAATATAGAGCAGTCAAGGGCAGGATGGAGAGGGAAAACCCTTACTCTCTCTCCCCTAAGGCCTCGTGCTGGTGGGTACCAAGGGCAGGCCCACCTGGGTACCAACAATAAAGGGTGTAGTCGTTTTCTCTTGTTATGTAATAATTGATCACAAATTTCGCAGCTTAAAACATCCATTTAGTAGCCCAAGCGTCTGCGGATCTGAAGTCTGGGCATAGCACGTCTCTGTTCTCTGCTCTGTGAGGCTGAAATCAAGGTGTTGGCCAAGCTGGATTCCTTTCTAGGGGTTTCTTCACCAGTCAGAGAAACTCTGTTTTTAAAGGGCTTGTTAAGTCAAGTCCACCCAGATAATTTCCCTCTCTTAAGGCCAAATGACTTGGGACTGTAATTACATCTACAAAATGACTTTACAGTAGTGCCTAGGTTAGGGTGAAGAGGGTACTCTCCTTACATGAAAAGATCTTGACTCCGTAGAGCCCAAGAAAGAGAAATAAAAAGCAAAGGGGGAAGTTATTGCATGTTTGTATCTATTTTGAAATCTGTAAGGCCTTTGATGTTGGGTATAGTTTCATTTTGTGATAAAAATAAATGCTAAAAATAATGTAGTATGAAAGAGGAGGAGTCGGATCATCTGCTGTGGGTGTTAAAAAATAGACTAGGTATGACACCAGATCGGAAGTCAGATTCTCAACTGACTGAGCCACCCAGGTGCCCCTCCCCTTCTTTTCAAATATTGGTGCCAATACTTCTCCTGTCTCAGTGCGTCAATCCAAACCTTGAAGTCACGGTTGAATCACAATGGACATCTAGCCTTTTTCCTGTTTCTGAGGGCAGTGGGTTCGGCATGGCCTCATGTGGTTGAATGGTTGTTACTGGTTTTGTTAAGAATACATTAGCAGTGTTTAGTTATTTTCTTCCAGTTCTGTTTCACTTAGAGTTTATTAGGAATGGCTGCTAAATTGTACCCAACACCGCGAGAGAACAGTTTCCTCTTTTAACTCATGGATGTAATGAAGTGTGTCACTTGTCACTTTTCTGATAATAAAACAAATGTTTGGGGTGCCTGCGTAGCTCAGTTAGTTAAACGTCTAACTCTTGATTTTGGCTCCGGCCAAGATTTTACGTTTGTGAGATTGAATCCACATCAGGCTCTACACTGGTGGCTCAGAGCCTGCTTGGGGTTCTCTCTCTCCCTCTCTCTCTCTGCCCCTCTCCCGCTCATGTGTGCACACATGCACACTTGCTCTCTCTCTCTCTCTCAAAATAAATGAACATTGTAAAAAATGCACTTTAAAAGACCGTGTATTAAAAATATTTGTGCATCCAAGAGCACTATCAAGAAAGTGAAAAGATAATTCACAGGATAGGAGAAAATATTTGCAAATCATATATGTGATAAGGGTCTAGTATCTGGAATTATAAAGAATTCTTACAACTCAACAACAAAAAGACAACCTGGGGCGCCTGGGTGGCTCAGTCCGTTAAGCGTCCGACTTCAGCTCAGGTCGTGATTTCACGGTTTGTGGGTTCAAGCCCCGCATCAGGCTCTGTGCTGACGGCTCAGAGCCTGGAGCCTGCTTCCGATTCTGTGTCTCCCTCTCTCTCTGTTCCTTCCCCATTCGCACTCTGTCTCTGTCTGTCTCTCAAAAATAAATGTTAGGAAAAAAAAGACAATCCAATTTAGAGGTGACAAAGGACTTGAATAGACATTTCCCCAAAGACGATATACAAATAGCCAAGAAGCACATGAAAACATGCTTAACCTCATCAGTTATTTGGAAGATGCAAATCCTATCTCTTCACACCCACTAGGAAGACTATAATAAAAGAGATAAGCAATAAGAAAATATCGTTGAGGACGTGAAGAAATTAGAACCCTCAAACACGCTGGTGAGAATGCAAAATGGTGCAGCCACTGTGAAAAAAAAAAATAGTCTGGTGGTTCCTCACACAGGTAAACACAGAATTACCATAGGATTCAGCAATTCCACTCCTAGGTATATATCCAAGAGAATTGGAGGCATTGAAACCTATAAGAACGTTTACAAGAATGTTTACAGTGACACTGTTTATAATACCCCAAATAGGAACAACCCAAATACCCATCAACTGTTAATGGATAAAGAAAATATGGTATATCCATACAATGGGGTATTATTCAGTCATAAAAGGGAATAAAGTTACTGACACATGCCACAACATAGGTGACCCCCGAAAGCATTATGTTAAGTGGAAGAAGATACAAACAAAAGGCCACACAGTATATGATTCTGTTTACGTGAAACGCCCAGAAGAGGCAACAGCGTGGAAACGGAGAACAGATTAGCGGTTGCCGGGAGCTGGGGGAGGGAAGAATGCGGAGTGACTGCTAACGGGTATAGGGTTTCTTTCCTTTTAGGGTGATGAAAATGTTCTAAAATTTGATGGTGGTGATGGCTGCACAACAGTGTGAGTATGTAACACTGTGGGTGTGTTAAAAAACCACCGAATTGTACAATTAGAAAACTTTTTTAAATCTTTATTTATTTTAGAGAGGGAACGAGAGAGACAGAATGCAAGTGGGGGAGGAACGGAGAGAGAGGGAGACACAGAATCCGAAGCAGGCTCCAGGCTCTGAGCTGTCAGCACAGAGCCGGACACGGGGCTCGAACTCACGAACCATGAGTTCGTGACCTGAGCGGAAGCCAGATGATGAATCGACTGAGCCACCTAGGCGCCCCTGAATTGTACAATTTTAAAGGGTAAATTATCTCAAGAAAACTTTTATTTTTAACAGGGTTATGTGTGTTATAAGCAACACTAGTATAAATGCTCATTATTTTCTTTAATATGAGATCCTATATCATCAATTTAATTCCTGTTAAGCTGTGAATAAACCTTATTATCCTGAAGGGCTGGGGTGGAAGTGCCTGTCATTAGTTTTCTCGACTGTCTTGTCATCTCAAAGGGGCCGCATGGTGGGAATAAAATATAAACAATGTCTCAAGCAGCCACGTGCTAAAACTCTGTGGATGAAAACCCAGGCCGCCTAGCCTACGGTGTAGAGAAGGGCATTTGTTCTCCATGTTTATGAGTCTCTTCTGTTTTGTCCCCCTCCCTGTTTTTATATTATTTTTGTTTCCCTTCCCTTATGTTCATCTGTTTTGTCTCTTAAAGTCATCATATGAGTGAAGTCACATGATATTTGTCTTTGACTAATTTCCCTTAGCCTAATACCCTCCAGTTCCATCCACGTAGTTGCAAATGGCAAGATTTCATTCTCTTTGATTGCCAAGTAATACTCCCTTGTATAGATATACCACATCTTTATCCATTCATCCATCGATGGACATTTGGCCTCTTTCCATACTTTGGCTATTGTCGATAGCGCTGCTATAAACATGGGGGTGCATGTGTCCCTTAAAAACAGCACACAGGTATCCCGTGGATAAATACCTAGTAGTGCAATTGCTGGGTGTAGGGTAGTTCTATTTTTAGTTTTTTCAGGAACCTCCACACTGTTTTCTAGAGTGGCTGCACCAGCTTGCATTCCCCTATGTCACATACATTTGTACCTTAGCAAGGGCAGATGCAAAGTAGGAATCAGATGGAACATTAGGGTTGAGATTTCATCTTTGGAAACTGCAAACTGAATAAAGGGTGGCTTTGAGAGAGTTGAGTCAAAGAGCGGCAGTATATATAAATATATAATATTTATAATATAACATAATTAATAGCATATATGTGTGTTAGATCATACATCTATATATGATCAGTAATAGATCATCATACCCCTGCTCCAAGGATGCCAAAGGGAAATTTTATTTTATTTATTTTTTTTTTCATTTTTTTTTTTTTTTTTTAAGAAGAAATTCTTTCAACGTTTTTTATTTTTGGGACAGAGAGAGACAGAGCTGAACGGGGGAGGGGCAGAGAGAGAGGGAGACACAGAATCGGAAACAGGCTCCAGGCTCCGAGCCATCAGCCCAGAGCCTGACGCGGGGCTGGAACTCACGGACCGCGAGATCGTGACCTGGCTGAAGTCGGACACTTAACCGACTGCGCCACCCAGGCGCCCCCAAAGGGAAATTTTAAAGGGCTTGAGGGAAGCGCAGAGACAGGACAGAAACACTTCGAACTGTCACGTGATAATGAGATGCTACAACCTAATCTCAGGAGAAGCCATGTTACCTCCTGAGTCGAGTGAGAAAGGACTTATTTCACTCTTTAAATTTAATTCATTTTACACTTTCATTTTTTCCATTTATTTATTTATTTATTTATTTATTTATTTATTTATTTATTTTTATCGCAGTAAAGGCATATAACGTACAACTTACCATCTTAACCATTTTTAAGCATACCGTTCATCAGCGTTCTCTTTTCTTTACTTCGGACACTAATGTTGCCCGGAGGCATTGCTCGACACCTTAGGCACGGCGCCACCAGGTGGCAGCAGCGTGGCGCGATCCGGGATCGCTATTCAAACCGTCCTGCCCAGATTTCCCCTTCCGTAGCGATGTGAAGCTAGGGCTTTCAGGTCCCGAGCCTTGAACCAACGAACTACCGTTTCCCGAGTTCCTAGCCTGTCTGAGGCATTGGATTTGATCTGTGGTGGAGAGGGAGATGGGTTACAAAGACAGTAAGCCCCCCCACCCCCCACCTTTACTCACCCTTTGTTCTTCCTTCTACAGCCTACAGGTCTGTCTGCCACAGGACTTTCATCCCCTGGGTGGCGCCCACCTTTGCAGAGCTAACTCCAATTCTTGGTTGCCTGAACCAAGGAAACAAGAAGCTGGAAGTTGCAGGCATTTGCTTGGGGTCCCGCAGCCAGTAGAGATCCCAACCTAGAGTGGATGCAGATTTGCACTCTATCCATTCAGGTTGGCTTTGAGCCCTTGGTGACCTTGGGCAGGTTGCTTGATCTCTGCACTGCAGCTTCCTAGTTTGTCAAATGAGTATAAAACCACAAGGAAGGGCTGTTGGGCTCCAGGGCAGCTGTGAAATGAAATGAGTTGATGCGGGTGAAGCCTCTAGGCCCTGGAGTGTTGGATAGAGACCCACCAAAGAACGTAAATGATCTCATTAATAATGTTTTATAGGGGCACCTGGGTGGCTCAGTTGGTTAAGCGACTGACTCTTGATTTTGGCTCAGGTCATGATCTCACAGTTTGTGAGACTGAGCCCTACGTCAGTTGAGCAGGCTGACAGCACAGAGCCCACTTGGGATTCTCTCTCTCCTTCTCTCTCTGCCCCTCCTCCCCTCAAAATAAATAAACTTAAAAAAAAAATAAAATAAAAGCCAACATACAAAGCGATACAACAATGATATTACTCTTCTCCTTGATTTCTGTGCTCCAGCCCCAATGGCCTTGCTTCCATGACCAAGCCAAGCTTCCTCCTGCCACAGGACTCTTGCACATTCCCTTCCCGTTGGTTGGGTGTCTCTTTCCCCCTCTCATTGCTTGGTAGCCTCCATTCTTTTTTCAGATCACAGACGAACTGGAAACTATCCCCAGTCCACCTGACCAAGTAAATTTCCCTCCATTATACCCTCACATAACTCTTATCCTAATGGAAATTTTATATTATTTTTGTTTTATTTACTTATCTACTTACTTTACAGAGAGAGCTTGAGCAGGGGAGAGGTGCAGAGGGAGAGAGAGAGAGAGAATCTCAGGCTCCGTGCTGAGGGCAGAGCCCGATGCAGGGCTCAGTCCCATGACCTTGGGATCATGACCGGAGCTGAAATCAAGAGACAGATGCTCAACCAACTGAGCCACCCAGGTGCCCCAGGAAATTTTATATTATTTTTGACCCCATGCTAAATGGTGGGAACCCTGCCTATGTATTCACAGTTGTGTTTCAGTGCATGGAATGTGAGAAGTGTTCAGTATTTCAGTAAGTATTAGTTGAATGAATGTTAATTCCTGTAATCTTCAGAATAGCCCTGTGAGGTACACACTTTTATTGTCATTTTCCAGATGGGGAAACTGAGGCTAAATGACTTACCTAAGGTCATATAGCCAGAAACTGAACTCACCTCCAGCTGACTATACAGACACATCATCTATCCCTCTGTTATTTGGCAAAGGCCCAAACGTCTTTCTGAGTTTGTCTACGTTTTTTTACTTCCTTTTAAATAACCTGACATTTTCCTGGGATTCTCTTGAGTCAACCAGCCTCAAGTAATTATTGCTGTGACATTTTAAGAAGTATCAGTACATTGCACATGATCAGAATCAGGCTAGGTGAACTGCTTTCCTCCTACTGTAGAACAGCTTCCTGTTTAGTGATTAAGCAGAACCACTGAGTACAGTTGTGCAGGCGGTTCACTGAGCAAGCGCACCTGCCCAAATGGGTGGGAATGAGGTGGTGAAATTAAGCCTGGGTTCTGCTGGCCAAGCTGTGCATCTTGCCGTGAAGCTGTATCACCCCAGGGTGGGGAGGGGATTGGGACTCTTTCCAGCTTGTGCAAAGGCACCCTTCACTCACCAAGCTGGTTGCTCAGGGAGCTGCCTCTGCCCAGAGGGGAGTGTCTTTCCCAAGGTCACTCAAGGGTGGCGTGTGGTCTAGATGGCCCTGGATTTATGTTTAGCCCACCTGCGTGTTTTAACTGAATGAAGCATGCTCTGCTGTAGCAATTTCAGAAGAAAAGGGTCCTTGTGTATTTGGGGAGTATCGTGTATGAACGGGAAAAGATGGAAAGGACATCAGTTGTTCTCTTTCCCAGTCCAGCCTTCGGGGTGGGTGGCTCTCACCGGCTGGACATTCTTCTTTAGGGCGTCGTGTTAACTGTCCTTCCAGAACCAGGGCTAGACTGAGCCTAAGTGCTCACCCTAACAGGGGGGCTGTTGTTGGCCCAGATGCTCTAGCTTTCTCGGGATGGACAGTCTGACAAGTTTAAGAACTTCAAATATTCGGGGCGCCCCAGTGGTTCAGTCGGTTCAGCGTCTGACTCGTGGTTTCTGCTCAGGTCATGATCTCACAGTTAGTGAGTTGGAGCCCCACGTCGGACTCACATTTAGCTATTTCCACTTCTGTGTGTAAGATTTAAGTCTCTCTTTATGTTCTTTTTTTTTTTTTTTTAATTTTTTTTTTCAATGTTTTTTATTTATTTTTGGGACAGAGAGAGACAGAGCATGAACGGGGGAGGGGCAGAGAGAGAGGGAGACACAGAATCGGAAACAGGCTCCAGGCTCCGAGCCATCAGCCCAGAGCCTGACGCGGGGCTCGAACTCACGGACCGCGAGATCGTGACCTGGCTGAAGTCGGACGCTTAACCGACTGCGCCACCCAGGCGCCCCTCTCTTTATGTTCTGATGTCACTCGGTCACTTTTTAAACATCAAAAATATGCTGCCTGTCTTGCCGAGAAGTAGTGGTTATTGTGTTTGGTGCGTTGAGTGAAGAATGATCATTGCAAGTTTGCTGATTGAATTTACTTTCAAACATTGAAAATTTTGCTTCAGGGCCGCCTGGCTGGCTCAGTCGGTTAAGCGTCCGACTTCGGTTCGGGTCACGGTCACTGATCTCGAAGTTTGTGAGTTCGAGCCCCGTGTCGGGCTGTGTGCCGACAGCTCGGAGCCCGGAGCCTGCTTCGGATTCTGTGTCTCCCCCTCTCTCTCTCTCTCTGCTCCTCCCCCACCCACGCTCTGGCTCTCTCTGTCTCAAAAATAAACATTAAAATAATTTTTTTTGATATTAAGACAAAAAAAATTTTGCTTCAAATGGACATTAAAGGAGTCTTGTCAGTTCTTAGTTTTTACCGGTTTACATGAAGTTAAGCAAAAGCTGGGGAAGAGAATAAACTGTCCACTTTCTGGTAAAACCAACTTACAACACAGAAACCTTTGTTATATGTTATCAGAGTTTCTCTGAAGAGTCACATTTCTGCGGCAAGCAAGCTTATACCCCTTAAACGCCTGAACCCCCAGGGGCCCCTGAGGCAGCTCTGTGGGTCCCCAGACCGTGCACACTTCCACTGGAGTCCCGTCCTTCCAAGAAGTTCCTCCAGTGGCTACTTTGGAGACCTTTGCAAATTCTCTCTCCCTCTCACCTTCAATTCTCTTTCGCTTTGTTGGCGTCTCTGCCACTGCCCGTGTCTTGGAAGGGCAATAACAGATTCTTGACAGCTTGTATCTTTCTTTTTTTTAACGTTTATTTATTTTTGAGAGAGAGAGACAGAATCCGAAGCAGGCTCCAGGCTCCGAGCTGTCAGCACACAGCCCGACGCGGGGCTCGAACCCACGAACCGTGTCTTAGTGAAGTCACATCTGCCGGCGTGGAGAGCGTATGTGGTAGGAGAGGCTGAGTAGCAGGACGGTCGTAGCTGCAGCAGTGGGCGTAGGAAGGTGACACATAAAAGTTCATTCCACCACAGGCATATTGACTGGGGTTGGGAGGGTGAGAAAAAGCAAATCCCCTTAACTGGCGAAGCTGAGGCCAGCAGAGGAGAGAAATGTTGCCCACATGCCTGGAGCAGAGAGTGCCCTTCCTGTGGCCGGGCGTTGGGCCCATTCCCACTCATCATGCCTTCACCATGGGCCCCATATGGCCAGCCAGCCCCTGTTCCTTGTCTTCTCTGTGGCTGGAAGCCCCCCTGTACCCCATCTCTTCTCTTTGTTCTCTTTTTTTAATGAAAAAAAGTTTTTTCTAATGTTTATTTTTGAAGGAGAGAGAGAGAGACAGAGCCTGTGGGCCAGCTCTTCCCTCAGCGCCCCATCCAGTCTCTCCCCATGTCTCTTCTCTTGCCAGTTCTGGCTCTTGCTCACAGATTAACGCCTCCCATGGAAAAGACTCGACTTTCTGCGGATGGGACCAGCCGCATGAGTTGAAGGGCCCAGGGCTCCTTGTTCCAAAATGATTAAGAATTTCAAGATGGCGGGGCGCCTGGGTGGCTCAGTCGGTTGAGCGTCCAACTCTTGGTTTCAGCTCAGGTCATGATCTCGCGGTGCGTGAGTTTGAGCCCTGCGTCCGGCTCTGCGCTGACAGTACAGAGCCTGGTGAAGATTCTCTCTCCCCTTCTCTCTCTGCCCCTCCCTGGCTCGCTCATGCTCTTTCTCTCTCAAAATAAATAAATAAACTTAAAAAAAAAAAAAAGGAGAATTCCCAGATGTGGCAGCAGAGCATTAAACCAGATGTGGGACCCTCCCGAGTGTGGGGACAGGTTGCACATCCTTCAGGGTGGCTGTGTTCAGTCATTCGCAGCTAAAGTCATAGCGTCCCTTTGCTTGAAGCCAGCGCTGGGCCAGGACCATGCTATTGGTCGCCCTTCTCTTGACTTGGGCCTCTCAGCTGCTGCATTTCTCCTCAATGGATCTATAGTATGATTTTGTAATTTTTTATGTTTATTTATTTATTTATTTATTTTGGAGGCAGAGTGTGAGCAGGAGAGGGTCAGACACACACACACACACACACACACACGGAATCTGAAGCAGGCTCCAGGCTCTGAGCTGTCAGCACAGAGCGCGGCATGGGGCTCGAACTCACGAATCGCAAGAACCTGACCTGAGCCGAAGTCGGACACTTAATGGACGCAGCCATCCAGGAGCCCCATCTGAATGGATCTACATTATTGATGAGGGAGCGTGGGGCAAGCTAAGGGGCAAAGCACAAGCTAGCAGCCCCCCACCCAACCCCCAGGCGGAATATGGGTGATATTCCTCGGACACTCCTGGCTACCCAAGAACAAAGGGGAGGTGTTTACGTGCTTACCACGGTAATATGGGAAACTAAGGCGAATGAAAAACTAAATTCCCTTACTGCCGGCAGCCCCCTGACAAGTCCTTGAAACAGGCAGAGTGACCTCCCTCTAGGAGCTCAGCTGCCCCAAGGATGACACTTTGCTGGGGGCAAAAGAGAACCTTAGCTCAACATTATCCCAACCTCAAGGACCCTGTAAGTTTACTTTCTTTATCTCCACGGCCCCAAGATACGTGCAGGCAATCATACCCCCGAGGTTATGGCCCCTGATATACATCTGAAGAGTCTCATGACTGGGGTTTTATTAACCAGTAATAAGTGATGTTTTCCTAGCAACAGCTAGCCCCTAAACCTTGCTTCCAAAATACCTCGGAGACTTACTTTATCCCTGACCACCTCCCAATCTGAGGGTATATAATTAGTTACCTGTCAGCTCTTCCTGCCCACGGGTCCTGTCCCCGTGCTTGAATAAAACCACCTTTTTGTACCAAAGGCGTCTTCAAGAATTCTTTCTTGGACATCAGCTCTGGACCCCATGAACCGACCACCCCCCCAAAACTTCATCACTGTAACCCTTACTAAATCCTTCTGAGACCAGCTGCTGGTCTATGAGAGGCAGGTGGTTATGCTGGCAACAGCCCTGGCTGGGGAACCAGGAGACCTGTCTAGGATTATATGACAACAGACCTCGGGTTGCCCTTGAGTGAGGGCTTGCTAAAGAGAGAAATGGTCCTGGGACCTGGGAGCCCGTAACAACGGTAGCACTATTTAAGATATTTTCGAGGGTATTTTCTTTTGTTATCTTCTCTTGCGCAGAACTGCTCTGGAAATTTCCATCTAGAAGGGGTGGGAAATGACCCAGTAAAGTCATATTCTTCAAACATTCATTACCTTGTTCATTAAAAGTAATCAGCACCCATTAGGAAAGGTGCCCCCTTGCAAATGAAGGAGACTTGACGCCCCAGGCTTCTTGAGCCATTGGACTCCAAAACCCATCGCATGCTTGAAGACGGCTGGAGAGGATGTATCTGGAGGAGTGCAATGGCAGAAATGTTCTAGATCTGTGCTCTCCTATACAGTAGCCACATATGGCTACTAAGCACTTGGATTGTGGCTAGTGAAACCGAGGGACCGAATTTTGTTTTATTTATTTATTTTGAAAGTTTATTTATTTATTTGTTTTTATTTTTTAAATAATTAAAAACATATTTTTTTACCCTTTATTTATTTTTGAGACAGAGAGAGACAGAGCCTGAACGGGCGAGGGTCAGAGAGAGGGAGACACAGAATCTGAAACAGGCTCCGGGCTCTGAGCTGTCAGCACAGAGCCCGACGCGGGGCTCGAACTCACGGACTGCGAGATCACGACCCGAGCCGAAGTTGGACGCTTAACCGACTGAGCCACCCAGGCACCCCTAAATAATGTTTTTAATGGTTATTTTTGAGAGAGAGAGAGAGGCATAGGGAGAGTGGGGGAGGGGCAGAGAAAGAGGGAGATAGAGAATCCCAAGCAGGCTCCATGCTGCCAGCGCGGAGCCCAACACGGGACTTGAACTCGCGAAACCGGGGAGGTCATGACCTGAGTGGAAACCAAGAGTCAGCCGCTTAACTGACTGAGCCACCCAGGAGCCCCTCATCCTTTCCTGATTATGCTGTTAGGCTGTGTTGTAGAAACAACCCTAAGACAGGGTGATGACGGTACCATGGCCCGTGTTATCCACCAAGAGGTCAGCAAGGACAGTGGCCCTTTTGAAATGGCAAAGTGGGGACCTCCACGAATCTCCCCCCTCACCGAAAAACAATATGAGTACTTACAAGAAGATATCAAAATCACCTTTTTCAGAACTCTGAAAATTAATCACAATTAATCAGAGGCTTGCAAGAGAGGTTCAACAGATTAGTCATTTGGGAAATGCAAATCGAAACCACAGTGAGATGCCACGTTACACCCACTGGGTTGACTATAATAAAAAAAACAATAATAACAGGTATTGACAAGGACATGGAGAAATTCGAAGGCTCATCCATCACCCTGCCGGCGGGAATGTAAAACGGTGCCATCTCTGTGGAAAACAGCCTGGCGAGTCCTCACAAAGTTACCCTATGCCCCAATAATTGCCCTAGCGGCCGTACAAGCAAAGGAATTGAAAGCAGGTATTCAGACCAATACTTGTACATCAACGTTCATAGCAACCAACTCACAATAGCCCCAAAGTGGAAACAACGCAAATGACCCGAGAGTTGATGAATGGAGAAACAGAGTCGTAGATGTACACTATGGAGTATTATTTGGGCGTAAAAAAGGAATGAAGCACGGATAATGCTACAGTGTGGGCGACTCTTGAAAGCATGACGCGAAGTGCAGGAAGCCAGACGCAAAAGACCACATATTGTAAGGGTTAAATTGTAGTGTAGGGCTAATGCTTAGCTTGAAAAATAACAGCTTTGTGTTGACATTGAAGGTTAAGAGAGAACAGCCTTGCTTTACTCTTATAAATTACGCCTCATACTCTTGTAAATTAGGCTTCACCAATTAAGGAAACAAAAGTTCAAAGAAAAGAGCATCAGAGGCAGGGTCAAGGAGATCCACTGGTTGCAACTTAGAGGCAGAAAAGTCTAAAGTAAATACCTCATTAGGCAACTGTTTCTAACTCATCTGGAAACTGTTTCTTTGTTCTGTTCCCAGGTGTTGATAAAACGATGTGATCGGTTATAAAAACTCTGTACCCCGGCTGTTCGAGGCCGCACTCTTATCAAGAGTGTTGGTCCCGATCGGTCGGCCTTGCCTCTCATGGTAACAAACTTTGTTGTGACTGTCACTGGTGCCCGTAGCATTCTGTTTCAGGAGTCGTGTGGATGCAACAATATTACATGATTTCCTTTACGTGAAATATCCGAAATGGGCAACTCTGTGGAGGCAGAGAGTAGACCTGTGAATGCCACGTGTTGGGGGGAAGGGAGGAAAGGAGAAGGACTGCTGATGGCTACTGAGCTTCTTTTTGGGGTGATGAATATGTTCTCCAATTACACAGCGGGGATGGTTGCACAAGGCTGTGAATATACCAAACTCCACAGAATTGTGAACGTTAGAAGGTTACATTTTATGGTATGTGCATTACATCTCAAAAAAGGTGTTAGGAAAAACAACCACATAAAGCTACCGATTAAAAAAAAACAACACTTTGTTGCATCCACACGACTCCTGAAACAGAATGCCACGGTCACCAGTGACAGTCACAACAAAGTTTATTGCAAGGAGAAGCAAGGCCGACCGATTGCGGCCCCGAAACAGCAGAGGTGCAGAGTTTTTAAAGCCGATCACATCGTTTTATCATTACCTGGGAACAGAACGGAGAAACAGTTCCCAGATGAGTTAGAAACAGTTCCCAGATGAATTAGAAACAGTTGCTGAATGAGGTGATTATTTTAGACTTTCTGCGGCTAAGTTGCAACCAGTGGATCTCCTTGACCCTGCCTCTGATGCTCTTTTCTTTGAGCGTTTGTTTCCTTCATTGGCGAAGCCTGATTTACAAGAGTAGGAAGTGTAATTTACAAGAGTAAAGCAAGGCTGTTATCTCTTGACCTTCAGTGTGGGAACAAAACTGTTATTTTTCAAGCTACAATTAGCCCTACACTATAATTTAACCCTTACATTTCCCCCTTTTCTTGTCAGTATAATTTAACCCTTACATTTCCCCCTTTTCTTGTCAGTGAATCGATCCCTTGATTCATCGTTAGGAACTAAGGGGACATAGTTGGACCTAATCATCATTATTTTTGTTTCACCAACTCGCCTCTTGACCTACTGTACTAACCAATTGATAATGCGCGGGCCGATAGTTAACCCGAGAAGTAACAACAGCAGTGGCCCAGCTACGGCGGTGAGCAGTGATGTGAACCAGGGGGACCAAGAGAATAAACTCTGATACCAATTATCGCTGGCCTCCAAGGCACGTTCCCTGGTCCTAAGATTATCCCTGGCCAAACTGAGAGTGTCTCGGATTACTCCGGAATTGTTGGCATGAAAACACACATTTCCCCGAGGGTCACGCAGAGTCCCCCTGCCTTCATGAAGAGTAGATCAAGTCCTCTTCTGTTTTGTAATACAACCTCGGCTAAAGAGTCTAGTTGGTGTTCCGGCCGAGAAATTGAAGTTTCCAAGTAGCCTAGGTCTCGGTCTACTTGCTCGCTTACAGTTTTGAAATTTTCGTCCCCCACAATGAGTCCAGCAGCTCCAAATAGCTGTGGATCCCGCAATTCCCAGTCCCACTAGGACTGGAATAATATTCTTGGGACACTATGCACCAACCCTGTCCTTGGAGGTCTCCTAGGGTTAAAATTGGTTGTGAACCCCAAGGACACAATGACATGCTTGGATTTAGCAATTTTATGACATGCTTTTCTACGTCTTGTCTAACACTGGCATTTGTAGCCATTCCCACAGAATATGGGGGGTTAGGGTTTAAACACAGCCAACAGTCTTGTACAATCTCGGTGTGAGATGAATTTAGCCAAGCACACATAGAATCTGCTACGTTTAGCCAATGCATCTCAGGGGAGAATGGGTTCTGGATATGACCCGTAGTTGGTAATTCTGACTTCGTGGGGGCATCCGAGCGCAGGCTAGGTTGGGAAGGGACAGTCGGAAAGAGCAGGGGGTGTAAAATCATGTCCTTGTTTGCCTCTACCGGATCGGGTGGAGTTTTGTTTTTTTTTTAACCCTTTGTATAGTAAAGGAAATGCCTTTGTCAACCCTTGGAGCGGACATCCTGAGACCCCCAAGCGTATCCAGTGTCCCAGGAAGAGGAAAAGGTACGGGAACTAGAAACCTTTTTTAAACATATTTTTGTTGGGTTGCCTTTTCCTTGGGTCTTACATTTGGGATCTGGAGTTCTAAGGAGGATAATTAAGGGGTCATGGCCCTGTCCCGCCAGCCAGGGAGCCAGCGTTTCATGACCCCATTTTGCACAATGGTATTGGCCTTTTCCTTCACATTCGACCTTTCTATTTGCAGGGCAACTGTATAACCCTGGTATGTCAGTCAATTTTTGTTCTTGATCCCTGTGTCCACATCCATACGTAACCATATAGGGTTTTTTGGGGACCGGAGGAGCAAAGCCCGTTGGCTGTTTATAATTAGTAATTAAAGTCCCCCATGAGTCCCCCACCAAGTCGCATAAATCAAACAAAAAACGAGGCACAGTGGAAGAGGTATTAGATGCTATCACCTACCCTGTGACAGTGTCCCTGAGTTCCCATTGGTATGGCCAAAAAGATAGGGGATGCAATTCCGTACAGTCCCCCACGCTTACCATTATACAAACCCAGACAATTAATATTATTATGCCCGCATCAGTCTTAGCTTTAAAGGACCCTCTGGGTGCCTTCGGACCTTCCATTGTGTTCGTTATCTGGTTCCGTATCAGTCTGGGGTGTCCCCGCCTTCACGCAGTTTTTCTTGACCTGAGAGTGATGCATCCAGGTTCGGACACCGTCTATCTTCACGGCCGCGGGTGTAGTCAGGATCACGGTGTGCGGTCCTTTCCGGCGTGGCTCCAGGGTTTTAGGCTCGTGCCTCTTGACCCAGACTAAGTCTCCTGGTTGAAAGGGGTGGGGAAGAACAGGAGGATGAGCGAAGGCTTCTCTTAAGGCCCTGGTTATTTCCTTCTGTACATGTTGCAGGGCCACGAGTGAAGCCAGCAACTGGTCCTGCTCCAACTGTTCCATTACGTCGTCTCCTAGCCTCGGCAGGATAGGTGGAGGTCTGCCCGATAAAATTTCATAAGGGGAAAATCCCTTGACAAATGGAGTAAAACACGCTCGCAAAAGGGCAAAAGGCAGGGCATCGACCCAATTTTTCGCCCGTCTCAAGGGACAATTTGGTTAAGGTCTCTTTTAGGGTCCGATTCATCCTTTCTACCTGACCCGAGCTCTGGGGTCTATATGTACAATGTAATTTCCAATCTACTCCCAATGCCCGGGCTAGACCCCGGGACACCTGCGCCGTGAAGGCCGGGCCATTGTCCGATCCTATGCTCAGAGGCAGCCAGAATCCAGGAATTATCTCATTTAAGAATTTCTTAACTGTCGCCTGAGCCGTTTCTGATTTAGTGACGAAAGGCTCGACCCACCCGGAGAAGGTGTCCACAAAAACAAGCAGGTACTTGCATCCGTGTTCCCCTGGTTTAATTTCAGTAAAATCTACTTCCCAAAACCGGCCCGGCTCAGTTCCTCTATCTCTTTTAGCTTCCGAAAGCTTCTTATTTGCACCCCGGTTTACTTGGGCGCAACTTACACATCTTTCAACCACCGCTTCGATCTCTTTTCCCAGCCCTTGCGCCCTGAACTTTTTCCGCACTAATCCCGCCATCCTTGTTTTCCCCAGATGAGTCCCTTGGTGGAGCTGACCCACCATGTGCCGCCCGAGTGCCGCGGGTAGGAGTATCTTACCTTCAGGATCCTGAAACCACTTTTCTCCCGGCATCTTACTTCCCCCCTTTCTGGAAACCCACTCCAGATCTTTAGGAGTGCAACTGGGCTCGATCGGTAGCTCCAAGGCTAGCTTCTTGGGCTTCTTAGGGCAGCTTCTCGGGCTGCTGCATCAGCCAGGCGGTTTCCGACTGCCTCTAGGGAGTCGCCTTTTTGATGTCCCCGGCAGTGAATGATCGCCAGTGTTGCAGGTTCCCAGATGGCCGCCGGAAGGTCTAACATTTTAGCTTTGTTTTTGACGGCCTTGCCTTCCGTCGTGAGGAGGCTGCGCTCTTGATAAATGGATCCGTGCACATGGGCGGGGGCAAATGCATAGCGGCGGTCCGTATAAATATTAAGTGCCTTGTTTCTTTCGAGTTTTAGGGCTTTCGTTAGCGCGATGAGCTCTGCGCGCTGGGCTGAAGTTCCCGGGGGGAAGGGTCTGTTGCCATAGAACCTCGCGGTCTGTCATGGCTGCAGCGCGGGCACGCCTTTGCCCTTGAAACACAAAACCACTGCCGCCTGCAAACATGCTGATATCAGGGTCCTGTTGATATCAGGGTCCTGTAAGGGAACGTCCGTAAGATCGGAGCGGAGGGACGAGATCATCGCCAAGGTTTCTGGGCAAGAGTGCAGAGGGGGACCTTGTCCTTCGGGCAGCAAAGTGGCTGGGTTTAAGGCCGCGGGGGCACAAAGACGTATTTGTGGCCGGTCGAGTAGCAATGCCTGATATTGGGTAATCCGAGCATTTGACAGCCATCGCTCTGGGGGAGCCCGCAGTAAAGCCTCCACTTCATGGGGCCCCGTGACAGACAATGCCTGCCCCAAGGTTAGTTTGTCGGCGGCTTTAACTAGGAGCGCGGTGGCGGCAATTTGTCGAATGCGTGGGGGCCACCCGGAAGGAACTGGGTCCAGCCGTTTGGATAAATAGGCCACCGGTTGGTGCCAAGTTCCCAGGCGCTGAGTCAGAACTCCCTTGACTACCCACCCCCCCTTTTCCGGCTACAAACAAATGGAATGGCGTGGTGGGATCTGGCAGGGCCCAGGCCGGTGGGGTCGTGAGAGCATCTCGTAAGGCCTGGAAGGCTTTAGTTTGAGTCTCCCCCCATGTGAAGGACTCTGGAGACCCCTTGAGAGCGGCACACAAAGGGGCTGCCTGTTCAGCAAAGCCAGGTATCCATAGTCTGCAGTGGCCTGCCGCCCCAAGGAACTCGCGGACTTGTTTGCGAGTTCTAGGCTGAGGAATATTGAGTACAGCCCGAATTCTTTGCTCACCGAGATAGTGCTTACCTTGCTTAAGGTTGTCACCTAAATAGGTCACCGCGGCACGACAGATCTGCGCTCTTCTGGCTGACACTCGGTACCCCAGTTTTCGCAGAAGACTCAAGAGTTCTTTGGTGGCACTCAGGCATCCTAAATGAGAGGGGGCCGCCGACAAGATCTCATCAACATATTGCAATAGAGCTACCTGCGGGTTGGAGATTTGAAATGGCTCTAAATCCTGGTGCAGGGCCTCATTAAAAAGAGTAGGAGAATTTTTTTTTTTTATTTTATTTTAACATTTTATTTATTTATTTATTTTTGGGACAGAGAGAGACAGAGCATGAACGGGGGAGGGGCAGAGAGAGAGGGAGACACAGAATCGGAAACAGGCTCCAGGCTCCGAGCCATCAGCCCAGAGCCCGACGCGGGGCTCGAACTCACGGACCGCGAGATCGTGACCTGAGCTGAAGTCGGACGCTTAACCGACTGCGCCACCCAGGCGCCCCACTAGGAGAATTTTTAAATCCCTGGGGGAGTCGCGGCCAGGTGAGCTGTCAGGCTTTTCCCTCTTCAGGATCAGTCCATCCAAATGCAAACAGTGGCTGGCTTTGTGGGGCCAGCGGGATGGCAAAAAAGGCATCTTTTAAGTCCAGAACTGTATATAATACACCTGAGAAGGGGGAAGCAAACTAAGGAGAGTATGAGGGTTGGGTACAGTGGGATGAACGTCCATTACCCTGGCGTTTACTGCTCTTAGGTCCTGAACTGGCCGGAAATCGGATGACTGAGGCCTCCGGACAGGGAGAAGCGGAGTGTTCCATGGCGACTTGCATGGGATCAAAATGCCGGAGTCGCGCAAACACATGATGTGAACGGCGATTCCCTGCCTAGCCTCCCGGGACGTGGGATATTAGTCTTACCCGAAGCGCGGATGCCTTATGTTCCACTATTATCGGAGCTTGATGAATCGCCAGCCCCAGTGGATTGGTCTCAGCTCATACCTGGGGGAAGCCCGCCTGGAGGCTTTTAAGGAGGGGATCGAATGCATGGACACTTTCATTAGGCACCGGAGTGAGCAGGTCCTCTTCCCCAAGTGGCACAGTCGCCATTACGGTTGTTGGGCCATCCTGGCCGACTTTAATATGCATACCCCCCTTTAGTGAATTTCAAAGAGGCCGTTAGTTAATGTAGTAGGTCTCTACCTAGTAATCCAGGGCAGGGGCATTCAGGCATGATTAGGAAAGAACGTGTGACAGTTTTACGGCCGAAATCTACTTGTCGTTCAGTGGTCCGTTTACAAGTCTGGGACCCAGTCGCTCCTTGCACCAGGGTTGCTCCTCGCCTGGTGGGGCCAGGATCTTGTTTTAGAACTGAAAAGCCTGCCCCAATGTCCACCAAGAAAGTCTTAGTCTGGCCCCCTATATTAACAGTAACCAAAGGCTCAGAAGGGGCCACCGAGCCGTGGTCCCGTCAGTCGGAATCAACTTTCATTATCGACGCCTGGGGTGGCCGAGTTTTGCGTTGGGCTAAGTTGGGGCAATCCTTCTTCCAGTGTCCCTCTTGTTTGCAATATGCACATTGGTTTTTTCCTAGTGGCGCTCTAACCCTTGGTCTGTCTTTTTCTTTTTGCCCAGACCAGAATTCTTTGGGCGTTTGGGGTCCTCTTCCCTCGCGGGCATCCAGGACGGGTGTTACCACCCTACTCAATTTTTGTGTCTATCTTTCTTCCTGAGAATCCCTATTGTTAAAAACTTTTTGGGCTATTTCAACTAACTCAGATAATTTTTTTCCTTTCAACCCATCTAAGTTTTGTAACTTTTTCCGAACGTCTGGGGCTGCCTGTGAGACAAAGGCCAGATTTAATGCCCTGCTGTTTTCAGGTGCCTCAGGGCCTACAGGGGTAATGGTGCCGTACGTCTCCATGAGCCTTTCTAAGAAGGCCGAGGGGCTTTCCTCGGTCCCCTGAATGACTTCTGTTACCTTAGACTTGTTTGTGGGCCGGCGGGTGGCCGCTTGGAGACCTCCAGTAGAGTCTGGCGAAATAGGGTCAATGATCGCCTACCGTGAGGAGTGTTTGGGTCCCAATTTTCAGGATGCGAGGAAGGAAAGACTTCCTCGACTACAGCGGGATCCTCGGTGGGTTGCCCGTTTGGCCCCATCACTAATTTCTGGGCCTCGCGACGGATCTTATCTCGCTCCTCAGTGGTGAAGAGAATTTGCAACAGCTGCTGGCAGTCATCCCAGGTTGGCTGATGGGTCACAAATAGAGTTTCAAGGAGAGAAATTAATGCTTGGGGTTTCTCTGAGAACGAGGGGTTTCGAAGCTTCCAATTGTAAAGGTCGCTAGTGGAGAAGGGTACATAAGTCCTAAAGGGTCGGACATCACCCTGCAGGGACGGCCTTGGACGAAGGGGTCGGGCAGCGGGAGGGGGATGAAAGGGAGTCCCTGACCAGGTGTGAGACGGGCTCAGGGGAGTGTCCTGACTCGGGCTTGCCTCCTGATCTGAAGCATCTTGACCCATATTCTTCAGGCGAGAACTATAGGGCAGAGGGTGGCAAGTTTCTTTTTCTTCCTCCGGTGCAGGTGATAGAGGGGGTGGCCGCTTAGTCCCGTCAAGATTCTTATTTTGAGCTCCAAATGGGTGGCCTTTGAGCAGCAAAGCCTGTACTTTAGGGAGGCGAGGGGGAAGGGGAAGGAGAAGTTTTAACCAATCTGGAGGATTTTCAGTGAGGGTTCTCCACGCTCCAATGTATGGGATTTGGTCTTCGTGCCTAGAAAAGACAATATCATGAACCTTATATACCAAAGTAAGGTCAAAGTTCCCCTGTGGAGGCCATTCGACCTGAAAGCTGGTCCATTCCACCTCGCAGAGAGTTCGAAGGACTGGCTTCTTAACGTGGAGGCCAAAAAACTGAGGCAGCTCTTTTATAGTCCTGGAAATGGGTTAGTATGAGACTCAGAGGGGTGGGGGTACTCTGATTTTGACCCATGACAAAGATAGGCAGAACTGACAAGGACGCACAGTCAACAGGAAGAAGACAATTAAGACACGAAGAAAACACAAGTTCGAGATCTCAAGGCCAGTAGGCCGTGGCAGCCACCTGAAAATAGGATCCTTCTGGACAAAAACCAAACCAAATGGGGTCCACCGGCGTCCCGGTAGGATCCCTGACTCTGGGTCTATAGCCGCGTCCAGCAGACCCTCCTGAGTCATCCAAATGGCGCGCCCCAAGAATTCCTTACCTCTCCCAATCCCGAGCTTCTTCCCAGGGGTCGGCGGAGCAGTCCGAGGAAAGGGCCCTGTTTCAGACCTTTAACTTTCCCGGCCAATGCACCGAATGTTGCATCCACACGACTCCTGAAACAGAATGCTACGGGCACCAGTGACAGTCACAACAAAGTTTATTGCAATGAGAGGCAAGGCCGACCGATCGGGACCAACACTCTTGATCAGAGTGTGGCCTCGAACAGCCGGGGTACAGAGTTTTTATGGCCGATCACATCATTTTATCATCACCTGGGAACAGAACAGAGAAACAGTTCCCAGATGAGTTAGAAACAGTTGCCGAATGAGGTGATTATTTTAGACTTTCTGCCGCTAAGTTGCAACCAGTGGATCTCCTTGACCTTGCCTCTGATGCTCTTTTCTTTGAACTTTTGTTTCCTTAGTTGGTGAAGCCTGATTTACAAGAGTAGGAAGCGTAATGTACAAGAGTGAAGCAAGACTGTTATCTCTTGACCTTCAGTGTCAGAACAAAGCTGTTATTTTTCAAGCTACGCATTACGCATTAGCCCTACACTACAATTTAACCCTTACAGTTGGACCAGGTGTGGGAAAGGAGATGAGGCAATCAGACACGTCTGAACGTCTTACACACTTAGAAAACTGTTTGGCAGAATCTGGGGCCGCTCTATGATCCTACACGCCCACCCCTGGGCATACACCCAGCACAAATGAGTGGCTGTGTCCACCCAAATACTTGTACAAGAATGTTCATGACCATGATGTTCATAATAGCCCCAACCTGGAGACAGCACAGATGTATTTCAGGAGGAGAATGGATATATACACTGTGGCACATTCGTACAATGGAATGCTTTGCAGCACTGAGAAAAAACCAACTCCCAAAGCATATATCACCACGGATGACTCCTAAAAACCTGTACTGAGTGCAAAAAAATCCCAACACACGAAAGAGCGCATACCGTGCGATTCCACTGGCGTGAAATTCAAACATAAGCAGAACCAACTGATGATGATAGAGGTCTGAACGGCCGTTATAGGGGGGATCCAGTAATGACGTAGAGGGCTGCGAGGGAGACTGCTGGGGTCCCGGAAATCATCTGTATCTTGATCTGGTGTTTACGTGTGTAAAACTTACCCAGCTGCGCACTTACATTTTGAGCATTTAATGGAGTTAAGTTATATCTTGATTAAAGTAAAACAAACCAACAACAAAAAAAATCACCAGAAGTCTCAGCACTTGGCTCTGGCTTTGCCTCCCCTCAGAAACGATCGACGAGTCAACACTCTACTCGTACACCCACCCATCCAGGCAGGGCTCGGGCTCGGTGTCCGGACTCAAAAAGGAGGAGTCACTGAGGTTTACGATCTGCCGGGGGGGCTCGGAGGACCTCAGGCATCGCTCAGGCTTCTGGTCCTTGTCCAGTGGGATGAAGACTCTCAGCCGGTCCCCATCCCCTTTGAACTTTTGTTTCCTGAGTTGGTGAAGCCTGATTTACAAGAGTATGAAGCGTAATGTACAAGACTAAAGCAAGACTGTTATCTCTTGACCTTCAGTGTCAGAACAAAGCTGTTATTTTTCAAGCTACAGTGTCAACACAAAGCTGTCCCATCCGAGACAGGGGACCCATTGGTCCAGTTGGCTGGCCAGCAGGGATGCTCTGGGGTCATGGCTGTGAAGGTCTTCAGGAGGTTGTTACAGGAGGCCAGGATGGCAGGGAAGAGTATAAGCATGGTTCGGACGACTTGGAATTTCCCCATGCCCCCCAGCAGCGTGGAGAAGTTCCGGGAAACCCATCGCGTCTCTCTCCGCTGCAGGTGTTCACAGAACACACACTCATGGCCTATTTTATACACTCTCTTTACTCCTTCTTCTAGTGGGTTCTCGAGGAAGAGCTTCCGGGCATTGGTCCAGCGCCATGATACAATCACATCGTATTTGCTCTCATTCAGGAAATAAGGTGTTTCTACATAAGAGTATTTCTTCAGGGAATAAACTTTTCATGTGACCATTTAAATGGAAGCCTTCCCGATAAGTTCCCTGAATCTTTTTTTTTTTTTTAATGTTTATTCATTTTTGAGAGAAAGAGAGAGAGTGTGAACAGGGGAGGAGCAGAGAGAGAGGGAGACAGACTCCGAAGCAGCCTCCAGGCTCTGAGCTGTCAGCACAGAGCGGGACGCGGGGCTCGAACCCATGAACCGTGAGATCGTGACCTGAGCTGAAGTCAGACGCTTAACCGACCGAGCCACCCGGGCGCCCCTAAGTTCCCTGAATCTTAATTGTGTAAGTCAGTTGTCGATATCTATCAAAGACCTGCAGACCCGTCACCCCTCCGGGCTCAGGGGTTTCATTTCCGCTGTGTGTGGGATGACAAAAAGTGACGAATTCTCTGAGACAGCCTTGGTTAAAGTGAGAGGTGAAACGGTAGGCCACGGTCAACCTCGCCCGGGAGACAGTGCCAGGCCAAGGTCAAGCCTGACTGATGTAGCTGCTACAGACACAACGAGCCCCGTTAGATGTAAGGGTGATTACTCACACAGACAGTGAGAAGGGGAATCCGTCAAAGGTGCCAGTTTCCTGGGGTCCCGGTCGCACGTACCAAAAAGGACGACCTCGAAACCGAAGGGGCCAATGGGCCGCAAGGTGAGTTGCGGGCTGCCTGACAGGCGAGAAGCCCGCGCCAGCCCCTGGCTGTTTTATATCTGGCAGCTCTCCTGAGGAGGCAGGTTGGAGGCCTTGGGCCACATCAGAGCATGAAAGTGACAAGAAGTCTCATGGTGCCTTAGGGTTGGTAAGTGAGCGAATGACAGATGACCTCGTTGAGGCTCCCATAGTCCTCCCACCCTCTGGTGGCTCGGGGGACCACAGCTTCCTGCCCAGACTTGGAGGAGCTGTGGTTCGAGCCTCTGCCTGCGTGGCCCGTGGGGACATGTGCAGTGTCACCAGGGCGGCATGGGGGAACACCTGCCCCTAAAACTCTGCCCCCGATCTTTCACCTGCAGCTAAGGCCGCCCCATCAGATACCGACATTAATCGTACGGATAGGGAGGGGCTTGAACTAAGTATTCTTTCAATGTTTAAAATTGTGATTTCAAAAAAAATTGTGGTAAAATTGTTTTTTTAATTAAAAAAAATTTTTTTGGTGTTTATTTATTTTTGAGAGAGAGACAGAGAGAGAGTGCGAACAGGGGAGAGGCAGAGAGCGGGTGGGGGAGACACAGAATCCGAAGTAGGCTCCAGGCTCTGAGCTGTCAGCACAGAGCCCAACCTGGGGCTTGAACCCACGCACCGCGAGATCATGACCTAAGCTGAAGTCGAATGCTTAACCAACGGAGCCAGCCAGCCGCCCCTCGTCTCTATGATTTTGACTGCTCTAAGCACCTCATATAAATGGAGTAATACAGGCTTATTTTTTATTTTATTGTGTCAGGCTTATTTCACTTAGCATAATGTTCTTGTGGTTCGTCCATGCTGCAGCCCGTTCAGAATTTCCTTCCTTTTAAGGTTGAATAATATGCCATTGGATGCATACACCACATTTTGTTTATCCAGTCATCAACCAACGGACACGTGGTTTCCTTCCACGTTTTAGCTCTTCTGGATAATGCTGCCCATAAGCACGGATGTACACGTATTTCTTGGATTTCCTGCGTTCAGTGCTTTGGGGGTACGTACCCAAAGTGGAACTGTGGGATCATTAGGTAATTCTATTTTGGTTTTTCAGAGGAGCCGCCATGCCGGAAGCCAAGCTATCCAACCAGCCTGATGTCAGGGCCCAGGCGGGGAACGGATCGGCACCACATGGTGGCCCACCGACAGTGAAGCTTCTTGTACTCCTGCTGTCATGTAATTTGGCCTTGGTGTTGGTCGGGGCGGCCCCCCTACCAGTGAAAGTACCTGGGGATTTGCCGGTTGGAGAATTGCCCACGACAGGCACCCCCCCCCCCCCCGGGAAAAGAACCACTGGGGAAAGAAATAAGATGCCGCAGGGAAATTGTGCGGCCCTACATCCAGCCCTTGCCACCCCCTATAAAGACTCCTCTACCTAAAGCAAGGACGGCCCCATATATTTCCCAGCCAAGGAGGGGGACAAACGGGTTCGAAATCCCCACTCCGGCAACAAAGGAATGTATCTATGGATACAAGTTACTCCAACCCCTAGGCCCCCTTGGCCCCCAGGAGGCATTCCAGATGATAACCGGACCTGGTGGGTTAAGGTACAGAATGGTTCATTAGTTCCTAAGTATACATTGTCTCTCTGGGAGCGTCTAAGGCGTGGGTTCCCAGGACCCTCTGGGCTCCCTCCCAGCACCCCAGACCAAAGCGAATACTTTTGTTCCTGGTACTGCCAATGGCACAAAGGAACAACTAAGAAGTCATGTCCTTGTAAACATTCCACTTGAGGTGTTGAGAGCTTGATGACCTTGAAAGGGCAGGAGGGAATGTTCTAAGAAAATAACTATGTTGTTCCTTTATGGGTGATCACACAAAGGAACTTTTTTAGAATCAGGCAATGCCGAGAAACATAGAGAACGCCCGCTGCAAGGAATTTGCTAACAAATATAACGCCACGCCCACCACAATAAAACGGCCAGTCTAACACTCTGCTGTTGTCTGTGTCCGTCTGTCATTTTCGCCGACGCCGTTCATCCTTCGGGAACCCCTGGACCTGCTGGGGCTGGACCTCGGCAAGTGGCACCCGAACAGGGACCTGAAGGTAAGCAACTAAGAAATGTAAGCAATTGAGAGTATTCGGGACGGCTAGGACTCCCCCTGGGGTGCTGCAGACCCCCCTGCGGAAGATAAGCAGGTAAGCGAAGGGTGGACAGTTCAGAACAGAAGTTGAGAAGTCATGGGCCCTATTGAGTCTAAAGAGAGAAGACTCTTTATTGAAGAGCCATTGCGCATGCTAGGAAAAAGAGGAATTGAAGTCGCCAACAGCCGGTTGGCTAGATTCCTGCATTTTGTTCGGGAATGTTGTCCGTGGTTTCCTGAGGAAGGTACGGTAAATTTGCAGACATGGAATAGAGTGGGAGATCAGCTTAGAGAACATTATACTCTCCATGGACCAGAAAAGGTACCTGTCGATGCCTTTGCTCTTTTTTGGAATCTAATCAAAGATGCTTTAGAACCCCAACAAGAGGTGGAAAAACTTCCCCAGCGGGAGAATTTTTCTTTAGGGGAAGGCACTCCTTGGCTTTCTCCTGCTAAGTCTCGGGCGATGCTGGCTTCGGCCCCGCCTGATGACGATAAGCTTACACCCGAGGAGGAACAGAATGTGGAGGATGCGGCAGCCAAGTATCGTGATGAGGGAGGCCCTATAGGGGTTTGTACAGCTCAGCTAAACAATAAAGAGCCTGCGAAGCCTTTTCGGGCTCCCCCTGGTCCTTTACACCGTGATAAATTGTTTAGACGTCTGCCAGCTCGTCCCCCTCCTCCAAGGACCTTGGCACAACAAAAGGCCCATGGATCCTCAGGTTTTTCAGCTGCGTTAAGACAGGCAGAACTTGCAGGGGATGTTGAGTTTGCTCACTGTTTTCCTGTCATGTATGGAGGAGAATTTGATGAGGCGGTCACTTGGGAACGTCTGCCATATAAAATACTCAAGGAACTAAAAGGCTGCACGTCAGGACTATGGTCCTGTTGCTCCCGATACATTGACTCTTTCGGACACACTGCTTAACCGATGGATGACACGTTATGATTGGGTGCAAGTGGCCAAGGCCTGCTTGTCTGGCGGCAATCATCTACCGTGGAAGGCGGAATATGAAGAATTGGCCAAAAAGCGGGCTTCCATAAAAAGAAAGCCTAACGATGCTCCTATGACTATAGCAATGTTGTCAGGCAAAGGAGAATATGATACTGCCCGGAGTCAGATGTCATTTAGACAAGGATGTCCTTGCAGAAGTAAATTCCTGTGCAGTCAGTGTTCGGAAGTCCTCGCCGGTCACCACTGGAAAAGCAACAGCACTAGGAAGTGTTAGACAAAAGGCAGACGAGCCTTTTGAGGATTTTGTCTCTCGCCTCATGGTGGCAGTGAAGAGTCAACAGATGAGGACGCAGCCAATACCTGCCTACCCTTCAAAGGCTTTTAAGCAATTGTGTAACACCTTCAACGTTAAACATACCACAGGAATTCCTTATAATCCTCAGGGACAAGCTATTGTAGAGAGAGCACATCAGACCTCAAAACATCAGATTACCAAACTGCAAGAAGGAGAGCTCAAATATAGTTCCCCTCGTCATATTTTAGGTCATGCCATGTTTGTTATTAACGATGTCAACATGGATACTGCGGGCATGTCTGCCATGCAGCGTCACCGGAACCCTGATCTTGAGGCTCCTAAACCGTTGGTACAATGGAAGGATCTTCTTACAGGAACGTGGAAAGGGCCTGATGTCTTATTGACCTGTGGGAGAGGATACGCTCGTGTTCTTCCACGGGATTCAGATCTGCCTTTGTGGATTCCGGACAGACTCACCGGACTTGTCCAACCCACCGCCTCCTCCGCCTCGCCACTTGCTGACTCAAACAAGAGACGTCTTCCGGAGGAGAACCTAAGAGAACCCCTGACACATCCCATGAGAAAGCTTCGCCTTCAGGACAACTGGCAGCCGCTGAGACCGACACGGGCGACCCAGACGACTCGAGAAAGCAGTCCACGAACTTGGGGCCAACTGAAGAAGCTGCCCAAAGAAGCCGAAGGTGTGGTTCTCAACCAAGGAGTTCAGTTTCTCCTTCTACTCTCTTTGTTGCTATGCTTGCTATCTCGGCGTGTCAGGTAAACGGTGTTGAACCGGTTACCTCGTATTGGCCTTATTTACCTAACCCTCCTCCTTTTCAACCGGTAACTTGGGAAAATGAGGTTATCCCAGTTTACACGAACATTCCTCTTTGGATGGGGGGAACTCAGGCTCCTGTTCAATTGGGACAGGCCGTTAATACAAAGAACTTCTCCTTTTATGGAGTCTCAAGTTCTGTTCCTGTCTGCTTTCTTATCCCCAATTCTACGGAGGATGAGGCTCCCTCCGTTGATGGTTGTGCTTCAACTTCTTATAAAGGGTTGTTGACAGGTTCTCCTAATGATGCAGAGGTAAACAAAAGGCTCCTATGGTCCCTTCTCCTAGAATGTCTACTCCCGAAGATCACTCTAAAGCCTTTCCTGTTTGTGCCACTTCTCCTCCAGAGAGGGATGACGCTACTGAGGAATGGGACTTTGTGAGCCCCAAGCTAGGCTTCCCAAAGTGGAGGCACTGTGCTTATAAAAATGCGACTCATATTGCTATTCCTGGAACAAATTTGACCTTAACTGATAAAAGGTGTGCAGATCCTTCTGTAGATTATAGACTTTCCTTAGGATCAGCTCACGTTAGATACTCTTGGAAAAATGAATATATCCCCCGCCCCGTGGACAAAAAAGGCAGGGTATTTTCAATCTGAAATATGGCGTGCAATTGCTGTCGAAAACCGGTAACGCTGCCCAGGCCGGAAAATCAGGGCAAATATCAGGTACGAGCTTGCTTGCAACCTCCATAGGCATGTTTAACCTCAAGAGATTATAATTCCTCAAAGACCTCTAGGTATGCTAACAAATATCATGTATCCTGTACCCGCTGTAATCTTTCAAATTGTATCTCCCCCTTAACAAACGTAAAGACACTGACGATTGTTCGGCGACCCCCATATTGAATGCCTCCTGTCACTTTAAATACTACACGGCTTGGTATGGTTTGCAAACTTTGCACCACGTAACTGCACTTCTCGTTCGCGGTCGTCGCTTTGTGGCTTCCCTTCTTCTCGAAACGACAGCATTTATGACTTTTGCAACCGAGTGGAGGCTGCTTCCTCCTGGATTCAGTAGCTGCTGGCAGGCGTGGGATTAAGACTCTTTCTTCGTTAGTGGTCAAGTTGAGGGTGGCCGTGGACGCCTGGGTGAAACTGGCCAGACGTCCTGTGCACAAGAGCTGGAGAAAGAGATTGGTGTCCCCGTCTGTGCCTTGACCTCCCGACTCGAAGCTGGTCCCTTCCTTCCACAGCCCTACGACCCCCATGCCTGGTCCCTGCGACGATCACATCCTTTTCCAGTCTTTACCCACACCATTTGCCCAGGCTGGTCCCCCGGGGGCTCAGCAGTTTCTTCTGTATGTCCCTTGTAGCACCCTAAGTCATCTCCCACCGCCTGCCTTGGGGGGCCACGCCAGGACACCTCGGGAGTCATCACCTTTTGTTCTCGGTCATTAGCATCATATCAACACTACTGATTGCCCAAACCAGCGCCCATAGTGGCTGCAAAAGAAGCACCAGGTTCGAGTCCCCCACCCCCACCCTCTTTTCTGCTACTTGCAAATTCTAGTGACCTGGTTGTCCAGGGGTAGGCAAGGGAAGGGAAAAAGAGAGGGTGACGGGTTAGTTATGTGGTCTCTTAGAGACCAGCCTCTTAGAGCCAGTCTGGACCCCCTCACCCCTCCCTAGCTTCATAATCAAGCACTCTATTAAAGCTACGGAACTCTTCAGGGCTTGGAATTTTACGGAATTCTTTCCGTAAAATTCTTTACGGAATTTAGGGCTTGGATTGCCAGTGTGTGTGCTGAGCCCTGGACGTCCAGTTGACTTTTTCAATTTCGCCTTTTAGGGGCTCCTGGGCGGCTCGGTTAGGCGCCCGACTCTTGATTTCGACCCAAGTCGTGATCCCACGGTTCGTGAGTTCGAGCCCCACATCGGGCTCTGTGCTGATATGATAGTAAGGAGCCTGCTTGGGATTCCCTCTCTCCCTGTATCTCTGCCCCTCCCCTTCTTGTGTGCACGTGTGTTCTCTCTCTCTCTCTCTCAAGATAAATACACGTTTTTTAAAAATTAAAAAATATAAGGGTGGCTCAGTCGGTTGAGCATCCGACTTCAGCTCAGGTCACGGTCTCACGGCTTGTGGGTTCGAGCCCCACATCCGGCTCGGTGCTGACAGCTCGGAGCCTGGAGCCTGCTTCGGATTCTGGGTCTCCCTCTCTCTCTGCCCTCCCCAGCTCATGCTCTGTCTCTCTGTCTCTGTCTGTTTGTCTCTTCCTCTCAAAAATAAATAAACACTAAAAAACTTAAATAAATAAATAGATAAATAAAGTCTACCCTTTGGTGGCTCCTGCCATCCAGCAGCGGAAGCTGGATCAGCATGTAGATCCCATTCATGTTGCGTCTGGGTCACGGAGAGGGGGTCGTGGGCCTGGTGACATCTTCCTGTCCTCACGCTGCCAGGCACCAGGCCACCCTGCCTGTGGGTCAGCGAAGGTGTAAGCAGGTGCATTGTGGGGGCTGCTTTCCGGGGTGAGCACCATTGCCCCCAAATCTGCCCAGTGAGCTGAGTTTCCTCTTCCACGTACAGTTCTCAGCAGCCGGGATACCACCAGCCCTTATCTCAGCTGACCTTTCTCGGTCTCGCCTGGTGCAGGCATTCCTTGATCTTCGGACCCTGGGCACCTCGGAGAGCCATCTCTCCGGAGCCACAGCGGGAGATGTCCAGAACATTGTTGTCAAGGGCTCCTAGAAACGAGTGGCCTGGCTAGTTAGTGCCTGGGGGAGTAAAAGATAAAAAAAAGTCTGGAGGCCGTTTGCCAGTCACCATGAAAATGATTCTAGGGGACAGCAGGCAGGGGGAGTTCTGTTGAAACAGTTCGCGCTCGTATCGTGATCAAGAGCTTTTCTTCCCTTAGTTTCCGGCCAGTATTTTTGGTGCGTGGTTTTATCCCGTAGACTGTGACCTATAACCTCAAGATTATCCTCGTTTTTCATCGGAAACTTCCTTGTCAGGATGTTTGTTGGAGACAATCAGGTTTGTCCACTTAGAGATATGTATACCCTTTGTCCTGACAAATCACATAACCTCATGGCAACTACTCCACCAACCAGGTATTCGGAGAGTATTGCCATAATAACCCTATCAACTAGGTTAAGTTGTGTGCGTTTTCTTGCTGGTTAGGAAAACTATGTCCAGATCAATGTTTCTCAACCCCAAATAATGACACGAGGGTCCCTGGGAGTGGGCCCTTCCTAGCACTGGTATTTTTCAAAAGTTTGCAAGTGATTCCAGGATTGGGAATCACTATTTAAAATTTTCTTCAAAAATAAAAGCTAAAGAATACCAGGAAACCAAGACTTAATAGCCAACCTAATTGCAGGTTTAGCCTCTCATACGAGTGGAATTTTAAACCAATCAATGTAGCACCTCCTGATAACACTAGTGATTTCCTGGTAACACTACCCGCTGGATAGACCTCTGCCCTTCCCCGCCAAAAGGAAAGTGACTGAAATAATCATTTCTTTGGTCTGTGAATTCCATGCTGCTGCCCCCTTTTGCCCATAAAAAGGTTTTTGGTCGGTACAGCTCCTCAGAGCTCCTTTCTGTTTGCTAGGCGGGATGCTGCCCGCTTCATGAATCATGGAATACAGCCACTTAGATCTTCAAATTTACTCTTTCAACTTTGTTTGTTTTTTGGTTTTGTTTTTGTTTTTTGTTTTTTTTTTTTAACAAATTTGGCAGCAGGGATAGGATCCAAAGCCCAATTTTCGAGGGCATTTGGGGACCACGAGAAACATAGGTTGTGGCACCCTGAAGCTTTTGAGTTCTCTGTCTTTCTTGTTGTTTCTGAAGCCACGGGCAAGTGCCTCTCAGTTCTGAGCTCTGCTTCCTTTGCGTCCAGCTCCTGGTCTCACTGGCCTCTGCTACACGGCAGGTCAGCTTGAACCGGCGGACAACTCTGCCCAGAGCCCATCTGAGCTGGCAGGTGGTTCTGCCCAAGCCAAGCGTCTGGCCTCTTCCACTGCACTTCCCCGATTTTTGAGCGGACAACACCCAGCCCTTAATTCTTTCTGAGGATCCACGTGGGAACCTTTAGTGGCAGTCCCCAGTCCCCACCTGTTGAGATCTGCTGGTTCAATTCTTTCCCCAGTCCAAAGTTCAAGGGCATTGGTGGTGGTGCCCACGGGTCATTCGCTTGGCCGGGGTCATTCGCTTGACATCTCTCGGTTACTGTTGGTTTGTCTTGTCCCATAGAGATAAAGGCTAGTTGCTAATGAGAACTCAAAAAGGCTAGTTGCTAGTGAGAAATCAAAAAAGTCCACAAAAATTGGTGGGCATTTAAAGCAATTAAGAGCTGGGGCGCCTGGGTGGCTCAGTCCTTTAAGCAACCGACTTCAGCTCAGATCGTGACCTCATGGCTCATGAGTTCGAGCCCCGTGTTGTGCTCTGTGCCGACAGCTCAGAGGCCGGAGCCTGTTTCAGATTCTGTGTCTCCCTCTCTCTCTGCCCCTCCCTTGCCTACACTGTGTCTCTCTCGCTCTTTCAAAAATAATAAACATTAAAAAAAATTTTTTTTTTAAGTAAAGCATTTAAAAGCTGTTAGAACACCAGCCACCTAACCCAAAGAGTCTGTATTAGGGCACGTTGGTCATGGAACAGGTCAGATTGATATTAGATCACCTAGCAACCTCAAGAAAACTGTGCAACAAGGTATGCTGTAAAACATCACACAATTCCCAACCCAGTGGCACATCCTTTTTGGGTGTTAGTTTGGCTCCAAGATACCCTAAGCCTTAGCTAAAAAAAAAAAAAAAAAAAAAAAGTAATAATAATAAAATTGGATCTTTGAATTCCATAGAGTTGAGCATACCCCCTTTCTGGCATTTTAATATCTAGGAACTGTGGTCCCTGAAACTTCAGACAGCTACACAACATTACAAAATCTTACTAAAAACAACCCGAGGTGGCTCAGGTGGTTAAGCACCTGACTCTTGATTTCGACTCAGGTCACGGTCTCATGGTTCGTGGGTTCAAGCCCCACGTCGGGCTCTGCGCTGACAGTGGAGAGGCTGCTCGGGATTCTCTTTCTCCCTCACTCTCTGCCCCTCCCCTACTTGTGCGCGTGCTCTCTCTCTCTCAAAATAAGTACAGAAAAATAAAACAAAAATAAATAAATAAAAGCAACGTATGGTTAGACTATTCATTTAAAGAACACAACCGAGGGACGCCTGGGTGGCTCAGTTGGTTAAGCATCCGACTCTTGAGTTCCGTTCAGGTCACCGCCTCACGGGGGTGAGATCGCACCCTGTGTTGGGCTCCGAGCTGGATGTGTGGGTGTGGTGCCTGCTTCAGAGTCTGCCTCCCACTCTGTCCCTCCTTCTCTCTCTCTCTCTCCAAAAAAAATATATATATAAATAAATAAATAATAAATAAAATAAAAAGTGCATTTGAAAGTAGAGGTTTTCAAATTAAACACAAAGAACGGGCATACCTATTTTAGGTGGCATGCAGGGGCCTCCAAAAGTTTTCAAAACTACAAAATAGCTTCATTGAAAGATTCATGGCAAAAAGCTAATGAAAGATCAAAGATATAAAAGGTACCTAAGACAAAAGACTGTACCAATCCTGCCTGAACTGCCTTTTCCACTATGGAGGGACTGTTAAACAGTTAACTTGTTAAAAACTGTTTATTTTCGAGAGAGAGAGAGAGAGAGAGAGCACAACCGGGGCAGGGGCAGAGAGAGAGAGAGAGAGAGAGGGAGACAGAGGATCCAAAGCAGGCTCTGCTCTGACATCATCGAGCCCGATGCGGGAGACCATGACTTGAGCGGAACCAAGAACCGGGAGACCATGACTTGAGCGGAAGTCAGCTGCCAACGGACTGAGCCACCCAGGTGCCCCTAATGTGTTTTTCATTTTTGAGAGACAGAGAGAGACAGAGCTCCGGCAGGGGAGGGGAAGTGAGAGGGGGAGACACAGAATCGGAAGCAGGCTCCAGGCTCTGAGCTGTCGGCACAGAGCCCGACGCAGGGCTTGAACCCGAGATCATGACCTGAGCCGAAGTCGGACTTAACGGACTGAGCCACCCAGGTGGTCCTCATGGTTAAAATTTTAGAGCGGAAGCTGTGAGTCCCTGTTCGTGTCTGTCTGTATGTTCACGTGTGTCTATATATGTGTGTGTTGTTAGATACGTGGTATTTTCTACCTCCAGATGGTGTTGCCAAAATAATTTTGTAAAAGAGCTCCCTTTAATTGGCTTAAAGAAAATTAAATGCTTATATAAGTGAAATTCTCAGAGATAGACTAGAAGCTTAATCCAGATAAAGTTCAGGCTCATGTGATGCGGGAAAATATTTGGTATTAAAGCCAGTTTTTAAGTCTGTTGATTTAATTAAGACAGGCATGTCTTTAGAGTTATCAGCATTCAATATGGTATTTTTATTCCACCTGGGCTTACTAAAAGCCCACTCAGTTCATATTATTGCTTACAAAATTCATCAGCAGGAAAGATATCTTGTGGTGATGGCTGACTTTGTCTAAGGTTAAATGTATTCGTTATCTTACCAATCTATAAAATGCTGGAGGAACATTTCACAATTGTTCGCTTCCTTTTCACTAGAAATTCAGATTTTTAAGGGTTAAAAGGGCTTTCTTTTACTTTTTTTTTAAAGTGTATTTCTTGAAGTAATCTCTACACCCAATGTGGGACTCAAACTCATGACCCCAAGATCAAGAGTCGCATGCTCTTCCAACTGAGCCAGCCCAGCACCCCAGGCTTTCTTTACCTTTGATATTTTTTATCAAAACTATTTCCAGGGTGCCTGGGTGGCTCAGTCGTTAAGCACCTGACTTTGGCTCAGGTCATGATCTCATGGTTCGTGAGTTTGAGTCCCACATCGGGTGAACATGAGCCCCACTTGGGGTAGAAACATGAGCCCTGCTTCAGGTGAGCCCTACTTCTCTCTCTCTTTCCTTCTGCCCCTCCTGGGATATTCTGTCTCTCTCTCTCTCTCCCTCTGTCCTTCGCCCACTAGCATCCTGTTTCTCAAAAATCAACCAACAAACAAAAACCCGAAAAAACACCTATTTCCTGTGTTTGCTGTCTTCATCTGGTCTTTGCCTACTTAGATCTAATACTCTCAACATTAGCAGAGCTAAGTTTTTCTTAAAATTATGTAACCATCTAGCTGTGGCTGTGATGTCTTTAATTGTCACTTTGCTTTAGTAGATAATGGAGTAATGTTTCAGGTAACTGAGCAATGTTTCATAGTGACCCATGATCCCATTTGACCAAAGGTTAAAAACTTTTGGTATTTTTGACAAACTTCTCAAAACTCAAATTCTTTTGTGTTGTATTTATTGATTTATTTTGAGAGAGAGAGGTAGGGAGAGAGAGGGAGACAGAGAATCCCAAGCAGGCTCCATGCTGTCAGTGCAGAGCCTGAAGAGGGGCTTGAACTCCCAAACTGTGAGATCATGACCTGAGCCGAAATCAAGAGTCAGACACTTAACCGACTGAGCCACTCAAGTGCCCCTCAAAAATCAAAAAATTTTTAAATGTTTATTTTTATTTATTTTTGAGAGAGAGAGAGAGAGAGACAGAGTGCGAGTGGGGGGAGGGGGGGATAGAGAGAGAGGAAGACACAGAATCCCAAGCAGGCTCCAGGCTCTGAGCTGTCAGCACAGAGCCCGACGCAGGGCTCGAACTCAAGAACTGCGAGATCATGACCTGAGCTGAAGTCGGATGTTTAACTGACTGAGCCACCCAGGCGCCCCAAAAATCAAATTCTTAGATGAAGTCTGTTTGACCTTGAACTCACTTTGGGATTTTTCAGAGGGCCTTGGAACGTCTCAAAAGGTTTGTTCTCTCTTCATAAGAAGGGAGATGTGAAACTAATTAGGCTAATTGGGTATGTTAAATTACATGGGAAACACTGTCAAATAAGATGTAATACTAATTCTCCAAGTTGTATTTTACAGGTCCATGTGGTAAGTGTCCCAGAAATTGTGTGAAACTCTTAAAGTGGTATGTCCTGGTATAATGTTAACATCATAACTCCAGTTATTATTTAAAATATTGAGGGATGCCTCGGTGGCTCAGTCGGTTAAGTGGCCGACTTCGGCTCAGGTCATGATCTCATGGTCCGTGAGTTCGAGCCCCGCATCGGGCTCTGTGCTGACAGCTCAGAGCCTGGAGCCTGTTTCAGATTCTGTGTCTCCCTCTCTCTCTGACCCTCCCCCGTTCATGCTCTGTCTTTCTCTGTCTCAAAAATAAATAAACGTTAAAAAATAAAATAAAATAAAATAAAATAAAATAAAATAAAATAAAATATTGAGTATCACAGAAATAACCAAACTTTCTTGCCAATTCCATTTTCATGAACTCTCATCATATCTTTAAGAATGGATATTTAAACGTCTTTGTCACTTACAGAATTATTATATTACTCTGATGCTTTGACAAAAGTCTTCCCGCAAACTGCTTCCATTTCAAGGAAATTCACGGAAAGTGCTCCAGAATACAGGGTTTTTGGTTGTTGTCTTCTTTTAATCTTTAAGGTCATAGAACTGAACTGGGTAAGAACTTCCAGAACTAATGGAAACATTGGATTCCAGCAGAACAAGAATTCATAACATGGGAAAGAGTGAACTCATCAGGGATGATTATAGTTTTTAGGACTTTTTGTTTGAAACGTTGCTGGCTCCTTAACTTTTTGCCTTTCCAGATTTAAGAAAACTTTTTTCTCTTTTCTCTTACTATGGCTTATAGCAGTTTGGTAAAGTATACCTTTGTAAACGAAGAGGAAACATTTTCTCTCCCTACCCGATCCCTCCAGAAACTCTTGGGTATTCTTGTCATGGCCATATAGTTATGTGTGTAAGTTCGATAAGACTCGGTTCTCTCCTTATAACAGGACACATTTAAAGACAGTGGCTAGGGGCGCCTGGGTGGCGCAGTCGGTTAAGCGTCCGACTTCAGCCAGGTCACGATCTCGCGGTCCGTGAGTTCGAGCCCCGCGTCGGGCTCTGGGCTGATGGCTCGGAGCCTGGAGCCTGTTTCCGATTCTGTGTCTCCCTCTCTCTCTGCCCCTCCCCCGTTCATGCTCTGTCTCTCTCTGTCCCAAAAATAAAATAAAAAAAACGTTGAAAAAAAAAAAAAAAATTTAAAGACAGTGGCTATATTACCAAAACTTTGGAATATCATATTTGAGAGAGATATGTAAAACTCAGACGTGACGAGACAGCTTTAAGGAACTGCTTTAACCTTGGCTTTGCTTCCTGGCCTCAGGCTTTTAAGAGTTTAATCTGAGATTTCTTATAAAAATTTCCGGCAAAACAATCTTGAAAAGAGCTTATATAGGGGCGCCTGGTCTCTGCTATCCTGGGCTCGTGCTCTGTCTCTCTGTCTTGCTCTCTCTCAAAAATAAACATTAAAAAAAATAGCTGCCCAACAAAAATCCTTAGACTCTCTGGCCAAAGTTTGTTCTTGATGATAGGATAACCCTTTATGATCTTTTAGCTGAGCAAGGTGTCTGTGCTGTGGCCAGCCTGCTACACCTGCAGGGGTGTAGTTGAAACTCAATTACATAAACTCAGCTATACCCCATGATGTCCAATTACATAATTACACTGAGCAAGCTGCTAGGCTTAAAAAGGTGACTCCTTCCAAAGGGTCTTTGACTCATTTGATTTTGACTGGATTAGGTACTGGGGACCGTGGCTCTGAAGTGTGCTCCAGACTTTGGGAATTATCCGGTTTATAATGACCATGGGAATCTGCCTGGCATGCTGTATTCTCTCAAGAGGTTCAAATGCGTGTTGGCAACGGCTAACCATCAAGTAAATGATCCCCCCAAGACTGGAACATCAGAGAAGGAACAAAGACTAAAAAATTGTAAACCTGAAGTCATGACCTGTGAATACCAGAGAGGTTTCGGCAAAAAAACCTTGCAAAAACCGTCGTGACCTGTGACCTCTGTGTCACCCAGAGGATCAGTAAAGGCTGGGAGAACTACAGAGTGGTAGCTGAAAATGGCGCTCATGCCTAGAAGTTTGATCACATCTCTCAGGCTGACAGTCTAATCAAAAGAGGGGAATCGTGGGGCGCTTGGGTGGCTCAGTTCTTAAGCATCTGACTTCGGCTCAGGCCACGATCTCACGGTTGGTGAGTTCAAGTCCCACATCAGGCGAGCTCAAACCCTGCTTTTCTCTCTCTTTCTCTCTCTCTCTAAAAAAAAAAAAAAAAAAAAAAAAAAGATGGGGTGGTGGGGAGAATCGTTAAAAAAAAAAAAAAACCAAACAGGCCAAAATAGAGTCATTTGTGCTAAGCCTTACACCAACAAGCCAAGACTTAACCTAATTGCAGTTTTAGCCTTTCCCAGGAGTGGAATTTTAAACCAATCAGTCTAGAATTTCCTGATCAACACTAGTGAGGTCATCTGCTTGATAGACCCCCTGTCCTTCCCCCAAAGGAAGGTGGCCTTGCCTGAAATAATTTTTGGACGCTTAACCGACTGAGCCGCCTGGGGGCCTTGGCCGGTTAATCGTCCGACTTCAGCCCAGATGGTGATCTCACCATTCGTGGGTTCGATCCCCACATTGGGCTCTGTGCTGACAGCTTAGAGCCTGGACCCTGCTTCAGGTTCTGTGTCTCCCTCCCTCTCTCTGCCCCTCCCCTGCTCGTACTGTCTCTCAAAAATAAATAAATGTTAAAACAATTAAAGAAAAAAAAATATGACCTAACTCTGTCTTCAAGGAGCCACTAAGATAAGCATGGAATGGATCCATTACAACACAGTAGGGGGAATGTGAGGAGGGAATCATGGGAGCCCAGAGGCAGGCAGGAGAGGTCAGGGAGTGCTGCCTGGAGGAGATGACTCCCAAGGTGAATCTTAAAGTATGATCAGGCACAGAAACCTTCCACCTTTCAAATTTACGGAGCTGTTGAGGGCTGTGGGTTGAGAAGAACTCAAACAGGAAAACCCACGTAGAGGATCGTTGAATGAGAGGTTCACTCTATGGGAGGGACTGAGGAGTCGGTACCTCGAGGCTGATCCCTTGGGACAGCTTTTTGGATTCTCATTCAAGCTCCCTTCCAAGGGCTAAGCTGCTGAAAGATGACCTTGGCAAAATGGCAGGTCGCAGTGGTTCCTGCCCACACTGTGATATTCTTACTTTTCCCCCCAGATTGCGCTCTTTCCTGGGCTTTAGGGGATGGGACACTGATCTCGTCGATTCCCTGGCCGCTCCAGGAAGAAGGGATTAGACAAGGAAATTTGCCTAAGACTACGAAATGAGCCAGGACTTGAATCCCTGGTGTAAATCTAATCTGAATTCCAGTGAAGGTCAAGGTCAGGGAGGCAGGCACAAGGTCAGAGGGATGCTGTCCCACACCAGGGATTTGTCTCTCTGCAAGACTTGTGGAGAAGCAAACCACATCCCATTTCTGCAAGGTGGTGCTGCGAGGAATGCAGCTGAGGGCTAGAGGTCTCTCCGTCTCCCAAGTCTGGTTTCACCGCTTATTCACCAACTGCTTATTAAGCACGTAAAGCACGTACCACGTGCAAGTCCCACATTTGCTAGTTGAGAAGGTAAGTCACAGACACAGGGGAAGAGAGCTTTAATTGCATATGCGGCCAGAAAGAGGAAAGGCCCCATGAGTGGAGCAGAATGGGTTCTCAAGAACAAGCCGGGTGGGGCTGTTCCAGGGACAACCAGGGGCAGAAATGTCAGCCACCCTAACGCTGCCAAGACGGTGTTTTGAGGTGGGATAAGAATGAACAGAGGTCTTAAGGGGGCGGATTCAAGGACGGAAGGGAAATGCCCACCTCCTTTGGTGCCTGGGCATATTTCTCTTGACTTTCTGCATGTTTGGGACGCCAGTTGGCTGCTGCTGGTCGGTTTTCTTCCAGTCGCCACAGCTCTGGTTTGTAGGCAGCTCTTTGGCACGGACTCCCCGGGCCACCACGGTCCTTGGCCAACCTCACCCCTGATCATTGTCAGGAAAAGCCCCAACGGTGTCTAAACACCGAAGAAGGTGCGGCCAGCAAGCTCCAGGCTCTTGGCAGCTTAGATGGTTTCTTTGAGGGGAGAAGCTCCCAGCTGCTGGAGAGAAATTTCTTCCGTCTTCTCTTCTGCATCCTCCTTGCGAAGACCTTGTCGGACTCTGTTGAAATGAAAAGGCAAATGGAAAAATGAGACGGAGAGGCAGAAAAGAAGGGGTGAGGAAGCAGACGGTGTGTGCACAGCATTCATGGGTGTGTTTGTGCTACGTGCAAGGCATGCGTCGCTGCTGTCCCCAGGAAGGTGGGGGCCGCAGCAGCCCTCCCTCTAGTTCTCACGGGGCACCTCAGGGAAAGAGCGCAAGGTCAAAGAGTTTTCCAGTGAGGACGTGCCAAGGTCACCCAACTGGTGAATGGGGCACGAGGCTCAACGAACTTGCAGGTGCCGGGCTCGGCTCCCTGCGGACCAGACGCTCCAGCAGAGACCCTGGGGGAGTGGGCACTACCAAGGCGCTTCTCCCCCAACCCAGGTAGAGAGTCAGCCAGCCCTGGAGGCGGGGAGAAGAGTGAGGGGATGGGAGATGGCAGGGACGTCACCAGGAAAGCCTCCAAGTCCGAGAGCTGCCCCTTGGGGCTTTCTGCTTGACCGGCTGAAGTTTTGCCCTTTTCTCTTTTATCCGTGTTTCTTTGAAAGGATCTGTGTCTGGGGCGCCTGGGTGGCTCCGTCGGTTACGTGTCCGACTTTGGTTCAGGTCATGATCTCACGGCTGGTGAGTTCGAGCCCCGTGTCTGGCTCTGGGCTGACAGCTCGGAGCCTGGAGCCCACTCTGGATTCTCTGTCTCCCTCTCTCTCTCTGCCCCTCCCCTGCTCATGCTTTCTCTCTCTCTCTCTCTCTCAAAAGAAATAAACATGAAAAAAAATGTTTTATCAGTGTTTTTATCCTTACCTTGTAACTCTTTTATTTCTAATCTCTTAGTTCAATCGTTTAAGCCATTTTTGTGTGTGATTATTGCTTCGATAATCACAAAGAAACACTTTTCTTCTCGCTTTGCTTTCCTCCATGTGTCTTTTCTGCACTTGAAGCCTTTCCTGACTCTGCCCCTTCGGTCCATCCAGCTTATCTGTTGTATCTGTTGTGTGCCTGGGGGGGCTGACGGACGGCCCTTATGTCCTGCCTGCCAGTTTCTCCCCAGTTCTGGCATAGATTCCCCATCCCTTTCAAAGATAATTCCGAAAAACCCAGAGGCACACATTCTCCAGATCCAACTGCTACAATGGTTAGGCTTGCTCAATATCACTTTTAAAAGTCATCTTATGAGCAAAATGACCAGAGGCAGCCTGTTGTGTGACCCAAAGTCAATGGTCTTCTTTCTTTTTTTAAATTTTTTTTTTTCTTTTTTTTCAACGTTTTTTATTTATTTTTGGGACAGAGAGAGACAGAGCATGAACGGGGGAGGGGCAGAGAGAGAGGGAGACACAGAATCGGAAACAGGCTCCAGGCTCCGAGCCATCGGCCCAGAGCCTGACGCGGGGCTCGAACTCACGGACCGCGAGATCGTGACCTGGCTGAAGTCGGACGCTTAACCGACTGCGCCACCCAGGCGCCCCATCTTTTTTTAATGTCTGAAATATAATATAGTCAGCGTTAAAAACAAGCCAGGGTCAGCCATGCAACTGGTGTTCACCATGGAGGAGAGGGCGGCAGGAGGTCCCAGTTAACCAATGGCTTGGGCTTTGGCCTTGGTGGAGCGCCAGACCTCTTGCTGCAAGGCTGAGAGCCCATCCCCCACCCCTCCCCTCTCTAAGCTCCCAGTACCAGTGGGAGAAGCTCCATGGAAGGTCACTGATTGGATCCTTGGTACTTTGTCCAGGCCCTGCTGCCTCTCATCTGGGTCTTTCCAAGATCATGGCAGGCTTTAAGGAGCGTCAGACCCTTCCCTAGCTTCTAGGCCCCCAGAGGGGCTACCCTGTGTCTGGGAAACGACTTAACTGAAGGCTTATAAATGCTTTCCTTGTGTGCCTCTCCCCCTTAATTACCAAAGAAAACCTGCTCAATATAGACAACTTGAAGATAATTTTTATGTTGAAAAAATTTGTTTAAGTTTTATTTATTTAAGTAGTCTCTGCACTCAACTTGGGGCTCAAACTCAGTCCCCCGAGACTGAGTCACATGCTTTTCTGACTGAGCCAACCAGACACCTGGAGATAATTTCTAAATGTAAACCAGCTAGGAAAAAAAATTAAACGTCACTCATACTTTGAGGCAACCACTGTCACCATTTTAACCTATTTCTTTCTCTCTTTTGAGCCCCTATTTTTTTGTTGTTGTTTTGTTTCTTTTTTGTTGTTTAGTTTTGTTTATTTATTTAAGTCATCTCCACACCCAGCATGGGGCTCAAACTCATGACCTTGAGATCAAGAGTCACATGCTCTACCAACTGGGCCAGCCAGGCACCCCTCGAGTCTCTATTTCCGGACATAATTAAGAAACTATCATAATTATTTTAATATACTATTTAACTGTATATTGTAAATATTCCCATGCCCTTAAAAACTCTTCACCAACATAACTTTTAATTATTGCGCAATATATCATAATCTATTTAAATTGTTGGAGATCTGGAGAGTTGACATGTTTTTCCTGATACCTCAAGCATGGTGATGAATAGCCTTGTAAATAAACATTTATGTCACATACAATGGCCACATTTCAGCTTATTTCCTTAGGGCAGAATCCTGGAAATGTCATTGCTGCTTAGAAGAATATGAAAAATTTTCCATCTCGTGAACAGCAATGCCAAAGAAACTTCCAGAAAAGTTGCAGGACTTTCCTCCTTCCTGTCCTTACATCTTAATTGACTACTACTATGTTTCCTTTTTTTTTTTTTTTCCCTTATTGGGTATTTTAAAATGACCTCTCCCCTGTTTTAATTTGCATTTCTTTCATTATGACTGACCTCAATACCTCTCTTCTGTTTATTTTCGATCAGCATTTCCTTCTTTGTGAATGTGATAGTCTTACTTAAAAGGGTTTTTTGAACAGGGTTATTAGTCAACTGTTCCCTTGCTATGTCGCCCTAAAAATCTGGGGCATAAGTCCAACTGGGTCACAGAGGTTGACCCAACCCCACACCAGGCATTTAGGCCATTCTGAAGAAACACTATCTATCTAGTCTTGTGATTCATGAAGGATCCAGCAACTTAACATAGAAATAATTTATTTACAAATGGGTTTTCGTCAGCCTGTGAAGTGGAGGAAGTTCCCTTCCATCGTTACTCCGGGAACCAGCATTAGAAGGTATGTTACAGGGAATCCCTCTCAGCTTGCGGCCATCTTGGAGATGGGTAACTTGAACCTTGGACAAGCCATTTTCTTCTCTTAATCCTCAACACCCAAGGCCTGTGACCAGCACTCGTAATTAGTTGATGAGATTAGAAATTGAGGAAAACGAAATTGGCTGAGGAGTTCTTGAATTCTTATTGTCTCAAATATCAAAAACTCCACTCGACTGACTCATGAGAGAGGCTATCTCTTGTCTCTGGTTCCCCAGCATCACTATTTCCTACCAAATCAGAACAAGTTGAGTCGTTTCTGTCTCATATTTGGTTGGAAGGGAATTGCCAAGAAGAGCTCCTTACAGGTTCCTGAAGAAGCCCATGGACCAGAACACTTGGGAAGCTTGCAGGGACATACTGAATGTGGATCTAATTATAAGCCCCTCAGAGGTTCTAAAAATCTTAACTACAAGGAGTCCTACGGCTGACGGAACAGGTTATCATTGTCTATGAATCTTCTCGGGGGAGATATTGCCCCCAGGGGTCAACAAGTGGTTCTTGGTACAGGGGAGGGGACAAAAAATCTGAGATATTACAATGGCTTGTGGTCTTCCAAAGGGTCACGGTTCGTGAATAGATACACAGTATATCTGTGGCATTAAAATGTTATTGGGAGGGAGGGGGTGTGATTAGGGAAAAAAAATGTATATACAAAAAGGTCTCTGCAGTGGGGGTGGGGGTGATAATGGAGAAAGGTCTAAATTCCTAAACCCAAGGCCCCATTTAGGCTGAGATTTACTAATGCAAAGGAGACAGAAGGGGTTTTTAAAAATCAGATCACATCAATCCCTTCCTCCAAGTCCTGCGGTCATTTCTCTACTGATTTAAAAGCCTAAATTCTCAGTCATCTCTAGGGCTGCCCCTGCCCCTCTCCAGGCTGGCCTTTCAGGTTCATCACTCAGCTCCTCCCAGCTCTCTGGGACTTCAAGGGGCTTTCACTGGGTGTTCCCTTGTCCAGGAACACACGCCTTCCCTTCTCAGCCTGGCTCATTCCATCTCTCTCAAGTCTAGGGGCATCCCCAACCACTCAATTATTCTCTCTTTAAAAATTTTTTTTTTCTTTAACATTTATGTTATTTTTGAGACAGAGAGACAGAGTGTGAGCAGGGGGGGGGGGGCAGAGAGAGGGGGAGACACAGAATCCGAAGCGGGCTCCAGGCTCTGAGCTGTCAGCACAGAGCCCGACGCGGCGCTTGAACCCACAAACTGATCATGACCTGGGCCGAAATCGACACTTGACCGACTGAGCCACCACCCAGGCGCCCCTCGATTATTCTCTCTTAATTACATATTTATTTTTGTGTATTTGCTCTCTATGTGCCTCTCTTAACTCTGTAACCTCCAAGAGGTCAAGGATCACATCTTTTCTGTTCACTCTACACCGACACTGAGCACTGTGTCTGGCACATAGTAGGAACTCAGTGAATAATAATTTAATACATAGATCAGATGTCAAAAAGCCTAAATTAAACACCAGCTCAAATCTTTGACCTCCAGAACTCTCCAAATCTCCCTGTGTCCTCCACTCTTCTTGGCTCACTTATGGCAGGGCTCCATCTGGACGTGCCCTTGCTTGGTGCCTACTCGAAAGCAGGCTTTGTTGCCCCAGATCTGGCTGTTTCCTCCTTAATAAGTCACAGGCTTCAATTTTGTGTGCAAAAGTTTATATGAAATGCAAATAGACTTTGAGTGCAGCTAGTCTGCCTTTTGGCATGGTTACACTCGCTCAAGGGGAAGGATAGAGGGATGTGAGGTTGGAGGAGTGGGGAGGCCAAGGGGGTTGTCCTTTATCTATTTAGGAGAACAACAACCTGTGCCATCGAGAATATATGGAAAACTTTTTTCCCTTCCCCTCCTGAACAATTCAGTCTTCAAGCCATTATGGGGGAAGGGAGTTCAATATGAGAAGGGAGAAACTGGCGGTGGGGGGTGTCAGATTGAGGTTGGAGGTAATGGTGTGAGCTCATCGTTTTCAGTATGATCTCTGGATATGGAAAAATACATACACAGGTGTGTGATCTATATGTATATTCATATATTCGCCGCTTCTGTTCCCTGAGAGGGCTTGAGAGTAGAAAACCCCCAATAACGGTGAGCCCCTCTCACCTGGATCTTGGCTTCTAAATACGATTCTCTATTAAATGAACCAGGACGCTCAGAGAAATGGCCGCTCCCAGGACAGCTACAGGGAAGCGATGAGCCTAGACTATCTGGTTGTGCCAGAAAACAGGGACGTGCTTAAAGAATTTTAAGGGAACACAGAAGTCAAAAGGGTCCTACTGGTCAAATTTGGAACAAATTGAGCAATCAAAATAATCAGGGTATAGGGGCCCCTGGCTGGCTCAGTCGGTTAAGCATCTGACTTCGGCTCAGGTCATGATCTCGCGGTTCGTGGGTTCGAGCCCCACGTTGGGTTCTGTGCTGATAGCTCAGAGACTGGAGCCTGCTTCAGATCCTGTCTCCCTCTCTCTCTGTCCATCCCCCACCTCAGCTTTGTCTCTCTCTCTCTCTCTCAAAAAAAAATAAATGTTAAAAAAAAAAAAAAAAAAAAAAAGAAGTCCAGAGTCGGACACTTAACTGCCTGAGCCACCCAGGCGCCCCGAGAACATCCTTGTTCTAAGGAAATACACACGCGAGTCTTTGGGAGAGATGTCTCAATGACTTTCTCTCCTGTGATTCGGACAAAAAGTTCCTTGTCTAGCAAAGCAACATTTGTTGAGCTTAAGAGAGCTCCCTGCCTTTTTGGAGCTCACTTAGTTTTCCACACTCCTGGCAGGAGCAGCTAGGTCAGATCCAGTCAGCAAATTGTTGTGGGAAAAATGGCCTTGTTATCAACTTTTATAAAAATTAAAATTATTTTTAGTAGATGGCCTCCATTATTTTTTAGTTGTTGGTTCATATCCATAACAACCTACGGTAGTTTTAGAATAAATGTTCCTGGCAGGATCAAAGGAAGCGGTGTTACCCCAGCTAGAATTTCATTTGGCATTGGTGGGATTTCTCTATAGCCAGGGAAAGCAAAATGTGATCTTAAACATGGCCGGGATCAGAACCATCGCAGTAACATCAGGGGAGGGCACTTCTCCGGCTGCATTTTCATGTACTTGGGTCCCTCGGCAACATCTCAGAACACCTGCAAACAGGCTCTGGCTTGGGTTCCTGACAAATATTTATCCAGCATCTGGGGCGTCTGGACCTATATCTGTAGTGTGGGTGGGAATTAAACAGAGAGCATGGGGAGGAACGTTCCAGACAGAGAGAACAACCTCGGTGGCGTCAGGGGCCAGATCCTGGGAGCCTTGTAAGAGGTCAGATTTTTTTTTTTTTTTAAGATTTCAGATTTTTAAAAAATGTTTTTATTATTTATTTTTGAGAGCGAGAGAGCTCCGGTGGGAGAGGAGCCGGCGGGGGGTGGGGTGGGGTGGGGTGGGGACAGAGGATCCAAAGCGGGCTCCGTGCTAACAGCAGCCAGCCTGATATGGGGCTTGAACCCACAAAGCATGAGATCATGACCTGAGCCAAAGTCGGACCCTCAACCAACCGGGCCACCCAGGTACCCCGAGATTTCAGATTTTACCTTTAATGTAAAAAGGTGCCAGTGAAGGGTTCCAAGGAGGAATGGTGTGTTTCTTTACATGGCGAGCCTTTTGTACTAGTTGCTATATAAAGAATAAAGTGGAGGGGCACCTGGGTGGCTCAGTTGGTTAAGCGTCTGACTCTTGGTTTCGGCTCAGGTCATGATCTCACGGTTTCGTAGATTTGAGCCCCTCGTGGGGCCCTGCACGGACAGCACAGAGCCTGCTTGAGATTCTCTCTCTCTCTGTCTCTCTCTCTGTCTCTCTCTCCCTCTCTCTCTCCCTTGCTCATGCTGTCTCTGTCTCTCTCAAAATAAGCTTAAAAAAAAAAAGAATAAAGTGGAAGGGACAGAGGAGGCTATGAGGCTTGTATAGTTATCTAGACCAGGAGGGGGATGGTCACAGGGGTGACAGAGATGGACAGGTTCTAAAGACATTTTGGAGGCAGAATTGGCAGGACTTGCCAAAGCATATGTCCTTGTCCTTGATCTATGTGAGTCCAGCCCTAGGCCATGGCTCAGGTTAGATGTAGGATGCTCACGGGGGATTATTTTTATTTTTTTTTAATGTTTATATATTTTTGAGAATGAGAGACACAGAGTGGGAGCGGGAGAAGGTCAGAGAGAGACGGAGACACAGAATCCGAAGCAGCCTCCAGGCTCTGAGCTGTCAGCACAGAGCCTGATGTGGAGCTCAAACACACGGACCGCGAGATCGTGACCTGAGCCGAAGTCGGAGGCTTAACCGACTGAGCCACCCAGGTGCCCCCACCCTGGCACTTTTAGAAACATCGCCAAAGACATTGTCACCTTACTCGGTGACCTCTCTAAGGAGATCATTAGAGACATTTCATCTGGTGCCAACTGTTGAGAAAAGTTTCACTTTCCCCAGAGAACTGGTATCACTTTTTCTCTCTGACAGTAGGACAAAAGTCATTAACGGGCTCTCCCTTTCTGTTGCCAGGAATCTCTGAGCCAAATTTGAAGGCCACCACGGCAGCCACACGGGCCTGTCTTTGAGCCAGGATGTGATACCTCCCCTCCCCACAAACTGCCATCCCTGCTTCTCTGCCCCGCTTTACTTCAGCTCACGTTCCTGCTTTGCCTGGTCCACAGTTTATTCTGGGCTCTGTTTTGACACTGGTTGCCGGCTCTGTCCTTGTTGAACTCTAAGCCGAGATCCCAGACACAAGCGTAGGCGTGGCCTACACGAGTCTCCCAGTACGGCCCCACTCGCCATGACATTGTAGCAACCGCAGGAGGACACTCGTTGCCCCGGGTTGTGTCACGGGGGACCTGGGCCTGTCTGGCCACCCCCACCCCACCGTGCCCAGAGGCTCCTCACCTCCTCTCCATGGCCTCGATGGTCTCCACCAGGGGCACGTTGCGGGTCTCAGCCAGGAAGCAGACAGCCAGGCCGGCCAGGATCGAGGTGGCCCCGAAGCCCAAGGGCGGCAGGACGGTGCTGAACTCCCCAAGCGTGGTGACCAGGGGTGCAGTCAGACCCCCAAAGCGGGCACTGACCGAAGCAAAGCCCATCCCCATCTGCCTAGAAAGTGTGGACCGGTCAGTGGCCATGGCCCAGACCTCCCAGAGGGCTGGGAGTGCCAGGGCCTGGGTGCCAGGGGGCAGAGCAGAGAGGAGAGGGGGTCCTGCTTCAGCAAGCCCAGCAGGTGTCGACCTGGAGCTCCCGGGCCTTCCAGGTCGGGGCAGGCGCTGCTCGGCTTCTCCCCATGCACCCACCTGATCTCTGTGGGGTACAGCTCGCCCGTGAACAGGTACACACAGATGAAGGAACTGGCCAGGCAGCCTTTGCCGAGTGCCGCCTGGGCCATGCGCAAGGCCTGCATGTCTGTAGAGGGGGGAGGCAGAGCAGAGGGTCGGGGGTGCTCGGAGCCCCAGAGGGGATCAGGGAGGCAGAGGGGGTAGTGGCGGGAGCAGGGCGCTCAGGAGGGGCTGGGGCATGGAGAGGAGGCAGAGGGTGAGGCTTGGAGCCTGGAAAGGGGGGAGGGAGGCCGGGAAGGTGAGGGATGGCTCACCTTCTGGCACAAACACGTTCGCGATCACCATGAACCCCGCCAGGAGGAGGAAGGAAGCCACTGTGGCCCGGCGGCCCACGTAAATCATGGTGGTGGTGGCTACCAGCATGGCCGGGATGTCTATGACCCCAAACAGGACCTGGACCAGGTATACGCTGAGTCCAAACTTCTGCAGGTCTATGGCCAGCCCGTAGTAAGCCAGGGAGTTGGAGAACCTGGAAGAGGCAGCAGAATGGTCCTGCTCCAGCCCGGGGTTCACTGTTCTGGACCCGGGGGACAGCACACGGGACGAAAGACACAGGACTCCTCTCTCGGGGGAATATCACCCGACTTCCCATTCCCCGCCACCAAATCCAAGTCTCCGACTTGAGTCTTAGAGCCCCGGTCCCTCCCCCCGCTTGCCTGCCCAGCCACCTGCTCCCCCAAGCCCGTGGGTTCTGGAATGTGAGTGTTCTCCCTTGTCCCCTCCACCTCCAGCCCTCAGTGGCTGATCTGAGCTTCACGTCTAAGAGCTGGAGGGAGAAAACGAGAGCCTTCCAACAAGGCAAAGACTCCACGGGACCCCCACCGCGTCTCCCAGCGTTTACTGAGAAATCAGCACCTGAAGATGGGCTGCTTCTGGCAAGGGGGTTTACGGCCAATCTGACAGCAAAGGGGGGTAGAGTTCCCACACCCGGTGGGGGTGGGGTGGGGGTGGGGGGGGGTCTTCGTGGAAATTTACGACATCCCTGAGGCAGTGTCTCAAAGAGACATTTGTACATACATGTGCATAGCCGCGTTATTCACAACAGCCGAAAGGCAGAAGCAACCCAACTGTCCATCGACAGATGAGTTGAGACACAGCGAGTGGTGTATGAGGCCAATTACTCAGCCTTAAAAAGGCAGAAATTCTGGCACGCCCTGGGTGGCTGCTTCGGTGAAGCGTCTGACTCTTGCTTTCGGCTCAGGTCATGACCCCAGGGTCGTGGGATCGCGCCCCGCATCAGGCTCTTCACTGAACATGGAGCCTGCTTCAGATTCTCTCCCTTTCTCTCTCTCTCTCTCTCATCTCTCCACCCCCCCCGCCCACTGTGCCTCTCTCCCCGACTTGCGCACTCTCTCTTTCACAAAAAATAAAAAGGGAGTAAATTCTGACACGTGCTCCAACATGGATGAAGCTTGAGGTGAAATAAACCAGTCACAAAAAGATAAATACTGTACGTTTCCGCTTCCCCGAGGTCCCCAAAGCAGACAAAAGTAGAGACAGCCTAAAGTAGAGACAGAAAGGAGAACGGCGGTTGCCAGGGGCCGGGTGGAGGGAGAATGAGCGCTTGTTTAATGGGTTAAAACAGAGTTTCAGTGTTGCAAGGTGAGGAGGGTTCTGGAACACAGCAATGCTGAACTGCACACCCACAAACGGCCAAGAAGCTAAATTTTGTTACGTGTATCTTACCACACTTACGAAAAGCGAAACAAAACAAGGTCCAGAGGAAGGGGGCTTGGGGTTGACGACCCTCATGAAGCCCTGTGGGTCGGCCTGGTTTTGCTGCCGGCGGACCACATGCTGACGTGGCCTCAGGAGCGTATGGGGAGGGGAGGTGGGAAAACAGAATCCGGTGGTAGGCTCTCTGCAAGCGGGCCTGGCATCTGCCCCCTTCCCCCGACGGAGAAACGGAGAAACGCCTACCATCCCTCCCACCCACCCCAGCCACAGGAGTCAGGGGAGATGGAGAAAAAGCAAAGACGCTTCTGGAAAGGTGACACGGTAATTCTTGTTGGGCAGGTCTGAGGGAGTCCACGGGAAAATCCGGGTCTGATTTCTCCTCCCAGGTGGAGCTGAGAGGCAAGGCCGCCAACATACTATTTTGAACACTCTGGAAAGCAAACAAACCCAGGATAAAACACCCTGTGGCTCTTAATACTGAGGGGAAGGCAGCGTGCTGTAGGCTTTGTTTGCTATGCTTTATGATTTATTTATTTGTTTATTTTTTTTTTTAATTTTTTTTTTTTTCCAACGTTTTTTATTTATTTTTGGGACAGAGAGAGACAGAGCATGAACGGGGGAGGGGCAGAGAGAGAGGGAGACACAGAATCGGAAACAGGCTCCAGGCTCCGAGCCATCGGCCCAGAGCCTGACGCGGGGCTCGAACTCACGGACCGCGAGATCGTGACCTGGCTGAAGTCGGACGCTTAACCGACTGCGCCACCCAGGCGCCCCATATTTGTTTATTTTTTTAACGTTTATTCATTTTTGAGAGACAGAACAGAGCGTGAGCGGGGGAGGGACAGAGAGAGAGGGAGACAGAATCCAAAGCAGGCTCTGGGCTCTGAGCTGTCAGCACAGAGCCCGAAGCGGGGCTCGAACTCACTGACCACGAGATCATGACCTGAGCCGAAGTCGGACACTTAACCGACTGGGTCACCCAGGCGTCCCTGTTTGCTTTAGCGTAGATACTTTGACCTTGGGAAGACCAATTCTGCCTCATCAGTCTCCTTACCTGCCTGGACATCAGGGGCATTGCTCGGACCCCCTCTCGATGTCCTTCTGTCCCCACCCCGTCCTCCGCCGACCCTTCCCTTCTGGTGGGCTCCTCTTGCCTCAGCTTCCCGGACGCTGAGCCCTCATGCTCTCCTTCCCCCTCTGTCTGGTATTTCTCTGTCTTCTTACCCCTTCCTCGTTCTCTCGGGTGTACATGTTCCTGCCTTTCTTGCTTCACACCATGGAAATAAATGTTCCACCACGTCCAGGCACACGGCCGTGAACAAGATGGATGCGGCCTGCCCTCCCGGGACTTCCGGTCTGGTGGGGAGACAGGCATTCTGGGAAGGAAACCGCGCTCCTCTCCCCATCGTGGAAACAACTTTGTCACGTTATCCAAACACAACACAATTATCCTTCGTGTTTCCCTGCCTTGCCGTCTCCTGAGTGAACACTGGGGCTCCCTTCCTAGTAAGGCCTCCAGAGCCCCTGGCCTCCTTTCTGGCATGGTTTTGGCAGGAATGTGGGGCAACCTGGACCCCAAGGACAGCAGGGAAGGGCTCAGATGAGGACAAAGACTCTCATGGAAAAAGCCCTGGACTCTCACTTTCCACCCCTCTCCTCATCTCCCCTCCTCTGCCCAGGGGTCTGCTGCAAGGCCATACCCCTCCCCCATGGCATTTCGGAAAGGCTCTCTTATTTCAGGGAGGGGTCATGGATGGAGCCTGGCTGTCTAGCAGCTTTTTTTTTTTTTTAAGTTTATTTATTTGGAGAGAGAGAGCGGGGGAGGGGCAGAGAGAGAGAGAGAGAGAGAGAGAGAGAATCCCAAGCAGGCTCCGCGCTGTCAGTGCAGAGCCCGATGCGGGGCGCGAACTCACACACTGTGAGATCACGATCTGAACTGAAATCAAGAGTCGGACGCATAACCGGCTGAGTCGCCCAGGAGCCCCGATCTAGCAGCTCAGTATCTCTGTCCCCCTCCAACCAAAACACTTTGCTCTTTATCATGTGCCCTATTTTCATCTCGGGGTAAGAATGACTTTCCAAGGGTGGGGAAGACAAAGGTCTCATCCCTGCTCCCTTATGTGAAACCAGTCTAGAGTCCGACAACCCCAAATGATATTTTTCTCCTCGTGGCCCCTGCAACCACCACGTCCTGTGTCATCAAAGATGGTGAACCTAGAAAACTCTTGACTGGGTCGCATGAGGCTGTGACGTCAACAGGAAGAGGAGGGGCCCAAAACAAAGACAAAATTCTTACTTGCCTCCTAGTCATCTTATCACTTAAGAAATGATGAGGGGTTTAGGGGTTCTGTGGGAGGAGCTGGGGGCAGAAACCAATTTATACACTTTCTCTTATCTCATATCAAGTAAAGTAACAGTCACAGTCTCCTGGGATTAGGACAGGGATCAATACTACTCATCAGTTAACTATATACAGAGAGAACATATGATTAAATAAATATAAATATATATTTATATTCTGGGTAGAGTTTTTGTCGGATGTTGGTTGTTTTTTACATTTTGGAAAAAGTTTATATTCACAGAAACTTTGAAAAGTTAGATTAGACGCCTTTGGGGGGGGTCGTTATTCAGCCCCCCACAAATAGTATATTCATACAGTGGAATGTTACACGAGGAATATAACTAAGTTATATCCTGCAACCTGGAGGTACCTCACAAACATGATCTTGAACAAGAGAAACTAGTTGCAAAAGAGTACACGCTGGGGGCGTCTGGGTGGCTCAGTCGGTTACGCATCTGACTTTGGCTCAGGTCATGATCTCACAGTTTGTGAGTTCAAGCCCCGCGTCGGGCTGTGCGCTGACAGCTCGGAGCCTGGAGCCTGCTTCGGATTCTGTGTCTCCCTCTCTCTGCCCCTCCCCTGCTTGTGCACACGCTCTCTCAAAAATAAAGAAATCAACATTAAAAGAGAGAGAGAGAGAGACCAAAAGAGACTCTTAACAATAGAGAACAAACTGAGGGTTGATGGAGGGAGGTGGGTGGGGGATGGGCTAGATGGGTGATGGGCATTAAGGAGGCCACTTGTTATGATGAGCACTGGGTATTGTATGTAAGTAATGAATCACCAAATGCTACCTCGGAAACCAATATTGCGCTGTATGTGAACTAACTAGAATTTAAGTAAAAACTCACAAAAAGTATTGCAAAGCTGCTGTGTGCCATGAGCTGGATTCACACAACACTGTACAGATATTTACATATGTGATTAAGTTATTAAAAGTAAGCAGCACGGGTGCCTGGGTGGCTCAGTCGGTTAAGCATCTGACTTCAGCTCATGTCACGATCTCACATTTAGTGGGTTCAAGCCCCGCGTCGGGCTCTGTGCTGATGGCTCGGAGCCTGGAGCCTGCTTCTGATTCTGTGTCTCCCTCTCTCTCTCTCTCTCTCTGCCCCCTCCCCCTCTCATGCTCTCTCTCTCTCTCTCGAAAGTAAATAAAACACCTTAAATTTTTTTTTTTAATTCTAATCTTCACAAGCAACTTATGTGATAGGTACTTTTATGACATCAATGTTACATATGGGGAAACTGAGGCACAGAGAGGCTAAGTAACTCGCCCGAGATCACACAGACAGTAAGTGGCAAGAGTTGAGATTCTAATCCAAGTGATTGGGTTCCAAGTCCCACCTCTTTTGTTTTTGTTTTATTTATTTATTTTTTAATTAAAAAAAATTTTTTTTAACGTTTATTTATTTTTGAGACAGAGAGAGACAGAGCATGAACAGGGGAGGGGCAGAGAGAGAGGGAGACACAGAACCGGAAGCAGGCTCCAGGCTCTGGGCCATCAGCCCAGAGCCCGACGCGGGGCTCGAACTCACGAACCCTGAGATCACAACCTGAGCTGAAGTCGGACGCTTAACCGACTGAGCCACCAGGCGCCCCTTGTTTTATTTTTTTAATCGAAGTACAGTTGAGTCCTGCCTCTTAACCAACACACTGTACTGCCTGTATGTTTCTGAGCTGTTTGAAAAGAAAATATTTTTCTCAATGAGTATGCCGTACGTTTTATCTAGGGAAAAAGCCAGCGAGGAAAGAGAAATGCAAGTTAACAGAAAGCATTTACAACAGAAGTTTGTGAAAGTCCACCAGTTCCTCCCCACCCGCTGACAGAAAAACCGTCTGGGCGGCCCAGTCCCTAGCTGTCCAAGTTCCTCCCTTTTAACAGAAATGGGCCTTAGCTTATTCTTCCCAGAGGGATCCAAGAGGGGACTTTCAACCCTGGAACTTTTTGGTTTCTTTGTTTTTTGTTTTTTTAAGTAGGCTTCACACCCAGAGTGGAGCCCCACGTGGGACTTGAACTCACGACCCTGAGATCAAGACCTGAGATCAAGAGCTGGACGCTTAACTGACTGAGCCACCCAGGCACGCCCACCCTGGAATTTTTAATTTAGATGTTTCTTCCCAGTGGGAAGAAGACAGGAAAGTTGGAAGCTCACAGGCCAGGGGAAAGCCTGGGTCAGCTGGGTGACCGCGGTAGGGTGTCCCTTCCCTGACTTGGGTTCCGAGGAGTTCTCTGGCTGCCCAGAGCCAGAACTGCCCCACGGGCAACACCGTTGGGGCAGAAGCCCTCTCAAGGTCCAGAGTGGTGGACCATTCCACATTTCCAATGCACAGCAGATACAGTTCCAGACTTAAATCAGAGAACAGAATCTACCTGAGCACTTAAACCCCAGCCAGGTGTGGGGTTATATGTCCAAAAGTTTTGTTCTCTCTCTCATTCTCTCTTTTTTTTTTAAACACTTATTTAGTTTTGGGAGAGCGCAAGCAGGGAAGGGGCAGAGAGAGGGGGACGGAGGATCCAAAGCGGGCTCTGTGCCGACAGGCTGACGGCAGCAAGCCTGATGCGGGGCTCGAACTTGTGAACCGCGAGATTGTGACCTGAACTGAAGTCAGACGCTCAGCCGACTGAACCACCCAGGCGCCCCCAAACGTTTAGTGCTCAAAAGGACCTTAGGGGTAGGTATCTAAGTAGAAAATTGCGGCACCAGGAGACTGGCTGGCTTGTTCAAGGTCACCCAGGGAGTCTGTCTTCTATCACTGCCTGGCTGGTTCCCACTAAACCCGAGGGCTGGGTCTGCTCCAGAGAACAGGTCATTCATAGCCTGTGTTCCCTACTTCACAAATATCCCTATTTCACACTTACTATTATTCTGTCAAGTGAAATGACAATGGTCCCCTCCCATTTTTTAAATCAGCTCCTTATCTGAGGATTTGCCAGCTTCCAGTCTGTGCCAAGGGGAACGGATCGCTTTTGTATTTTTACCCATTAAAAGAAACTTTTTTTTAATGTTAATTCATTTTTGAGAGAGAGAGAGAGAGAGAGAGAGAGAGAGAGAGAGAGACAAAGCATGAGCAGGGGAGGGGAAGAGAGAAAGGGAGACACAGAGTCTGAGGCTGGCTCCAGGCTCTGAGCCGGCAGCACAGAGCCCAATGCGGGGCTTGAACTCGTCAACCGCGAGATCATGACCTGAGCCAAAGTCAGATGCTTAACCGACTGAGCCACCCAGGCGTCCCTGTATTTTTATCCCTTTTACATCTTCAGGCCCATCTACACAGCTGCTGTGAATTTCTTCCTGCTCACGTGGCAAACTCCACAGCCATTTTGTAAAATCCCCCTAAATGCCATTTCCTGCATGAAGCACTCAGCATCCCCAGCCAAGAGAACTGCCATAAGGACACTTGTCATACCTCATAGACATTACTGTTTCCCTGTCTGTCCCCTTCTGGACCCACAAGTGTTTTTCTAGAGTGGGACACTTCCCAGAATCTCCTGGAGAGCCCCAAGGGCATATCAGGATGGGACAAGGTGCATTTGGGAAAAGCTGTGTGGGTGATTTCAACAGGTGGCCCTCCACCAACGTGAGACCCACTGCCCAGATTTGGGGTCCCTAGGTCAGCCCAGATGTCTCATCTATGACCACATATCAGCGCCCAGCAGAGGGTCAGAGGACCCTAGAGAAAGAGTATGAAACAAGATTGAATTCACAAGGCTCACCTGCCTGTTACGTTAAGAGTATTTAAGAACAGACTTTGGAAATGGGGATAAAAGGCATGTCCCGGCCTCAGGTCAAAGACTTGGGCTTGAGCACATCACCTACCAGACCACCATGAGACAGCACGTGATCTTTCGGATGGCCGGGGTTCGGAAGAGGTCCAAGACTGAGTTGGAAGGGCAGACACTTGCTATTTCACTCTGGATGTAGGAGGTCACCACCTGGGCAAGGAAAGGTTGATCAGCAGAAGGGAAGGATCTGGGATCCCATCTTCCTGCCAGGAGTCCCTTCATCTGTGGAGAGGAAGGTCAAGGTTGAGTTCTCTGGCAAGATGGCTGTTTCTAGTCTCCTCTCTGTCCTGAGACCAACGGCCCTCGACAGATTGTGTCCCGAGCTTTAGAATGAAGCAGAGGCTCTCATGCGAGTTCCAAGACTCCTGAGCTGCCTGCTGCTTAGGCTGAAATAGCCACCTGTGGTTCAAGAGAGACCCTCATGCCTCACTTCTGGTAGAGGATCTGAGATTGGCTTGGCCAGTGGCCAGGGGTAGGGGTTTCACGTGGTTCTGCCACTCGCCACGTGAACGTGTGTTCTTGGGCAAATGACGTGATGCATTCAAACTTCAGTTTCCTTATCTGCTACAGTGACAATTAAATGAGATTATGGGGGCACCTGGGTGGCTCAGTTGGTTGAGTGTCGGACTCTTGATCAGGTCACGGTCAAAGGAGGGTGGATCAAGCCTGCTTAAGATTCTCTCTCTCTCCCTCTGCCTCTTTCCCCCACTCGTGTGCTCTCTCTCTCTCTCAGATTAAATAAATAAATAAGTAAATAAATAAATAAGTAAATAAAACTATGTACCTTAGCAGGGTGCCTAACACGGGGCTCGATAAATGGTACTTAATTTATAATAACTGGTGACTGTCTTATAAGTGGTAATTATCTTATGAGGGTATTTATAAGACATGGTACTTTTATTATTGATTCTTTGATAATTTCACTTTATGATTTCTAGGTTAACGTTTTCATTTTATTTTGTTATTGTATTTAAGTCTCAGCGAGGCGTCGATGGGAATGCGGTCCCCCCCGCCCCTCCATGGCATAGATGGATGGCCTGATCAACAAAGCAGTTAAATTATTTATCTCAGATCACACAGCCGTTCGATGGCGAACGTTTTGGCCAGACCGGAACTCATCCTACTCTGCTTATTCTGCCGCCTTTCCACCTGGATGGTGGACGAGTCCTGGGAAGCTACTAAATCCTGGTACATCTTGAGGCCGGCCACCAGCAAGATTAGGAATGGTTCCTACTCTTCCTTGCACCCTTGCTGCCCACCTCTTTGGTCAGCCTTTCCCCTTCCTCCATTCTCCCATTCATAACAGCCACCTTCCGAAGGTTCTCCACAGCTAGCTGGGACTTGCCATGGAGCAGGAGCCATCGGGATGACTCTGGCAGCCACCTGTGACCGAAAGAAGGACGAAGAATGGCAGCGTTGAGCGGAACCCACTCTCCAGACCCAAGTACACCTTCGTTCCCCTTCCTTCGGACCCTGAAAGGTGACCTCTCCTGCTGCCTGCTGAATCCGGAAGACTGGGACATGCCAGCTTGCCTTTTTCAGCGCGCACCAGACAGGGAATCCCTGAAGGGCATCTAGTAACTTCCACACATCCAGTTTTGAATCTGGTTGTGACGCTGGTGTGTAGCTTAAATGAGGCACGGGCCCTCCCTGGGCTGTGCCTCGGTTCCCCACTGGCCCCACGCTAGTGTAAGGGATTTTATTGGAGCTTCCCGATAAGCCACGGGCCGTACCTGTGAGCCCATGGCCTCCACAGGCATCGACCCTCTTTCGTGAGTCACTGCATACCCCAAACTTGTCATCCGCCCCACGCCCCTCTCTGTCAGGACATACCAAGAATAGAGGAAGAAGATGAGGAAAGGAACAGAGACAGCAAACTGTAGCCACCGCCAGGGGCGGATCACGTATGCCACTCCGGCCAGGATGAGCTGACCCAAGGTAAAGGAGTATCCCAGCAAGACCCCCGCCACGGTCCGGCCCCGGGTGGGCATCCACTCCACGACTGCAGAGAAAAGCAGGACAGGATCAGTGGGACTCATAGCCCACGGGGTTGTCTCATTCACCTGTGCCCTTTATAGGGACTCTGTGGACACCTGAAATTTTTCCCGAGATCTGCTGAGACACAGGGAGCATCAAAGAATCAGACATAACCAATAAAACCACAAGGATGTTAGGAAAAATCACGGCAGATTTTTTTTTTTTTCAATCCTAGAGTCAGGAAAAGCTTTTCTAAGAAAGTCACAAAACCCAGAAGCAACCAAAGGGAAGATCAACAAAACTTGAGTCCACAAACACAGGAACGTCTGAAAAGAAACAAACACAAACAAACACCATGAGCCAGGTCACAAGGTCAGCAAACACAAGCAAAGGAACAAAAAATTTGCAACTCAAATTACAGACAGAGGGTGAATTTCCCTAACATTGGACCGGTTCCTACAAATCAATAGGAAACGGAAGAAAAGGCAAAACAAACGAACAAAAAACAGGCAAAAGATGTAGGTGGTTGGTAGGAAAGGAAATAGAATGGCTCTTAATTACATGATTGTTTTGTAAACAGCAAAACTTGGGAACAACCTACAAGCCCATCTATGGGGGACTGGTTGAATCATGCATGCTCGTAGGAGGCAACCACAACAGACTAACGAGGACGCGTCTTCCCCATGAGCAGCCAGCTCCTGTGTCCATCGTGTGTCCAGGCCATCAGCAAATCCTGTTGCTTCCACGGGCAGAATCTAGCAGAACCCCTCCTGCTTCCTCCTGCTACCCCCTGGCCCAAGCCCGTCTGCAGCCTGCTGACCGGCACGGGAGCCCCGGAACTGGCCCCCACGGGGATCCCGGCAAATGCTAAGTCAGATCCTCTCCGCAGCTCGGGATCCTCGAGTGGCCCCCGTCTTGCTCAGAGTCAAAGCCAAAGTCTTGTAAATGGCCACGGGGCCTAAGGGTCTGACCCCCAACTCCCTGACCTCATCCATCACCACTCCCCTGCCCCCTCCCCACCCCGTGCTCTGCTCCAGCCACAAGGACCCCCTCCTCTGGAGCCCACTAGAAACACACACCCCTCGGGGTCTTTGCCTGGAATGTCCTTCCCCCCAGATAGCGGCAGATGCCCTCCCTCCCTCCTGCGAGCTTTACTCAGTGACCCCTCTCAGTGAGGACTTTCCCTGGCCACTGCCCCCTCCCTCTGCCCCCCACCCCAAGCTTATTTCCTTTGCGGGCTTTAATTTTCTCCTGTAGCACTTCTCACTTTCCAACATACTATATAATCTACTTATTTGTGTTACTATCTTTCTTCCTGCACAAGAGCACGGGCTCCACGGGAGCAGAGATCTGCCTTGTTCGTTGCTCCGTCTCTGGTGCTTAGAGGAGCATCAGGTACACGGCGGTGCATGTATGTGTGTGGGGAGGGGTGTGTGTATATGGGTGCATGTGTATGTAGGGGTGTGTGTGTGTCATAGAGGCGATTCTAGCATGAGATGGGCCATGCATGTCCATTCCTGCCTTCAGATCCCACGGGCTGTGGCTTGACACCCCATCCCGAAGGCTGAGGCGAGTGGGCTGGGATTTGCTGGGATCCTGAGTGAGCTCGTGCAAACCTTCGATGTCCTGATTCAGGGAGGGGGGCTGTCAGGTGCGCCGGCCTGGCACCTCCCGGTTCTCCAGCCCCAAGATCTCCCCCACCCCTGAAACGAAAGATCCATTCCGTCTTTGGCAGCCGTCTGGATCCCTCAGACCCTCCCTGAGCCTGTCCCGGGAGCAAACTAAGTCATCAGCAAACGCAGGTGGCTAGCCAGCATCCACCGTGGGTTTCCTGCTGCCTGACAGTGCGCCGGGCCAGAGCCACCGGGAGCTGCCTGAAACCAGCCTGGAGTGAGGACGGACCCTGTTACTTCGGCCTGGGGCGGGGGTGCTGGGTGGACGTTCCCACTTGGCTCCCAGGGCACAAGGTCTCCACCATGGCGCTGTGGAGTCACTACCTTTGCGGCCTGGGTGAATCCTGCCCCTTTTGGAGCCACATAAGCCCCACAGCCTTGGGGGCCACTGTATCTCACCTCCCTTCTGGGTCCCCGCCCTGAGCCCACAACGAGTCTGGCATACAGTAGGCGCTTACTAAGTGGTTATCGTTGACTTATTCACACAGGAAATAATTCAACCCTCTCAGCATACAGGTGGGCAAATCAAAACCCAGGGTCCACAGCGCACTGCTGACAGGGTCATGGTTGAGAGCCCAGGTCACCCAAGAACCCCGGGCTGGGTTCTGAGTGGAGGTTCTGAGTGGAGGTTCTGAACCCCGGTTCTGAGTGGAGGTTACTGGGTGAGACTCCCAACACAACACAACAGGAAAGACTGCACTAATAGGGCGTCCATTCCCCCTTCCACGAGCCCCCCTCCTCGCCAGGCCCCTCCTCGGCCGGACTCACCCAGGGAGAGGGAGTTGAGGATGATGCCGGAGAAGGTCATGCCCATCAGGAACCGGAAGACACAGTAGGCACCGAAGGAACCGAAGTATGCCGTGGCGGCCCCCGAAACTGCCAGCTGTAGGTAGGACCAGACCAGGGGGCCCTTGCGGCCCAGCCTGAGCCAGGCGCCGGGCACGAGGTTAGGGTCGGAGGTGGCAGCAGCAGGGAGGGCAAGAGGAAGTGCCCCCCAGGCCCCTCCCTCATAACAGAACATCCGCTGGGCCCCAGGCCCTGGAGGCAGAGGTTGGTCAGGGAGGGAGAAGCGTGGTGTGGAAGAAAACTGAAGACGCAGGGATGTATTTCCTCTTTGGCCCCTTCACTCGAGGAGTATCTCTGCCACCCCCCCCCCCCACCTCCTAATCTTCAGGCTTAGGGAAAGGCAGGGATTCTGCCAAGGTCCAGAGGCAGGTGCAGCAGGTGGGGAGAGGGTCCCCTGTGCGAACTTCTGGCTGGCTGGAGGCCTCGCCCCGGAAGTCACGGGCCACTGGGAGCAGGACCCCCGGGTCAACTCTTCATGGAAACTGGTCATGTTGGGAAGGCCAGGGTGGGTTGGGGCCTTGTCACACCACAAAGGGGTCAAAGGTCAGGGTTCAGGGTAGCAGGGTTATCCCAGTCTGGTTCTGACACTGCCCCGTTTTTTTTTTTTTTTTTTTAATTTTTGGGACAGAGAGAGACATAGCATGAACGGGGGAGGGGCAGAGAGAGAGGGAGACACAGAATCAGAAACAGGCTCCAGGCTCTGAGCCATCAGCCCAGAGCCCGACGCGGGGCTCGAACTCACGGACCGCGAGATCGTGACCTGGCTGAAGTCGGACGCTTAACCGACTGCGCCACCCAGGCGCCCCAGCCCCGTTTTTTTAGTGAGGGTCCAGGGCCAGAGTTTTCTAGCTGGGCTGGGAGGGCCGCAGGCTATCAAGGGGGCGGGCAACATTTCTTCTCTACACACCCCATGATACACTCACTCATTCAGTCATTCATTCTTTTTGTGGGGGAGGGGGAGAGAGAGAGGGCGGGGGGGGGGGGGGAGGGGCAGAGCGAGAGGAAGACACAGACTCCCGAAGCAGGCTCCAGGCTCCGAGCCGTCAGCACAGAGCCCGACACGGGGCTTGAACCCACAGACCGCGAGATCATGACCCGAACTGAAGTCGGACGCTTAACCGACTGAGCCACGAACGCGCCCCGGGGAGGGGTCTCTCTAATGGAATACGCAGAGGCCTCGAAGTGAAGAAAAAGCCGGTCACAGAAGCATGCGTGGGGTGGGCCAGCATTTGTATAATGAAGGTGGGACAGAGCAGGTGCCCACGTGTCCATGTTGGCTTGGACTGCATAAAGTCATAAACTATTGCCGGTAGGATGCACAGAAACCAGGCTGCCCTCTAGAAATTACTGGACGGCGGGGCAGGAGTGGGAAAGGGACAGGTCCCTGCATGCTCTCTCCTACCTTCTGGAATTTTGAACTGTGTGAATGTGTTATGTATACACAAACAAGCCTCAATAAAGAAACGTTAGGGGCGCCTGGGTGGCTCAGTCGGTTAAGCATCCGACTTCAGCTCCAGGTCAAGGTCTCACAATTCGTGGGTTCAAGCCCCACGTCGGGCTCCGTGCTGACAGCTCGGAGCCTGGAGCCTGCTTCAGACTCTGTGTCTCTCTCTGCCCCTCCTCCACTCGTGCCCGGCCTCTTACTCAAAAATAAATAAACATTAAGAACTATTTTTTTTTAATTACAGAAAAAAGAAAAATTAACGAAGAGGCTCAGGTGGCTGACCCTCCTCCCTAAAGGCTCACCTGTCCGCAAGGCCACCAAACACGATGGCGCCCACCAGCACGCCGGCCATGTAGATGGACTGAGCGAGGTCGCGGAGGGGGCGGGCCTCACACACCAGATTCCACTGCAGGGGAGAGAGGGACGCTCCAGCCTCGGCCTCGGGGAGCAGCCCCCCACCCCGCCCCCGGCCCCCGCTGACCTCCATCACGATAGTGGACGGGAAAACACTGCGGTCATAGACCCAGCCGTCCCTGCAGCCCTCCGTGGCCGCCCCGCGGACAGACGTGTTGGGGCTCAGGAGGGCCCACTGAGGCTCCTTGAAGCGCCGGCATGGCTCGGGGTCCCCCAGGCGGTCCAGGGGTACGACGGCCCTGAGCCAGGCCCCCGAGTCGTTGGTGGCGGCCGCAGTGTGGTTGGCGGGGCCTTGGCAATGGTGGCGAGGCACGGCAGCCGTGAAGTTCTGCAGGAAGTTGTGACAGGCCAGCAGGCTGCAGGGCAGCAGCAGCAGGCCGGTGTAGATGACCTGGAAGCGACCCACTCCGCCTAGGCGGTCCAGCAGGTCTGTGAAGGCCATGGCCGCGGGCCTGGCCTACGGCCCAGCCTGCCGGGGCCTTATATAAAGGACGGGGCCCTGGGAGGTGGAGGAACAGGCCCGGGGTCAGGACCGCAGATGCCCGTGTCTGGCAGGTCAGAGGGATCCAATTACACCTCACAGGAGGCCTCGAGTGTCCCCAGGTCTGCAGGCCCCCCAGCCCTTTGTCCTCATTTCTCTTAATCTCACCTCCCAGTTCGAAGACCAGGGGTCCCAGGGCACCACCTCACAGCGCACTGCCCACCGCTCAGGTCTGCAGGCCCAGCCACCGGACCCCTGCCTTCGCCAGGAGGACCCCAGCAGTAAATGGGGCACCATCACCACGCTCCCCTTTATTCTGGAGGCCTTTGTGAGGCATCCTCAAGAACCCGATTCCAGCCTCGGCACATGGGATCCAGTCCCTGTCCCCCAACCCTCAAGAAGTCAGGGGCTGTCTGCACAGGAGAGCTTAAGGTGGGGGGCCGGGGGAGAAGTCCTTTAAAAATGCTCATACAGGGCAGGGGCGCCTGCGTGGCTCAGTTGGTTAAGTGTCCAACTTTGGCTCAGGTCATGATCTCGTGGTTGGCGAGTTCGAGCCCGCATCGGATTGAGCATCGAAGCACAGAGCCCGCTTCAGATCCTTTGTCCCCACCTCTCTCTGCCTCTCCCCAGCTCATGCTCTCTCTCTCTCTCTCAAAAATAAATAAAAATAGAAAAAAGAAAAAAAGCATTGAAAATGCTCAAACAAGGCAGCCAAGGGGAAGCCCTGATCTCCCTGCCTCCGCCCCAGGCACTCAGCCCCAGCGTGGGGGTTCGTGAGGGGTTAGGGCCTCCAGATCATCCAGACCCTTAGCATTCCAACCGTCTCATCAGACAAAACCCAATACAGAGAACTAAGAGGGCGGGGTCCAGTGCACCTGCCCTCCCAGCCCTCGACCTGGCCCTCTCCCAAACCAGCCCGGGCTCCCAGGAAGTGATGGCTACTCCCCTTACAGACAGGACGCCAAGGCCCAGGACCTGGTCTAGGACTCCCAAGGACAACACACAGGCTCAGGACAGTGGGTCCGGGCCCTGTGCCAGCCTGTGGCAAGCAGTGTCCCAAAAGTCTGCACTTGGGGCTCCACCTGGGGCTCTGAGGGCAGCTCCCACCTCTGACCCAGGCTCTGTCAGCCTCTGCCCTGCAGATGCTATCCTAGTTATCCTAGTTTGTGGCTTACCTCTGGTCCCCCCCCACCCCCACCCCCGCTTCCCACTCTGTCTCTTCTTCCACCCTCACTGCAGCCCACCCTTATCTATGGGAAGAAAAGCCAGGACCCCAGAGGGGCTGGGGCGGCTTACATAAGCTGCAGGTGTCTAGGTGAAGGAGGCTCCTGTGCGCTGGGAGCTTCCTGGGAGGTCAGGTGTGTGCTCAGCGGGAGTCTGGGTGTCAGCCAGAGCCTCACAGGCTGGAGTATACAGGGAGGGCAGGGACCGGGTTGTGAGGAGGGCACAGAGGATCAGCAGAGTCACATGGGACCTCAGCAGTCTGGCCCCGTCCCTGCAGCTGGGTCCCCATCCCCCCCAACGTCCTAGATACCCAGTACTCGGGCAGGGGTGCGAGCCCCCAGGGTACTGGGGAAGGAGACAGCGGGCGGGCAGGGGTGGTGTGAGGTCCCGGGCTGTCCCTGAAGGTCAAGGCTTGCTGATTCCTTCCTGGGCAGCAGGTTTGGACAGAAGCACACTCCAGAGACAGATGTGGGGCCTTTTCCTTTATTGTTTGGGGTCTCTCTGCATGGAAACCTGAGACCCCACCCCCACCCCACACCCAGGTGCCTCTGGCACCCCCGTTACTGGTACACCGGTCCCTGAAGAGTCCCCTTTAAAATCACCGATATAAAAAAGGAGGGAGCGAGGGAGGGAGCGCCTGACCACCCCTCAGTCCAGGTGACTCCTGGTTGGCAGGTGGGGCAGGGCTGGGGGGCAGGCCACGGAGGTGAGGGGCACTGGCTTCTGCACGGGGGAGAACAGGCATTCCCAGCCCCAGGAAGAGGCCTCGGCTGGGAAGGGCTTCTGCACATCTAGACGGCAGACGGTGCAGAGTTAGTGGTTATGGTGTAAAGTCTGCAGGTGAGGCCGCTGGGTAGGCTGGGTGGGTGCCCTCTGGCTGCAGCGAGGGGAGAGGACACGTCAGGATGCTCGGAGGCCGGGGGGCCGCCAGCTCCCCTGGCAGCATCCTGAGGCAGGAACAAGCGAAAGTGGCCTTCCTCGTTTGGCGACGGGAGGAGCGGGGGGAGTCCATGTGAGCCCATGACTGGCGAAGGCAGGGAAGGCCACACGGCTCTGCGCAGAGCAGAGGGACCGTGGCAGCTGGGAGGTGAGGGGACAGGAGGACAAGGCCGCCTCCTGCTCCAAGGAAGGCACTTGCAGCTGGTGTGGCCCGGTGCGGCATGGCGGGAAGGCATGGCTTGGCAGACGAGGGAGAGGAGCACGGCAAGGGGACCGGAGCCCCTGCATCATGCAAACATGGTCAGCTGTAACCACTGCCGGCAGAGGAGGGCAGAGAGAGAGGTCAGCCAGGGACAGCAGAAACGCCCAGTCCAGCCTCCTAGCCCAGGGGCCACTGTCTCTGGGGAGGGGCACTTTCTTACCTCCTCTACCCCTGGGAGACCAGGGCACAGGCACCCACGAAGACCTCCAGGAGCATGCCCCCCACCTCCCTTCCCAAGACCCAGACACCCCACCCCATCCCATCCTTCCATCCTTCCAGAGGCCTGCCCTTTGGGTCTGGTTCTGAGGCCACAAGTTCCTGCCCCAGGTGGGTAGAAAGCATCACCACCCGAATACCCTCCCCCGCCACGGCCAAGGGAAGCTCCCACCTTAAACAAGTCAAAGGTCACCACCCCGTCCAGATCTGTGTCCAGAGTTTTGAAAAACCCTACGTTCAAAAGAAGACGTTTTGGCATTGGAAATCAGTGGGACATTCACGCAGGACCACCCTGCCACCTGCCCCTCCCCCCCACATCCCCACGGCACCCCAAGCCCTCACCTGTCACACTGAGAAGCAGCTCTCTCTGCTATCCTGCCCCTCCCCTACTGCCTTCCCCCCTCCCCCAGTCTCCCGACTCGGCCTTCAGGTTCCCAGGTACTTCGCCTCTCTGGGACACGCCATGGCACATAGGTCCCATCTGTAGCTGTCATTCCCATCAACTTATGGGAGACAGAACCAGAGGCAGGAGCCAGATGAAGACACTCACGGAACATGGTCTCCAGCCGCACCAGGCAGCACACGAAGTTGTCAAAGTCCACGGCCAGGTCGGGCTCCGAGTAGCGGGTGATAATGAGTTCATACAGCTTCTTGTTGAGCTTGAAGCCTGGCCCAGGACAGTGCGTGAAGGCCAGGGGAGCGGGGCCAGGGAGGGGGGCTGGGGCCTGGGCAGGGTGAGCCCCACCTGCGTAGGGCCAGGAGCTGGGTGCGGGGGGCCAGGGGGGGGGGGGTGCTGGGCAAGCAAGTACCAGCCCGAGGGAGCGGGAGCCCAGACCGCCCCAGGGAATCAGCGGCCAAGGAGGGCCCGGGGGTCCAGTTCTATTTGTGTCGAGTGCCCTGGCCTCATCCTGACACGGGACTGTGAAGATGAGGCCCGCACCTCTCTCACTGTTGGCTCTGGAGCCCAGCTCCACCTCTCCCTGGCTGTGTGGCCGCAGGCCGGTCACTGCCCCCAATCGTGCTTTTCTCCGGGCGCAATGGAGACAGTAACGGCCTTATCCCCGTTAGGCCACAGTGAGGACACAGGGAAGAGCTGATAAAGCACTTAGCTCAGTAATTCAGTAAGAAGGCAGGAGATGGCTGTTACCGCCACACCATCACCATCTCCACCCCGGGGACAGGGCCGGTGCCGCGGGCCGCCACTCTGGGTAGCCGCCGACAGGCAATCAGCCTGGGGCCGTCTGCCCGGGGACAGGCCTTACCCGCAGACTCGATGGCCATCCGCATCTCGTAGGCACTCATGCTGCCCGACTTGTCCAAGTCAAACTTCCGGAAGATGGACTAGAGTGGGGAACAGAGGGTGAGGGCCAGGCCGAGGGAGGCACCCAGCCCTTCCGGCCCACCCCAGGGTGGGGGGCTGCTGCGGGTGGAGGGCAAAGACCCGAAAGGTGGGCCGGGGGCTGGGGTCTGGAGCGGCAGACCCAGGGCGGAGGGCCTAGACCACGCAGCCCGTCTGGGAGCCCGCTGCAGACCCCTCCTGGGACGGAGGCCGCACGGGAGGGAGGGACCACCTACCAGGTAATTCCGGATGCGGTTCCACAGGATGTTGAACTCCACCAGGCCCAGCTTCCCGTTGCCGTCCCGCTGGGGGGCTACCGTTAGGAAGCTTAAACCCGCACAGGGTGAGGGAACAATGGGGAGAAGGGGAGACTGACAGCAAGACGAGGGGAGGGGGAAGGGCAGGCGCCCACAGGGCCAGGTGGGTTGGACAAGGAAGGGTGCCAACAGCACCAGCCTTAAGGTGACTCAAGGACCCAGGCCCTCCTCTACCTCTCACTCAACACAAAGCCTGTGCCTCAGTTGCCCCTCCCCCCTGCCCCCCCCCCTCCCCCAATCATGGGGAAATGGCCTGGGAAAAGGACTGGTCCCTCTACACTCCACAGAGCTTTGTCCCTTTCTCTGCACTGTTCCGGGAAAGGTCACAGGGCGTCCTTCCCCACCATGTCCCCCACACCAAAGCAGCCTCACGAAACGAAAGCAAAAGATACGTCCATGAGGTTCACCATGCTGCGGCACGACTCCAGGCTGAAGCCCTTTGTCCGCAGGTCCTTGTCTGCAAGAAAATCGGTTCCAACACCTCAAGCAGCAGGCTTCCGGGGCCTGCCCCCGGGGCACTGGGTGGGATGGGGACCAGGGAAGTTGGATTCCTGGCACCTGGTGTGCAAAGCCTAGCAGAGTGGGTGCGTCAGGTCACTTTTATCGGCACAGGGTCAAGTACTTTAGCAACCGAGCCGGTGTCTACACCACGAAGAACCAAGAATGAAAGGAGATCAGTGCTACACCAAAGTGGGAGAAATGCAGTAGAAACGTGAGGCCAAGGCGGCCAGGGCGGGGGTGAGGTTGGCCGCAGGCCCGGAAGGGGGACAAGAGGAGAGGGGTCTGGGCTGAGGGAACAGCATGGATGGAGGTCAGAGGCAGGGGCAAAGGGAAGGTTGGGGGGCGGGGCTGCCTAGAGCTGTGCACGCGGGGGAGTGAAGCCAGCCCCGTTCTGCAGGCAGCCCCTCGGCCTGGCCCTGGGGCGTATCTTCCAGAGGAAGGGGAGGCCTGTTCCTTGCTCCTACGGTGCTGTCACCAGCTCGGCTTCTAACGACACCAGGTCACAGCACTTGGGCATGGAGAACGGGGTCCGGCAAGATAGTGCAAGGAGTTTGGGAGGAAAATGGGGGTGAGCAGGGCTCAGAAAGGCAGTGGGGGCTTCCCCTGCCCATAAAGACCGAGGGCTTGGGTTGGCCTCAGTGTGAGAGCAGAAGCCTCGATTCTGGAGTCTGGAGGAGGGGGGGTGCCGACTACAGGGTGGAGAGCTGCTGTCCTGGGACACTCACGTTTGCTGATGATCCTGTTGAGGATGGTCCGCAGTTCCTTGACGCTGATCTCCATGTCCTGGGGGAAGAGGGAGGAGGCACCCGCCCTGGAGAAACGCTGCACCCCTGCGCCCCCCTCCCCGCCCTCCGCTCCACCACACCCTGCCTACCTCCCCTGCCAGCTGCCTGAAGAGGGCCTTGAAGTTCTCATCAATCTCCTCTTCTGAGAGCACTTGCTAGATGGAGAAGGGGGAGAGCGGGTGAGGGGCGCTCCGGCCAGGCCCCCGCATGGGCAGCAGCTGGGGCGAGGCCGGGACCACTCACTCATCACCACACGCCTGCCTCCTCGTGTCTCTGAGCCTCCCTCTTGTCACCAGTAAAGTGGGAATCGCTCTCCCCCTGCCCGGGGCTCTGCGGCCTGAGGAGTTCTGTGCAGTTCAGCTCCGTGATGGCGGGGGGAGGCTTTGGGCAAGTTCCTTAATCTCCCCGAACTTGACTTTCTCGCTGAAAGGGGAGACGGTGGCCTCACCCGGACAGGGTTGTTGTGGAGGCAACGGGGTGACCAGGTAAAGAGCTCAGCACAGAGCTGGCAGAGACCAGTGAGAGCTCAGGGACCTCGCATCACTATTATCACCAAGCCCTCTGCAAAACCGTAAAGTGCTGGGCAGATGAGGGATTGGTGTTACCCCTAAGGCTTCTGCCGGGGGGCTCCCAGGAGCCAGGACACCCAGGTCCCCGTGATACGCCCAGGGTGAAGGGGTGAGGCAGAGGAGAAAGGCACCTGGATGGTGGGGGGGCGGCGGGCAGGGCACGTACCTCATCAGGGAGATTGGCCTGGATCTGGTCGTCCAGCTCCCTGCAGAGGTGGAAGGACAGAGGGGCCAGTCAGGGTGGGGGTGCAGGGGGGCCCGGGGAGTGGGCACCGGGGAGGGGCCTTCTACTCACTCAGTCCCGGCCTTCTTCTCCGAGAAGAAGCGTAGCACGAAGTCGCCCTCCTTGTTGGGCTCGAAGGTGGAGGGCACCACCACGTACTCCCCGGGCGGCAAGCGGAAGCGGGTGCTGACCTCCCGCAGGTTGATGAACTGCTCCGAGCGCGCCCGCGACGAGTTGGCCAGGAAGAAGTCGCGCTTCAGGTGCACGGCCGGCTGGCCCACCAGCTGGCGGGAGGGGAGGAGGGGGTGGGGGCTGCAGCCGGCCGCTCAGCCCGCCCTGGGGGAGCTGCCCGCACACCCGGGCCGCAGGCCCCGGGGCCCAGCCGAGCGGCTGGCAGGCTGGTCTCGGCCCGGTTGCCCTCGGGCTGCACGGCCCCGTCAGATCATCTTGTCTCAGTTTCCCCGTCCGCAAGACGGAAGGGACAACGCTGCCTACTGCACAGGGTGGAGGTGAGGACATACTCTGGAGGTGAACGTGAACACTAGGACTCCGGCGAAATAACATTCCCGCTATCGTTACCCAGAGCGTCCCCCGAGTCAGACACCGCGGGGTACCCTCCACGGGGCGCCTCATTCAAAGCTCACGACAGCCCCGTGAGGCGGCGCCCTGTGCCCATTTTACAGATACTGACACCGAGGCCGAAGCTTAAGCCACTCGCTCAAGGGTGCAGAATATTCAGCCTGTCCACCGCCCTGCTCCTAACCGATGCCCGAGGCATCCTCAGCCGGCACTAACTCAGCGGAAACAGTAAGACGGAAGAGCCTCGTGTGTGCGTGTTGGGCGGGACTCTGAGGGCCGGGGTTCAGACCCAGCTCTCTCACTTACTACCTGTCCTGACCCCCTGGGACAGCAACATCTGCCCCCTCCGGGTGGGGGTGGGAAGACCGTTCGCGAACAGTAAAACGAGGTGACTTCTTAACTCTCTATGTGTGGGCTTGCTGCCATCTTGCTCCCCTCTGGGCACCAACAGGCCTGTGTGTTCAGGGGTATGTAAATCCAGGTGTCAGAGGTCACCTACCTCCGGAGGAACCTGCCAGAGAGATGGAAGAAGTTAGAGATGTGTGCTTGGCCTACAGGCACAGCGTGTGCTGGACAGAGGCCCTGAGTTCTTAAGAATCATGGGACCTGAGGAGACCGGGAGGCAGGGCTCAGGGCCACTGGCCGCCCAGACCTGTCTTCACGCCAGAGAGGTACCTCAGGACCTCAGGAAAGGGCCCCGGGCAAGGTCCTCTTCACCCCTGGAACACCCTGGGCCTTGGCTCTGAGTCGGACCCAGCACAGCCCCCAGAGCGGCCAACTGCAATGTCCTACAGCCCAGGGACATCAGAGTCCCCACCAGTTTGCTGTCGGGAGCTCTGGGCCTGGGCCGAGACTGTAGCGGTTCTCTTGCCCTGCCAGGAAGGTCCAGAAGTTTCTGTGTTGGACACAGTGAGTGAAGCAGGGCCCTCCCAGGCCAGTCTCTGCTTATATACTAAAACAGGGAGCTCACTACTCCTCCAGGGCCGCCCACTTGCCCACTTCTTTCTGAGGTCGAGCCAAAGTCTGTCCCCCAGAAGCTACCTCACAGTCGTCAGCTAAGCCAGAACCCTCGGCCCAAGAGCGGCCACGGCAGGCGCCTCCGGGGGACAGTGGCCAGGGCCACCTGCCTCAGGACTGTGGCGGCAGTGTCCTCTGGCGCCCCCTGGTGGGGCTCGCCCACGGTGCACCGGGAGGCCGGCTCTCGACGCCGGTTCGGCGTGATCGTGTGATCGGCTCACCTCGTAGACGGCGAAGCCGATGGTCTCCATGTCGCGGCCAAAGCGGCGCTCACGGCGGCGGTGCTTCTGCATGAGGGCTAGCACGAAGCTGCAGCCTGATTCTCGACCCCCGTAGTAGTCGTCGTCCGCGTCGTCCGTCTCCTCCAGTCGGATCTTGAACTGGGGATTGACCCAGAAGGTGGCTGTAGGAGGTGGGTTGGCGGGAGGGGTCAGGGGAGGCCCAGAGCGGAGTGGTCCCTGCCTCCGGGCTTCCCCTCCCCCACGTGTCCCTTCGTTCATTCGTCCAACAGGTATTATTACTAAGTGTCCGCCGTGTGACAGACGGGCAGTGGGGGGCACACGCAGTCCCTGCCCTCATGAGCTCACATTCCAGGAGGGGAGGCCAAGTCTGAGCAAGTCGGGGCACTTATCAGAACAATTACAAAGAGTAAGCAAGCTGGAGCGGGGAGCCGGTCAGGGAAGGCATCTTTGAGGAGGCGACATTTGAGTGAGATCTGAAGGAGAAGCCCTGGGAAGACACTGGGAGGCAGGAGGGAGAAACAAGGACCCACACGATGAGACAGCCAGTGTCTAATGCAGCATCCAGCTCCGGCAAGCACGGCAAATGTGGACAGTGGCAAAGGTTGGTGGGAGCCAGGTGGGCAGTGAGGAGGGTGGTTTGAATCAAAGGGCAAAAGGCCCTCCCCACGCCCCAACAGGCTTGCACCAGGAGCGGCATGAATGGATTCCGATTTGCAAAGGTAGCTGGAGCTGCTGTGCGGACGATGACTTAGGAGAGCAAAAGAGAAGGCGGGGTCTGATAGGAGGCCACACGGCTGCAAAGGGTGACAGAGACTTGCGTCTCTGGCAGTCTGGTGACTCAGTTGCCCACGAGCCCCTAAAACAACCAGGTGCTGGGCACAGTAAGCAAAGCTGCTTTTTAGAGGCACTAATAAGCCACGGCAGTCCCCTCCCCCTCCCCCCACCACACACAAGTTGACATTAACCAAAATGACAGATATCAAGTGTTAGCCGGGAATGTGGAGAAATCAGAACTTCACACACTGCTGGTGGGAATGTAACACGGGGCCGCCGCTTCGGAAAACAGTCTGGCAGTTCCTTAAATGGTTACACACAGAATTATCCTATGACCCTGCAATGATACTCAAAACTGCAATGTACGAAAACGTACATCCACACGAAAACGTGGATGTAAATGTTCACAGTGGCATTATTTGTAATACCCGAATGGTAGAAGTGACCCAAACCGTCCATCAGCGGAGAAATGGATCTTTAAAAACGTGGTATAACCAAACGATGGAATACTATTCGGCAACACAAAGAGAGTACCGATATGGGCTCTACCACAGATAAGCATACGAACAGGCAGATCCACAGACGCAGACAGGAGGCTGGCGGTTACCTGGGAGTGAGGAGGAGGGGTCAGGAGTGACAGCTGTAGGGTGGACGGTTTCTTTTTGGGGTAATAAAAATGCTCTAGAATTGATGTGCTGATAGACGCACAACTTTGTGAATATATGAAAACCACACTGAATTTTCCACTTTAAGTCGGTGAACTGGACCGTATGTGAGTGACAGCTCAATAAAGCCTTTTTTAAAACATGGCCACTAGGAGCCCCGCGAGGTAAATAATGCCGAAGGACTCCCGCAGACTCCTGGAGACCCTGAGCCCTGGGTACAGGGACAGGAGACAAAATCTAGCAGGAGATCTTTGCAATAAAACTGGGACCCCTATGAGGAATGCCAACAGCGTACATAGGAAAGAAAAATGAACCCCACTGGGAGGAAGGAAAAAAAAAAAAATTCTCCCCAAGAATTTATAACCACAAGCCTTCACGTGATCTTGCAGTTTCAATTTGTTCCTTCTTTTCTTTAATTAAAAAAAAAAAAATGTTGGGGCGCCTGGGTGGCGCAGTCGGTTAGGCGTCCGACTTCAGCCAGGTCACGATCTCGCGGTCCGTGAGTTCGAGCCCCGCGTCGGGCTCTGGGCTGATGGCTCAGAGCCTGGAGCCTGCTTCCGATTCTGTGTCTCCCTCTCTCTCTGCCCCTCCCCTGTTCATGCTCTGTCTCTCTCTGTCCCAAAAATAAATAAAAAACGTTGGAAAAAAAAAAAAATTAAAAAAAAAAAAAAATGTTTAATGTTTATTTTTGAGAGAGAGACAAACAGACAGAGCACAAGCGGGAGAGGGGCAGAGAGAGACACACAGAATCCAAAGCAGGCTTCCAGGCTCTGAGTTATCATCACAGAGCCCGTTGCGGGGCTCGAACCCACGAACTGTGTGGGATCATGACCTGAGCTGAAGTCGGATGCTTAATCGACTGAGCCACCCAGGCGCCCTTTTTTAAATCTTTCAAAAATGTTTATTTGGTTTTGAAGGAGAGAGGCACAGAGCGTGAGTGGGGGAGGAGCAGAGAGAGAGGGAGACACGGAATCCAAAGCAGGCTCCAGGTTTCAAGTCGTCAGCACACAGCCCAACGCGGGGCTCGAACTCGCGAGTCAGAACATCATGACCTGAGCTGAAGTTGGACGCTTAACCGACTGAGCCACCCACGCGCCCCCAGTTTCAATTTGTTCTGCCTATGAAGTCAAGGAAACCTTCAGGAGATAATTTATTTTTAAAAGTGTCCTGCGATTCAAAGAGTCATCCCAGGTGACTGATAGAAACACCAGACGAACCTAACTTCACCCAAGGACTCAAAGAACTCCCACAGATGAACTTCTAGGCCAAAGGAGACGAAAATCTCACAAGGAAAGAAGGCATGAGTAAGTGAGAACCAGCAGCCACAATGGACCAAAACACCAACCCTCTGAGACTTAAAATATTGAAATAATCAGATGCCAGAATATAAAAGACTGGGTTTATTATATTTAAAGAAATAAATGAGAAGCTTGGGAATATAAGCAAGAATAAACAGATTTGAAAACGAGCCACTGGAACTTCTACACATTAATTTTTTTAATAAAAGTAAGTACTTGTTAGAAGGATTAACCACCAGATTTGACACAGCAAAAAAGACCACTCGTGAAATGAGAATGGATCGGAAGGAACTACCCAGAAGCAGAAGGCAATGCAAGGAAATTAGGAGATGGCAAATTTGAGCAATGATAAGAGATTAGATGATTGAGCGAGGAGTTCCAGCTTATATTTGATTAGAATTCTAAAAGGAAAAAATGAAGAGTGTAAGAAGGAGCTGTAATTCTAAAAGACCATGGCTAAGAATTTTCTAGAACTGTTGAAATACATCAACCTGCAGGCCCAGGGAGCCCAGTGAATCCAAAGCAGAATAAAAAGAAATCCACACCTCAATACATCTTGGTGAAATTACGGAATATCAAAGATGAACAATCTTTTTAAAAAAAAAAAATTTTTTTTTTTACATTTATTTATTTTTGAGAGACAGAGTCAGACAGAACGTGTGCAGGGGAGGGGCAGAGAGAGAAGGAGACACAGAATCCAAAGCAGACTTCAGGCTCTGAGCTGTCAGCATGGAGCCCGACGCGGGGCTCGAACCCAAGAACCGTGAGATCATGACCTGAGCCGAAGTCGGACGCTTAACCGACTGAGCCACCCAGGTGCCCCTCAAAGATGAACAATCTTAAAACAGAAAAGACAAAGCGTCGCAGAAGGCGTGGGAGACAGAGTCTCGGCTCACAGAGCAACCAGAGAAGCAGAGTGAAGAGTAACGGTACTTCCGATGGGCTAAAAGGAATGCGATCCAGAATTTTGTGTTCAGAGAATTGTCAAGGACGAGCACGCTGCAGAGGTATTTTCAGAAGAGTGGAGAAAGTTTATAGAAGGGGAAGAGGGGGAAGGAGGTGGAGGGGAAGGAGAAGGAGGAATACGAAGGCTTATGTTTTAGGCAGATGGGAAAATGAGCTCAGATAAGAGTTGTAGAAATGGTGAGCAATAAACACTGTTCTTCTATGGGTGAGCCAGTGAATATGGGCCGTATCGAATAATGATACGGAGCAAACACCTCGGTCCTCCAAACCCAGAGACGGGAAAACTAGTCGAGAGAAAAGGAAGAGAACTCAATCCAAAATAAGGCATAGCAGGAGGGACAAACAGAAAACGCACAGGAAGTCTGCTGAAACAAATACAAAGTCATCAGCAATCACCGTGAATGTCAATGGACTAAACTTTCCAATCCAAGGGCAAAATGTTTCAAACCGGATGATCAAAAAGCCAGTGGCGTGCTGTTTACAAGAGAGAACCATCAAAACGCTGAGCTATAGAAAGATTAGACGTCAAACAGTATAACAAAATATACCACAAAAATACTAGCGGAAAGAAAATTGGAACAGCTATAGTGACAGCGACTGAGAGGGACTAGAAAGTTAAAGAATTACACCCGGAGAAGGCAGCCATTAAATAACAACAACAAAACAGGTCTGACTCACTAGGAACTTACAACAAGTCTAAGCTTGATGCAGCTAATGTCAGAACGCAAAATCCGTAAAGCAAAATAACAGATATAAAGGGAGGAACTAGCAAAAACATCAGGAAGGTGTATGACTTTATCTTCCCTCTTCCAGTAACTGACAGACTAAGCCGACCAAATATTAAGTGTGATCTGACGGACAATTATAAAACATTCCCCCTAACACTCAGAATTGCGTGCCACTCGGATTGTTCGAGAGAACAGACTGTAGGGCTGCGATGCCTCTGTTCGAATCCCAGCTCCGTCACTTATCAGTGCCTCACTTTCTTTACCTGTAAAACAGGAATCATAATAGTGCCAGCCTCACAGGGTCAGTGTGAAAGTTAAACAAGTTACCATACTTAAAATATTTAGGGGAGTGCTTGGCATATAAGACACACACACAAAAGCGTGAACCGGTCTTCTGAGAACATGTGAACACGTGCTGGGCCGCGGCACTAGCCTCTGTTGATTTCAAAGCTGCGATCTCATCAGACCGTGTTTTCTGACTACAAGGAAATCAAGTTAGAAACCAACAATAAAACGGTAACTAGCAGGTTATAACTGGGACGTTTGGTTATTAATTCACTCTTAATTGTTACAGGTCTATCCAGATTTTTTCTTTTTCTTAAGTTGGTCTCGGTAGCTTGTTTCTTTCCAGGAATTTGTCCGTTTCACCTAGGTTAGCTCATTGGTTGGCACACAGTTGTTCACAGTACTTCCTTATAATCCATTTATTTTTGTTGGTTTGATAATGATGGTCTCTCTTTAAGTCCTGATTTGAGTAATCCGAGTCTTCTATTTTTCTTGTTTACTTTGGCTAAAGATTTTACAATTTTGCTGAGCTCTTCTAAGGACTGACTGTTGGTCTCGTTGATTTTCTCCATTGTTTCTCCATTCTCTGTTTCATTTATGTGTACTTTAATCTTTATTATTTCCATTCTTCTGTTTGTTTTGGGTTTAGTTTGACCCTTTACTACATTCTTAAGGTAGAAGATCAGGTTGTTGATTTGAGATCTTTCTTTTCTAACATAGGTACGCACTGTTTTAATTACCATTCTGTGTGATTTCTCATATTTTTGCATTTTTTAAATGTTTATTTAGTTTTTGAGAGAGAGAGAGAGAGAGAGAGAGAGAGCATGAGCAGGGGAGGGGCAGGGAGAGAGGGAGGCACAGAATCTGAAGCAGGCCCCAGGCTCCGAGCTGTCAGCACAGAGCCTGACGCGGGGCTCAAACCCACAAAGCATGAGCCAAAGTTGGCCACCCAACCGACTGAGCCACCCAGGCACCCCTGATTTCTCATTTACATTATCATTGCTTTTTGACAAGCTAACTCATTCTATGAAGCCAACACTATCTTGATACCAAAGCCCACCAAATAAAGACATCACGAGAAAATTACAGGACGATATCACTTATAAATATCAACATAAAAATCCTCAACAAAATACTAGCAAATCAAATCCAACAATATATTAAAAGGACGAGATGCAACAAAATAGGATTTATCCCAGGAATGAAGGATAGTTCAACATAAAGTCAATCAATGTAATAAGCCACATTAATAGAACAAAGGGGAAAAACCTACATGATCATGTTTGTTTTTTTTTTTAATATATTTTAAAGTTTATTTATTTTGAGAGAGAGAGAGAGAGAGAGACCACGCACAGGGGTGAGGCAGAGAGAGGGATTAAGAGAATCCCAAGCAGGTTCCTCACTGTCCACACCAAACCCGAAGCAGGGCTTGAACCCACGAATTGTGAGATCATGACCTGAGCCTAAATCAAGAGCTTAACCAACTAAGCCACTCAGGTACCCCATGATCATCTTAATTGATGCAGAAAGGCATTTCACAAAGTCCAACACATATTCATGATAAAAACATTCAGAAAACTAAGAATAAAAGGGAATGTCCTCAATATGACAAAGAGTGTTTACAGAAAAACCAGCTAATATCATACTCAGTGCCGAAAGACTGAAGCTTTCACCCTAAGATCAGGAACAAGATGCTTGCTTACATCGTTGCTAAACAACCACTGTATGGGAAGTTCTAGCTAGATGAATTAGTCAAGGAAAAGAAAAAAGGTATTCAAGTTGGAAAGGAAAAAGAAAACTATCTCTAACTGCAAACGACATGATCCTGTATGTAGAAAAACACAGAGTCCACAAAAAAGTTACTAGAACTAGTCACAAATACAGCAAAGTTGCAGGTTACAAGACCAAGACACAAAAATCAGTTGTTTTTCCATATACCAGCAATGAACAACTGAAAAAGTAAATTACGGAAACAATTCCTTTACAATAGTATCCAAAAAAAATAAAATATCTAGGTATAAATTTAATAAAGGAGTTGAAAGACTGAACACTGAAAACTGCAAAACGTTGCTGAAAGAAATTAAAGACATGAAAAAATAAAAAGACATCCCATGTTCATGGATCGGAAAACTTAGTAGTATTATGATGTCAACATTACCTGAAGTGATCTGCAGATTCAATGGCATCTTTATTAAAATTCCAGCAGCCTTCTCACAGAGGTGGAAAGCATATCCTCAGATTCATATGGAATTCTAAGGGTCCCAGAAGCCAAAAGATTATGAAAAAAACCCAAAAGTTGGAAGACTCGCACTTTCCGATTTCAAACCTTACTGCAAAGCTACAGTAATTACAACAGTGTGGTACTCGCATAAAAATAGACATACAGACTAAAAGAACCGAGAGTCCAAAAATAAACCCAGACATCAATGGCCAACTGATTTTTGACATAGGTGCCAAGACCATTCGATGGGGAAAGAATAGTCTTTTCCACTGATGATACTGAAACAATGAATTTCCACATGCAAAAGAATGAAGTTGGGCACCTATCTCACACCAGTGATCTTTTACATCGCTGCTGTGCTTGTCTGGGGGCACCAAAAATCACACCCACGTAAGACAGCAAACTTAGAAAACTGCTGTGTGCATTCTGACTGTTCCACCCACCAGCCAGCCATTCCCCCATCTTTCTCCTTCTGGAGCCTCCCTATTCCTGGAGATACAAAAATCTTGGAACGAGGCCAATTAATAACCCTACAAAGGTCTCTGAGTGTCACAATGAAAGAGTCCTGTCTTTCACTTTCAAATCAAAAGCTAGAAATGATGAGGCTTATCAAAAGTCAAGATAAGCAGAAGCCTAGGCCTCTCGCATCAAACTGCAAGCTGTGAGTGCCAAGGAAAAAAAATCTTGAAGGAAACTGAAAACGTTACTCCAGTGAACACACATGATAAGAAAGTGAGACAGCTTTACTGCTGATATGGAAAAGTTTTAGTGGTCTGGATGAAAGATCACACCAGCCCCAACTTCCCGAAGCAAAAGCCTAATCCAGTGCAAAGCCCTCATCGTCTCCAATTCCATGAAGGCCGCGTGAGGTGAGGAAGCTGCAGAATTAACGTGTGAAGGTAGCAGAGGCCGGGTCGTGAAGTTTAAGGAAAGAAGCCAACTCCGTAACATGAAAGTGCAGGGGGAAGCAGCAAGTCCTGTGCAGAAGCTGCAGCAAATTACCAAAAGAGCTCGCTAAGGTAATTAGGGAAGGCGGCTGCCCTAAACAGCAGAGTTTCAATGTAGACGAAGCAGCCTTGTATCAGAAGATGCCGTCCAGAACTTTCATCGCTAGAGAGAACCCAATGCCTGGTTTCAAAGCTTCAAAGGACAGGCTGACTCTCGCTAATCAGGGGCTAGTGTAGCTGGTAACTTTAGGTTGAAGGCAATGCTCATTTACCATTCCAAAAATCCCAGGGCTATTTAGAACTTTGCCAAATCTACTCTGCCTGTGCTCTTTAGGGAACAACAAAGCCTACACGACAGCACACCTGTTTACAACATGGTTTACTGGGCATTTTAAGACCACCGTTGAGACCCACTGCTTAGAAAAAGATTCCTTTCAAAATATGACCTGCTCACTGACAATGCACCTGGTAACCCAAGAGCTCCGATGGAGACAGAACAAGATTAATGTTGGTTTTCATGCCTGTTAACATAGCACCCGCCCTGCATCCCCTGGATCAAGGAATACTTGCAACTTTCAAGTCTTACCACTTAAGAAATACATCTTGGGGCGCCTGGGTGGCTCAGTTGGTTAAGTGACCGACTTCAGCCCAGGTCATGACCTCGCAGTTTGTGAGTTCGAGCCCCGCGTCAGGCTCTGTGCTGACAGCTCAGAGCCTGGAGCCTACTTCAGATTCTATGTCTCCCCCTCTCTCTACCCCTCCCCTGCTCACGCTCTGTGTCTCTCTGTCTCTCAATAATAAACATTGAAAAATTCTTAAAAAAGAAAAAAACAAATACATCTTGTGAGGAAGATAATGATTCCTCCAATGGATCCTGGCAAAATTAATTGAAAACCTTCTGGAAAGGATTCGCCATTCTAGATGCCATTAAGAACATTTGTGATTTAGGGGCGCCTGGGTGGCTCAGTCAGTTAAGCATCCAACTCTTGGTTTCAGCTCAGATCATGATCTCATGGCTTTGTGGGTTTGAGCTCTGCATCGGCACCCCACCAATAAAGTATTTTTAAATCAAGGATGTATACAATTTTTTTAAGACGTTATAATGCTATTGCACACTTAATAGAATACAGTATAGCATACACATAATATATGCACTGGGAAACCAAAATATTTACTTAACTCACTTTATTGTGGTATTTACTTTACTGCGGTGGTCTGGAAATGAACCCACAGTATTTATCTCTGAGGTATGCCTATATAAAAATTAACTTGAAATGGATGAACAATCTAAATATGAGAGCTAACACTAACACTCTCAGAAGAAAACACAAGGATAAATCTTCATGGTCTTGGGTTTGACAATAGATTCTCAGATATGACACCAAAACCATGAGCAACAAAAGAAAAAATTGAAAATTGGGCATCATCACTGTTAAAAATTTCCATGCTTCAAAGGACATTATCAAGAAAATGAAGACATCCACAGAATGGAAGAAATTATACGCAAATCATCAATCTCATAAAGTCATATCCAGAATGTATAAAAAACACAACTCGGTGTGCCTGGTGGCTCAGTCGGTTAAGTGTTCTGCCCTGACAGCACAGAGCCTGCTTGGGATCCTCTCTCTCTCCCTGTCTCTCTGCCCCTACCCCGTAATCTCTCTTTCTTGCTCTCTTTCTCTCTCTCAAAATGAATTTAAAAGAAAAAAAAAAAAGACAACCCAATCTAAAAATGGGCAAACTACTGGAATAGAAACTCTGAAATATATATGTAAGTGCCCAATAATTACATAAAAAGATATTCTTATCAACATCATTCGTCATTAGGGAAATGCACATCATCAATGAGATACCATTTCATACCCACCAGGATGGCTAAAAACCATGGACAACAGCAAGTGTTGACAAGGATGCGGAGAAGTTGGAACTCACACATTGCTAGTGGGAACGTAAAATGGTGCTGTCACTTTGGAAAACAGTTGGTAGTTCCTCAGAAAGTTAAACATGGGAGTTACCATGGATCCCAACAATTTTGCTCCTACTTAGAGACCCAAGAGAACCTTTGCTCACACAAATACAGGTATATGAATGTTCACAGCATTCCTACTCATAATACCCCAAAACTAGAAACAATCTAAATGTCCGTCAACTGATGAATGTATAAGCAAAATGGGGTATCTCCAAATCGTGGAATATTATTCAGCCCTAAAATTGAAATCAAGTCCTGACACACATTACAAGATGGACAGATTTTGAAAACATTACAATAAAGAAAGAAGCACAAAAGGCCACACATCTTGTATGATCCCATTTATAAGAAAAGTCTAGAAGAGGCAAATCTAGAGATAAAAAAAAAATGTAGATTAGTGTTTGCCAGCAAACAAAGTCATATGAAAATGATACTATAGGGGCACCTGGGTAGCTCAGCCCATTAAGTGTTTGACCCTTGATTTCAGCTCAGGTCCTGATCTCACAGGTTCCTGAGTTCCAGCCGCGCATCAGGCTCTATGCTGACAGGGCAGAGCCTGCTTGGGATTCTCTCTCTCCCTCACTCTCTGCCCCTTCCCTGATCGCAATCACCCCCCACCAAAATAAATAAACATAAAAAAAAGAAAATAATACTATACAAAAATCAACAGGCAAAAGTCATTTCTTTAAGCATAATACCAACAAACCTCTCACAGAATTAATAAAGATGAAAGAAAGTGCAGGGGCGCCTGGGTGGCTCAGTCGGTTAAGCGACCGACTCAGGCTCAGGTCATGATCTCGCAGTCCGTGAGTTCAAGCCCCCCATCAGACTCTATGCTGACAGCTCAGAGCCTGGTGCCTGCTTCAGATTCTGTCTCTCCCTCTCTCTCTGTCCCCTACCCTGCTTGCATTCTGTCTCTCTGCCTCTCTCAAAAATAAACGTTAAAAAAATATATTAAAACAAAAGGGAAGTGCAAATAAATAATACTATAAATAAGAGAGGACATCATTACAGAAGAGGTATCAGAATATATTAATACCTTTATGCTAATAATTTTGAAAACAGAGGCAAAGGATAAATAAACTCCTAGAAAACACAACTTGGTCAAAATAGGCTCAAGAAGAAATAATGGACCTGAATAATCCTATAACCATTAAAGATCAGTATCAAAATGTTGATTTTCACGCCGAGAACAGAGCAGGGCTAATAGCTTTAAAGATCAAGTCTACCAAACATTTAAGCAACAAATCATCCCATCTTATGCAACTCTTCCAGAAAATAGAAGAAGAACACTTCCCAGTTCACCTTCTGAGCCAAATATAGCACTCGTACCAAAACTAGACAAGGTCAGTATGAGAAAGGAAAATTACGGGCAAATCTCATTTGTGAACTTGGATGTAAAACTACAGTTGAAAAAACTATGTCATGACCGCGTTGTTGTTTTTTCACTCGGGAACGTAAGGTTGATTTAATATTAGAAAAGTGATTAACGTAATTTACCGTTTTAAGAGGTAAGAAGCATATTATAATAATAAATACACCTAAAAGCATTTAATAACATTAAACCTCATTAATATGATAAAGGCATCTACAAAAAAAACTAGAACAGAAAAAACTTTAGGGATAAAATCTGTAGTAAACATCCAGTAGTAAAAAGTTGTCCTTTGTGAAAGGGCTAAGGGGTAGGGGTGGGGGGCGCCTGGCTGGCTCAGTAAAGTGGGTGGAGTGTGCGAGTTACAAGAATTGGAAATGAACAAATTTATCATTATTTGCAATTAGAAAATCAAAAAGGATCTATAGATAAACCAGTAAAATTAATTATAGTTTAACAAGTTTGCTGGATACAAAATACATTTAAAAGGTCAACTGCATGTTACTGTTTATCAGCCACTATTACATGGGAGATGTAATTTTAAAAAGAGATACTGGGGCGCCTAGGTGACTAGGCTCCTAAGGTTAAGCATCCAACTTCAGCTCAGGTCATGATCTCACAGCTCATGGGTTCGAGCCCCACGTTGGGCTCTGTGCTGACAGCTCAGAGCCTGGAGCTTGCTTTGGATTCTGTGTCTCCCTCTCGCTCTGCCCCTCACCTGCTTGTGCTCTCTCTCTCTCTCTCTCTCTCTCTCTCAAAAATAAATAAACACTGGGGTGCCTGGGTGGCTCAGTTGGTTAAGTGTCTGACTTCAGTTCATGATCTCACGGTTCGTGGGTTCAAGCCCCGTGTCAAACTCTGTGCTGACAGGTGGGAGCCTGGAGCCTGCTTCGGATTCTGTGTCTCCCGCTTTCTCTGCCCCTCCCCCACTCTCTCTCTTTCTCTCTCTCTCTCTCTCTCTCTCTCAAAAAATAAACATTATATTTTTTAATATTATTAATATAATAGCAACAAAATGATACAATATCTAGTAATAAATCTCAAAACCTTTAAATAGAAATTATAAAACGTTATTGAGAGACATCGAAGACCAAAATAAAGAAAGAGGTATACCACATTCTTAGATAAGAAGACTCAAAACCAGAAAGATGTCCTTTCTCCCCAAATCGATCTATAGATTCAGGGCAATTCAAATTAAAGTCTCAAAAAGGGTTCTTTGAACGACCTGGTTAGCTGATTCTAAAATTCACACAGGGAAACAAAGGGCGAGAATAGCTAAGAGACTCTTGAAGGCATTCACCCTGCCCAAAAGCTATAAATCTGTAGCAATGAAACCAACGTGCTATCAGCTGGAGGGACAGACCGAGGGATGGAATGGTGAGCCCGGAAACAGAGCCGCACATACACGGGAGCTACAGGACACGGCTGTCACTCCAGGACAGCGAGGAAAGGACAGATTTCGCACTAAATGATGCAGGGAACGGTGGTCTTCTAGTTGAGGAAAAGCCGAAATTGGATCCCCATGAGGGAGAAGAAGACCAAAACGGGGCTGTGAGCCACGCTGGGAAGGTGGAGAACGCGGGACATGAGAACAGAGCGGAGGTGGGTTTGGCAAAGACAAAGGCTCCGGTGGCCTTCAAACCAGCAGTGACAGTAGCGTGGCGAGGACGGAAGCTGGACGGGCGTGGGTTACAACGTGAGCTGGGAGTGGGAAAGGAAACGCAGGAGGGTGGCAAGCTGGACATTTTTGCCTCGAAGGGGAGCCCAGAAATGGGTAGGAAAGCGGGGGCCAAAAAGAGGACTGCTCTAAGCCAGGAGATTGTCCATAATGACCCAGGAGCAAGAAATGAAGGATGAAGGAGCCAAAGGCTTCCAGACACCTGGGAGAACACGAGCAAGAGCAGGGCTGGGCGCGGTCCCCGTGAGCATGGACAGTTCTGCCACTGTCACAGTCGGGAAGGCAGTAATGACAGGCACAGGCTGAGACAGGCGGGGCGAATCCAGGAGGTGCCCTGCGTGAAGACAGCTATCTTCCAGTGAAGTACAAGGCCGAGTCCACAGATGGGAGGAACCACGGAGGCCAGTTTGAGGGCACGGGAACGTTACTAATCAGCAGTGGACTTGTTGGGGACCACGAAAGGTGGTCATCTGGGATTTGTGGCCGTGAATTCACAGGGCAGGTGCAGCCCCGGGTGTGTGATTTTCTCTGCAGCCACACTCGGTGGTCCTGAAGCTTGATGAAGGGGGCTCAGTTAGGACGCTGGTTGTGCCGGGGGAGGCGGGGGAGGAGCACAGGGAGCCACAAGGCAGGAGCCAGAATGTTTGCAGGGACAAGATTACAACAACGACGCTAACCTGATGAGAAGACAAGACGGGAGACAAAGGACACCACAACAGTGGCTTTAACGGACCAGATAGTAAGACGCCGCTGAGGGCTGCAGGATAAGGGAGCTGAACGGGTGAAGGCAGAGGTCAGACCGGAAGGTGTGGCTGGGCTCCCGGGTGTCTCAGGGGGTGGCTGAACTAAGGTGGAAGAAAAAAGGCCACTGCGGGTCAAGACGGGGAAGAATAGAGAGGCCAGGCCGTGGACCAAGTCACCCACATAGATTCAGAAGCCCAGGCAAAGGTGATGGAGGCCCAGGGAGGAAGACAGTGGGCCAGGAGAGAAGGTTCCAGAATGAGGAGTGACAGAAAAGTGGCTGGATGGCCACAGAGTCTTCTCCACTTGTTAACTCCCTGGGCTCAGGGCCTAGGATGGTGAATCCAGCATGGCTCTTCAGAATTTACAAGTACATTCAACACTGTAGGTCTCAAAGCAAATCCCAGAGCTCAGCACAACCATGCTACCTTACAAACGAGGAAACTGAGGCCCAGCCAGGGGACCTGGGGTGGGCGAGGACCTCGAGCCGGGAGGCAGCAGGGCCCGACGGCCACCCCGTGCTCCCTGCCCCTGTGCGCCCTGCTGGCCGCGAGGTCAGATCACCTGGGTAGTTCCGGCAGCCCCCCGCGGTGCTCCCCCGCCGCCAGGTGCCCTCGTAGAGCGTGGTGTTCCATTTGCGGATGGACCGGCTCTTGAGCGCGTCGGGCGTCAGGTTGCAGATCTCCAGGCGGGAGAACTCACGCAAGAAGTCTCGGAAGGACATCCTGGGGTCACGGTGCAGGGATGAGCCATGGTCCCCAGTCAGGGCACCCAGGGAGGAGGCACATGCGGACTTTGTGCAGCTTGGGAGCTGGGGCGCCAGGCCCCGAGAGGGACCAGACTAAGGAGGGGGGGCGCTCACCAGAACTCTCCATCCTCCATCTTGATCCGGAGCTGCTCCCGCTCGTAAGGGTCCACGTTGTTCCACTCCGAGGAGCTGGCGGGGAGAAGAGTGCTGCCAGGGGCTGGTGGGAACTGACCCGCCGGCCTCTGTTCCTGGGGCCTGTGCCCTCAGCCCAGGTCAGAAGACCTCCGCATGGTCAAGCCCGAGATCCCATCCCAGGGGTTGTCTTGTCATGGCCAGCTCTGAGGATGCTCACAGGCTGGGTGCGGTGGCCGGTTGGGCCTGAGCTTTGTCGGGACAGCCCCCCAGACCCGGTAACACGGAGATACCACCCCTCCCCACCCCCCCCCACCCCCCGTTCAATCCCGAGCAGAGCCCCAGCAGAAATGCCAGTGGCACTGACCAGCCTTCCCCAGCCTCCCCGGCCAGCGTCCTCTGCCCCTCACCCGTCGCTCCAGGCTCCCGTCCACTCCACCTCGCCCCAGGGATTCCGCATCCGGATCAGGCTCACCATCTGGCCCTGGTAGTTCACCTGTGCCCCAGAGCTCCCGTCAGCACCTGCTTCTGGCACGCACCTTAAACAGCCCTGCCCGCCACCTCACCCTCAGGAGCCCCGCTCGGTATCCAGCACCACGCCAGGGAAAGTACAGCCCTTTCTCTAGGAACTTACCATGGAGGGAGGCAGCTACGCACAAGACTACAGAAAATCAGGGCAGGGTAAGATAAACATCTCGGGACGAGTGGCCCCAAGAGACAAATAAGATGCTGCAGGAGGTCAGAGGAAGAGCCAGCCCCTCCCACAGCCCTGGTCACAGGCCAGACAGGCAAAGGCAAGCAAGGGGGCAGGAACCACCCTGCAGGGACAGCCCCCACGTGCGGTGGTACCTGCTTGGCCCCCGTCACAGAGTAGGCGTGGCCCTTCACCAGCTTCTTGAAGGTGATGGCCTCCATGTCCAGGACACTGGAGATCTGTAGAGACACACGTGCTGTGGTCAGGGGCCAGGTTCCGGGGACCAGGCCGGCGTCCCCATCCCCAGTCAGGAGGTGAGTGCCAAACACTCACGGGTCTTGAACGTTCCCCACGCATGTACGACAGCTATTGGGAGTGGCAGGCGGGGACCCTGACTCCGCCTAATAGCCCCTCACACGGTGCCCCTAGAAGACGGGCCGTCTGGGCACTCCGTCAACACTACCGCCGGTAGGGGACCCGGGCAGCCCACTGACACTGCTTTGGCCAGAGCTGACCGGACTCCGTGCAAACACGCGTGTCCACACACGTACAGTCGCCATAGCTCCCCCAGAGCCCCAAGGCCCTCGCGAGGAGGGATGCAGTGAGGTGGAGGAGGGGGTGAGGACAGGCTAGAGGCGGCCGGGACTGGGGAAAGGTGGAAGGTGGGAACGGGGTTAGAGTCGAGGATGCAGTGATGTAGGGGGAGGAGGCTGAGATCAAGGGTGAGTCGTGGGAACAGAACAGCAGCAAAGAGGGTGAAGGAGGCTGGGTGGGAGCGGAGGCTAGGAAAGAGCTGAAGTCGGAGGCTGGTGAGCTGGACGGCGGATGGGCACAGCATTAGATGACAGGAACAAGCAGCGGGAGGGCGGGAAGGCAAGCTGAGGTCTGAGGTTTGGGGGGCAGGGATGACGCCAGACACAACGGAGGCAGATGGGACCGGAGGGATGGATAAGGCCGGGGGAGCATCCAGAGACGGTGTGGGGTGAAGGACAGGGTCTGGAGCCAAGCCCGGGACAAGGGATGAGGCCAGGCTGCAAGAGGAGACTGGTCACAGGTCGGGGCGCGAGGGGCAGGGCTGGGTGCACTCACGTCGATGGAGCAGCCCAGGAGGGAACCTCGCTCGAGCGCCTTGAGGATGATCTGGTAGAGGTCGCCGGGTGCCTTGCGCAGCTCATACCACTCGGTGACTCCGCCTGTGAAGTCCTCAAAGCCCTCCGAAGTGCTGCCCCCGGAGAGGGCCTCGTAGCTGCCATTCACCCTGCGGGCAGCCCCAGGTCAGCACTCTGACATCAAACGAGACCCTAGATCCCAGGGGTGCCTGGAGCCCTGCCCCGGGCCCCCACTCACTTGGCATAGGCCTTCTCGAGCAGGGCGCTCCAGAACTCATTGCCTTGGGCGGAGTGCACAAACACCAGCTTCCCGTCCTTGATGGGCAGTAGGTCATCCACGACCACATCTACCCATTCCCCAAACTGCCACAGCTGGAGGAGGGGAGAGCACAGTGAACACCTGCTTTGGGATCTCCCAGGCCGTGGCTCAAGTCTCAACTCTGCCATTTACTAGAGACCTGACCGTCTCTAGATCCAGGATCCTGAACAAGTTATTCTCTCTGAGCCTCAGTTTCCCTATCCATAAAAGGGAACAGCAGGGGGGCGCCTGGGTGGCTCCGTCGGTTGAGCGTCCGACTTGGGCTCTGGTCATGATCTCCCGGTCTGTGAGTTCGAGCCCGCGTCGGGCTCTGTGCTGACAGCTGGGAGCCTGGAGCCTGCTTTGGATTCTGTGTCTCCCTCTCTCTTTGCCCCTCCCCGCTCATGCTCTGTCTCTCTCTGTCAAAAATAAATAAACATCAAAAATAAATAAACACTAAAAAAAAAAAAAATTTTTTTAAAGGGAACAGCAGGGCCGTCCTCAAGGGAACACTAAACGCGATCACAAAGGTAAAGCTTTTAGGGCAGCGCTACTGATATTTTTGAAACAGACCAAGGTGCTTTGTCAGGTATGGAGAGGTTGGAAAGCCCTGGGGACCTGGCTTCCATGGAACCAGCCCCCTATCTCTCCTCTCTCCAAGCTAGGTCCGGACGTGTGTGTGTGTGTGTGTGTGTGTGTGTATGTGTGTGTGTGTATGGGGGGCGGGGGTGAAGGTGTAAACTAAGTGTAGATCAAACATGTGGCGTCTAGACCACAAGATGGATGACGTTTCCCCGCAATCATGAGTTTGCTTCAGGGATGGCCAGAGAGACGGGTTTCCCAGGGCCCAGAGGAGTCAGGACCCTGGGGCAGAAGCGGCCAAGGGCTAGGGAGGCGGGAAGGAGGGCGGAACAATGGGACAAAGAGAGGAGGTGGACCCCAGTAGTGAGGGTTGTAGGGGGGGAGTGCTGAACCGGCCAATCAAGAGGTTGAGGAGGAGCCGATTAGAGGAGTGAGGGAAGGGGGCGGAGGAAGGGGCAGCGAGGCCACACCCCTGCATACCAGCTAGGGGAGCAGGTGCAGCACTTGGCCTAAGTAGATGGATGGCACCGTGGGTCCTGTAGGCTGGTCTGCTCGGAATAGGGTAAGGGACTCCCTGACTAGGTGTAAGGGGAGGGCACCCAGGAGTCCTGAGGGCAGGGCTGGGGCCACCAGGGCCAGAGGGTCTAATCCAGGATTCCCGGAGGTGTGTGTCTCCCACCATCAGCTGACTGAGAATTCCTTAGTGTCATTTGAAAAATGGGTCCTGTGTGCAAAAAAGGAATAACTGGTTTAAACAGACTTAAATCCTGTCTTTCTTTTCTGCAGGGCTCTCTCTGTCAGAGGCTGGAGACTGCCAAAGTCACAAGAGGAGGTGGGGGTGGGTGGGTGCAGACATTTACGTCTTGGGTGGGACGGCCACATGTGCTGTTCCGTTTCTCCCCGTGGAACGTTATTTATTTTTCAGATGGGGAAACTGAGGCCCTGTGGCGGAAAAGGATTTGTCCCACAGGATATGACACAGAGATCTCTCTATCCCTCCAAGCACTTTCTCCCGGTGAGCCGCACAGGGAAACTGCCAGCTGAAATACCTGCCCTGCCCAATCGTTTCACACATGACAGATCTGAGATAGTATCAGGAGGTCAAATTCTTTCTAGAGGAAGGACTGGCCCCCACAGGGTGTGGACTTAAGCCACCTAACTGCAGACTGCTGTGCGTCACTGGTCCTCACCTCCTCGGGTGCCTGCTACCCCTCCTTCCCCCACGCCCTGGTCCCCGGTGGATTCGGGGCTCCTCACCTGGAAATGAAAGATGCCGGCGTAGCCATTCTGGAAGCTTTGGCCATGTGGAACCACTCGATGCAGAAGCGTGTCATTAAGGGTGAGGGAGGCAATGGCAGCCAGGAGCCAACAGTCCCCTGGGATGGGAGGGATCCACATCAGACCTGCTCTGCCAATCTGCTCCCAGTGATGCACGAGGGCCCATGCTGGGGAGAAACTGGGATTCCCTGGGTGCCGGGTCCCTCGACTTACAGAAGAGACCCAGGAATCTAGGCAAACCAGCCCAGCACTGATAGCCAGAGCCTGTCTGAGCTTGCAGGAGGGAGGGGTTAGGGCAGAGCTGGAAGGAGCAGGCATGGGGAACTATTATGGAAAAAACACCCAGAACCCCCCCCACCCCCCACGGCCTACCCAGTGCTCCCTGGCAGATGTCTGTGCGTGTGGCTCCATCCACGATGAACTGGGGGTTTGAGAACAGCTCCTGCAAGAGACCCAGAGTCTTGTCTCTGGGCCAGCCCTCCTAGACACTGGAACCCAGCCACCCCAGACCCCACTCCCCACCAAGGACCTGGAGTCCTGTTCCCACTCCTCACCCAGGATGGGGGTAAACTGAGTCCCACCCAGGGTGGTGGTCCCTCTCACCGTGGGACGCTTCCACTTGATGCCATAGGTTTTGGAGGAGTTGGGGCCCAGGTCCTTGTAGCCCAGGCTCTGGGGCACCGGGGGGAAGGCCTCATCACGAAAGAGGACCCCACTCTGCAGACAGTGAGCCCGCAGCTGCTCATAATCCTGGCCCATGTACTTGATGGCATTTTCATGGCGGCCAAGGCCCAGCTCCTTGGCCCGCTGCTTCTGCACTTGTGCAGACACCCCCGTGCAGTACACCGGGGTGATGATTTCCTCGGCCATCCTGCAGGACAGACCACCCTGCTCAGAACCCAGGCCTTCCCAGGGCTAGAACTGGGGCTCCTGCCTATGGCCTGCCGCCCACCCTTCCTTTCCAAACCTGGGGTTTCCCCACCTCTCTATGCTTCCAGCATCCAGGAGAGGGGCTTCTCTGCCCCTAGGTATGCTGGCCACCACCTCCCTTCCCCCCCCCCCCCCCCCCAACAAGGCTACCACCTCTCCCTTCCCAGACTCCCATTGTCCTAGGCCTGCAGTGCTGTGGCCAGCCAGCCAGGTGGGGCAGGGCAGAGCCTGGAGATAATAACACGGTAACCCCTTCCCCAAACAGCCAAGCTCCTAGGCGCTGGCCCCTTTCCCTGGCTTGGAGGCTGAGAACCTCGGGCAGCCAGGGACCCCGTCCCCAGACCCCTGAGGCAGGCTGGGTGCCCAGGGCTGCTGGACCCCTTCCCCTCTGGCCTTCCCCCAGCCCAGACCCTGGAGACAGTGATAAGCGCAGGCTGGGTCGGTGGCCCGGGCTGTGCGGCTTTCCCCAGCCCCCGCCCCTGTCCTAGGCACGCAGAAGGCCCCGGGGTAGGGGCAGCCCCCCGGCCGGCAGCAGTGGCCAAGGGTCGGGGAATCCCGGCCCGGCCATGCAGCTCCTTACCTGGGGGAGCAGTGTTTGGGGGATCGCAGCGGTCCCCGCGGCTGCCTTCCCGGGTGGCGGCTCAGGGCAGGGCCCAACCAGGAAGAGCGCTCCTCCCCGCCCTCCTCCCGCTGCTCCTACCGCCCTCCTCTCCCCCTCCCTCCTCCTCCTTCTCCTTCCCCTCCCGGGCTCCGACCCCCGCTTCCCCTCCGCTCTCCCTTACGTCTCCGCCACCTTCTGCGACTATCTCTCTAGCGGCGTCTCCCCGCCCCTCCCTCGGCGGCCAGCTCCGCGAGAGGACAAATTAGTAAAAGGCGGAGTTGTCCCCCGGGAGGGGCCGCCGGCGCCCAGACGGAAGGGCACTGCGGGGGAGGGGGAGGGGTGCGGGGAGGGCAGGGCCGGGGGTATTTTTAACCCGGGGCAGCGGCTCGAGTTGCAGGGCCGGGCGGCCCCACCCCACGCGGCGCCCCCGGAGGGCATTCCCTGCCCCTCGGGCCTCCCCGGGCCGCCTCCGCCCCCGCCCCGGCCCCCGGCCCCCAGCGCCCAGCCGAGATTACCCCGGGCGGCGGCAGCAGCCGCTCCGAGGAGGGGCCGGGCAGGGCGCTCGCCTGCCGGGGGACGCTCGGCGGGCGGCGGCCGGGCCCCCCCACCCCGGCTCCCCGCCCCCACCCCACCCCCGCCGCGCGACCCTGGGCGAGTCCTTGCCCCTCTCGGCCTCGGTTTCCCTTTTGCGCCGCGAAGGGCACGGAGGTGAGCCGCTGCGGGCACCCGTCTCTCTCGCGCGCTCTGGGGTCTCTGGAGCCCGGACCCTGCGAGGGGTGGGCGTCCTTGCCCTCGCCCCCAGGCCCTCGGCCCACCCACCTGGGAGCGCCCTTGTGCCGCCTCCCCCAGGAGGGGGCGGCAGAGGCTGCGAGCCGGTCGCCAGGCCCACCCAAGGCCGGGAGATCCCGCCTCCCGCCCGCAGAGCTGCGCCGGGAGAAGTTGGAGAGGCCAGAAGACCGAGGGAGGGAGGAGGACTAGCGGCGTTCCCCCAGCCCCGGGCTTCGCACTGACCTCTCTTGCCCCCTCCGTCCCACTCCCTTGCAGCCTCCTTCTTTTGTACAGATCTGAGCAGTCTTCCACCCCAAGTGGAGTGGAATGGAAACGCCCATGGTTCACCTAGCCCTGCCCTAACGCTCTGCTCAAGCAACACTAGGCTTATCTATAGTTTTAGGGTTTATATTTCGGTGTATAATCCGGGCTGATTTAGACTTTGATATGATGTATCCTAAATAGTTATCAGATCCGTCTACTTCTCTCTTGAACCTACGATTCATTCCCTAGTTCGAGCCACCGGCCCCCTGATGTGTTTTGTTTTGTTTTGTTTTGTTGTTTTGTTTTGTTTTAATCTGCACGCGCCGTTTCCTCTCTTGCCTCCTCCAACCCTGATCTCTGCTCAGGTCATGATCTCACAGTTTGGGGGAAGGAGGCCCACCTGGGGCTCTGCGCTGACAGCACAGAGCCTGATGGGGATATTCTCTCTCTCTCTCTCTCTCTCTCTCTCTCTCTCTCTCTCTCTCTCTCTGTCCCTCCCTCATTCAAGTGCACCTGCTCCCATCTCTCTCTCTCTCTGCCCCTCCCCCATTCGAGTGCACCTGCTTCCATCTCTCTCTCTCTCTCTCTCTCCCCCTCCCCCTCTCTCAAAAGGAATAAATAAACTTTAAAGAAATGCCTATTGCTCAGTAAAAGAACAGGGCATCAGGGTGGCTTAGTCAGCTGAGCGTCTGACTCTTAATCTCATGGGTTCCTGAGTCTGAGCCCCACATGGGGCTCTGTGCTGACAGGGCAGAGCCTGCTTGGGATTCTGTCTCTCCTTCTCTCTCTGCCCTCCCCAAAAAAATAAACTTGTAAAAAAAAAAAAAAAAAGAAGCCATTAAAAAACTATGTAGCGTAGGATTCCAACTATGTAACATTCTGTAAAAGACAAAACTAGAGATAGTTAAAAAAAGATCAGTGGTTGCCAAGAGTTTGGTGGAGGTGGGGAGGGATAATAGATGAAACTGGGGGCATCTTGAGGGCCTGAAACTTCTGTATGATACTACAATGATAGTTACATGACATTATACCACACAAATGTAAGATATTAACAAGAGAAACAATGTGAGGGAGAAAGAGGGGGGTATGTGCCCAATTCTCGGTATTTAAGGAGCCGTTTTTCTGTAAACCAAAAACTGCTCTAAAAAATAGTCTATCTTAAAAAAAAGAAAAAAGTTAAAACATACACCTACCTTATATGACCCGTTATTCCACTCCTAGGCTTTTACCCAAGAGAAATAAAAGCGTATGTCCAAAGACTTGTGTATGAATATTCATAGCTTTGGTAGGGACGGTCATCAAACGATCTTTCCTTGAAATCTTTTCCTTTGTAGCTGGGCATCCCACTGCACCACTGCTGACATCTATGGTGTCGTGAGGGTGACAGCCATCAACACTGCAGCCCACAGACGGGGCAATCCCCATGATCTCTTTAGTGGGTTCCAAGTGCTCTAGTTAAAGGTGGGTGCGGTATCTGTCCAGTAACTTGACAATATTATCCAAAGTGACGTTCCCACCGTGCTTCATGTTTTCCTGCTTCTGTCTCTGGGTGGTTTCTTGAGGGGTTTGATGATCAGGGGAGAGGCAGAAGGCACCGCCCGTATGGCGTCCTATCTGTTCACTGTCATCCCCAGCCCTTGCGATCACCAGTTTCTTTTGGCGATGTCGTTACCAATCTTCTTGAGGGACAGACCCTAAGGGGCCCATCTTGGGGGCCCAGGCAGACACGGCAGCGGCCTCCCTGCCAGTGCACTTTAGGTATACAGTTTCGATCTCCTGGGGCTCGAATGTAAGCGGCGTGGTGGAGGTGGCTAGTGCCGGATGATTTCGGGACTAGCGACAAAAGTTGCCCTGGGGCCTCCTCAGAGCAAGGGAGCTGAAAGCTATTCATAGAAATTTTAATTGTGGCAGCCCAAACTAGAACCAATCAAATGTTCATCCACGCATTGTGAATGCATAAGCAAATTGTGGTATGCATGTACAACAGGATGCTACCCAGCAGTAAAGACGAACAAGAGGTGAATCTCAGAATTACAACCAATGTAAGAAGCCAGGCAGGAGTTCATCCTATGTAATTCCACTTATATGAAAATTCCAGAGAAAGGATGCCAATTGAGTGCCAGAAAGCAGATCAGTGGTTACCTGGAGGCGAGAGTGGGGGCCGGCAGGTAGGAAAGGGTGCGAGGGAAGGATGGACAAGGGGTTCGAGGAAACTTTTTGGGGTGATGGTTATGTTCACTATCTCGATTATGGTAATATGGGTGTATACATGTCAAAACAAAATGTACATTTTAAGTATACGTGGTTTATTGTATGTCAACTAGACCTCAATAAGCTGTTAAAAACACCACCAGGACTTGGAGTGCCTGGCTGGCTCAGTTGGTAGAGGATGTGACTCTTGACCTTGGGGTTGTAAGTTTGAACCCCACGTTGGGTGTAGAGATTACTCAGAAAATAAAAATCTTAAAAAAAATTAGTCTTAAAAACACACACACACACACCAATAGGACCTAATTACTGATTAGATCTGGCTCTTGGAACACCGGGAGGGATCAAAGATAACACTGAACCCTTGATGTGGCTTGACCACTTAAGTGGATTAATGAGGCAGGGGGACTCACCAAGCTGGGGAGACAGTGGAAGACCTTTGGGAACAATCCCTCCAAGCAGAGATGCTTGAGGAGGGAACAGCTCTCAGAAGTACAAATTGGGGAGCCACTGGCCACTGGTGCCATCTGAAAGAAGAAGTCAGGGGACAGACGCTTTATTCTGGATACTAAGATACTTCACAAAGATGTCAGTTCTCCTTAAAGTCATCTACAGATTTATCACAATTAATATTCTGATTGGGAGGTGGTTAGAAAAGCTGATCTGAAGGTCACAGGGAGGGGCACCTAGGTGGCTCAGCTGGTTAAGCCTCAGACTCTTGATTTCGGCTCAGGTCATGATCTCCTAGTTCACGGGTTCGAGCCCTGTGTTGGGCTTTGCGCTGCTGGCACAGAGCCTGCTTGGGATTCTCTCTCTCCCTCTCTCTCTGCCTCAAAAATAAATTTAAAAACCTTAAAAAAATAAAGTTCATAGGGAAATGAAGTAAGAATAACCAGGAGATTTCCGAAAACAAAGAAAAATCAGGGGAGACTAACTCTACCAGATATTAAAACACAACAAATCCATGATAATTTAATGTAATTAAAGACGGGTATTGACACGCATAGATCATTGGAAGATAGAAAAATCTAGAAATAGATCCAAATGCACACAGGAATTTAGTATATAATAAAAGTAACATTTCAAATCTGTTGAGAAAAGTTGAGTTTTTTAATAAAAGGCATTAGGAATATAGGAAGGAATTTTGTATATGATAAATTCCAGATGAACCCAAGATTTAAAAGGAAAAAATGAAAACAAAAATGTAGCCAAGAGCTAAGGGAGAAGATTCTTTAGTCATGTCAGTGTGGAAAAAGGTCTTTTCAACTATGACACAAACCCCAAAAGCCCCCAAAAACTTATTTTACTACATTAAAAAATCTGCACAGCAAAGTCAGTAATGAACTGAAGAAAATACTTACAATTTACATCTTGAAGGGCTATTTTTCCCGCAAAGCCTTTTATGTCAATCAGAAATCGAAAACAGGAGAAATGGGCAAACAACAGCGTAGTTCACAGAAAAAAAAGACAAATCGCTCTTTTTTTAAAGATTTTTAAATTTTTATTTTTTAATTAAAAACATTTTTTTAATGTTTATTTTTGAGAAAGAGACAGGCAGAGCACAAGCAGGGCAGGGGTGGGTGAGGGCAGAGAGAGAGGGAGACACAGAATCTGAAGCAGGATCCAGGCTCCAAGACATCAGCACAGAGCCTGACACGGGGCTTGAACTCACGAACTGTGAGATCATGACCTGAGCTGAAGTCAGCTGCTTAACCGACTGAGCCACCCAGGTGCCCCAGGAGATAAACAGTTCTTAAAGGGATGACTCTGAATTCACTCAAAAGAAAAATAAATGCAAATTTGAACTTCACCAAGAGATCATTTCCCAAAGAGAAAAAGATCTGGTAGGTTACTGACCCATGAATATTCTGGAAAAGAGTGTTCACGTGTACTGCTGGAAGTGGGGGTCGATATGGGTACAGCCTCTATAGAGGGACCTCTGGCAAAAATTGTAATGACTCTTTTGATGTAGCCTTCGAGCAGTTCTAGGAATCCAGAGTACAGATATCTTTTCACTTTTGAATAATGATATCCTTACCCAGTCTTAATGACTCTGTAGTACTGTTGGGAATAGCAGAACTCTGGAAACAACTTAAATGTCAATCAATAAGGAACAAGTTACATTTTGGTCCATCCATGAAGAGGAATACTATAGAGCTGTCAAAAGGAACACGGATAAGGAACCGTCTTCAAAATATGTGGATAAGCACACACCAGGATGCATGGAATTCTTCCCTTTGAGTTTTTAAAAGGGAGGGGTATATATATATATATATGTGTGTGTATATATATATATATATATATATATATATATATATATATGTGTGTGTGTATATATATATATATATATGCGTGTGTATATATATATATATATATATATATATATATGTGTGTGTGTGTGTATATATATATATATATAATTTGGTGTGGTGTCTTTCTTCTGACACCGCTTCTCACATCAAATGTGTTTCTTCCCAGATACCAAATACATGTGACTTTTCCACACCAATTCTCCAACTCCCCAACACCAACTAGGTGCTTACAGTTCAGTTCAGTTCTGACATAAATTCCCAGTTAGTACAGATCCTGTAGGCTAAGGGCTCCGTCCCACAAGATGCCAGCCACAAATGGGATGCCCAGGTGACCCACACACCTGTCTGGCTTACTACAAATCTGGGGTGCCCACCACCCCCTCCTCAGCTTTGCTGATTTGGTAGAACACTCACAGACCTCAACAAAGTGCTTTGTGTACGAGTTGTTTAAAGGATACAACTCTAGGGGTGCCTGGGTGGCTCAGTCAGTTAAGCATCCGGCTTCAGCTTAGGTCATGATCTCACAGCTTGTGGGTTCGAGCCCCGCATCAGGCTCTGTGCTGACAACTCAGAGCCTGGAAACCTGCTTCGGATTCTGTCTCCCTCTTTCTCTGCCCCTCCCCCGCTCATGCTGTGTCTGTCTCTCTCAAAACTAAAATAAACATTAGAAAATTTAAAAAAAATAAAGGATACAACTCTGAAGCAGCCAGATGGAAGAGGTGTGTAGGGCAAGGTATGGTGGAGAGGGGGAAAGAGCTTCCTTGGCCTTTCTAGGCGGGCCACCCCACCCCCACCCCCAACCCCCCCGGGGAACAGTCTCTGTTCATCAACCCAGAAATGTTCCAATCTCCAGTCCTCTCCTCTCCTCCACTTCCCACTCTTGACCGGTCTTTCGGATGACCAGCCCCCACTCTGAAGTTAAGTGGGGGCCCCACCCTGAGTTGCCTCATTAACACAAATTCAGGTGTGGCCCAAAGGGGCTCACCGTGAATAACAGAAGTCACTCCTATGACTCAGAACATTGTAAGGGTTTTAGTAACTCTGTACCGGGAACCAGGGACTAAGACCAAATATATATACATATTTTTATTACACCACATTTGGTTATGGATGTTTATATTCTTTCTGTGGAAGGACACAAACGACAAGTTTTATAGCTTCCAGGGAGAGGAGCCAGGGGTAGGAGGTGACTCTTGGTTAAGAATTTAAAAGGTACAGGTGAATATATTACTTATTTGAAAAACAAATTAAAAATACTTTGTAGCCCTCGTCTTGGCTTCTAATGGGCTCAATCTCCAGGCTTTCTTACTTCTACACTTTTTGGGAGCCACTCATAGAGCACGCAAGGTAATGGTGTCCAGACTCCCCTGTTTGACCATGTGGACTTTTCCAGCTTCACTTCCAGCCATTCCCCAAACACACCCTCCCCTCCAGACTTTCCCTAGGCATTCCCTCTACTAGTAACACCTGGGGCTTCCATCTGAGCTCTGTTCCTCTTTTTTTTTTTTTTTTTTTTTGAGTAGGCTTCCGGCCCAGCATGAAGCCCAACTCAGGTTTGAACTCACAATCCTGAGAGACTCTGGGATCGAGACCTGAGCCAAGATGGAGTCTGGCCGCTTAACGGACTGAAGCACCCAGGCGCCCCTGAGCTCTGTTCCCGAGACAGCTTGAAACCCTCTGGGATTGATGCAATTCAAACCTCACACAACACCCATCCTAGAGTAATACCCATTTTGCGGAGGAGGCAATGGAAATTAAGTAACATGCCAAGGTCACACAGGAACCTGGGATTTGGATTTAAGCTGTCTGACATCAGAGACCAAGTGCTCGTCTCGACTCTAGACTATCCAAGAATATCCTACCTCCCAATCTCTGTCCCTTCATGGGCAAACTTGACATTGTTCAAGGCCCAGTTCAAACGCCACCTTCTCTGGAAAGCCTTCTCTGCTCTCTCATTAACAAGTTGACTTTTGCGGATGGGGGGTAGATGTATTATAAGAATTACCTTATATGTGACTGCAGCCCAGGGCAGTCACCAAGTGTCATTCCTAAACAGACCAGGCCCTGCAGCCCTGTTTGAGCTAACCACAGAGTACTTCTCCATTTAAGCTTTCTTTTGTCCTATAGGTTCCGGGGCCTTGTAAGGACTGCGTGTATTTTCATCTCATTCAACCCCAGCTACGCTGTGTGTACGGTTCATCATGCATAGGTGATGTTACAGAGGGGAAACTGAGGCTCAGGATGACCGGTCATCCATGCAAAGGAAAACTGTTATTACAGAGCCTCTGCTCGTGAGTCTCAATCACTGATACCTAGAGCTGGCAGACCCCCCCCCCCCTCCTCCAATTCCCTCCCTACCCCTACCCTGGGTCAAGGAGCCAGGCCAGGGCCTAAGCACAGTCGGTGTCCTATACACACGAGTTTATTAGAGGGGCCAGGGTCAGAGTGGGTACAGTTGGGAGGAGGGGACTGGGGGGCCTGGGCAGCACTGCCAGCCTGTGGCCAATAAGACAGAAGGCCGGGGCAGGGCGGGGGGGCCCACGGCTAGTAGGGCTGGGTCAGCAGACAAGCAGGCGGGCTACTCTTCACCCTGCAAATATCAGCGCCTAGGGCACGGTGGAGGCTTCGGGAGGACTGGGGAGAAAGGTCAGGGAGAGGCTGAGAGAGGAAACCCACCAAGCGCCCACGGTTAGGAGGTGGCAGAGCTGGGACGTGCGCCCAGGCCTGCTGGACCCCAGGCCCTGTGCCCCTACTTCCCATTCTGTTGGGCCCCACATCTGCCTCCCAAGCTCCCAAGCCCACCCCCCGCTCCTGTCCCCAACTCACTGTGGAGAGTGTACGTGCCCGGCTCCAGCTGCAGTTGGGGGGGCAGGATGATGAGGAAGCCCCCCACCAAGGGGTCTTCGGCCACTGAGAGACAAGCTTGGGAGGGAGGGCAATGGCACTCAGGGTTTGGGGAAGGGCACTTGGATAAGACAGGCAAGGGGCGGGGCTGGTGGCTGCAGAGGCCGTGGGCAGGGAGCAAGCCACAGAGGGAACAGTGAGGAGGCGAGAGGCCGGGGCCTCCAGGCAGGGGCACCCGGGCCTTTGGGCAGCCCCTCTGAGCTCCACCGTGGTGGGGACGCCGCTCTCGAGTCCAGGCCCAATGGGATGGCTCCTTGGCCATGACCTGGCATGAGGAGAGCGGGTAGTCAATGGGGGTGGGAGGTCCGGCCTTGTTCCCCCACCCCAGGATGGCGGCGGGGCCTCACCTCCTCACAGCACTGGCGGCTCACCATGGCCCGGAAGCCCATCCGGGCCCACAGCTTATCCCTCTGGTGCAGGAAGTCTGCCACCTGACGACGCCAATCTTTTCCCAGGGCCCACAGAAAAATCACACATTTAGGGTCCTCCAGATCCTCCTCCATGTCATTTGCAAGAAACCTGGCCTCGGAGGCAGGGGGCGGAAAGCAGAAGTAAGCATCTGCCCTGCCCCCTCCCACAACTCCTAGCAAGGGTCCCCCGCTCCTGCCCTGGGCACTCACAGCGCCAAGAACAAGTTGCTGTGGGTGTACTCGCTGAGCTTCAGGTTGGCACGCCGGAAGTAGACCAGCACCATGGCCAGGAGATACTGCAGACACAGAGGGGGGCAGAGGTGACAGGCACCGGGAGAGGGGGCCGTGAGGGGCCATTTGCACCCAAGGAAGCCGTGGTGCAGGTTAGAGAACCCAGGGGAAGTAGTGGGGTGAAAACAAGGATTTAGGGGCACCCGGGGGGCTCCGCCGGTTAAGCATCTGACTCTTGATTTCAGCTCAGGTCACGATCTCACGGTCTCCTGGGTTCAAGCCCCGCGTCAGGCTCTGGGCTGACAGTGCGGAGCCTGCTTGGGATTCTCTCTCTCCCTCTCTCTCTCTGCCCCTCCCCTGCTCACGCTGTCTCTGTCTCTCTCAAAAATAAATAGACTTAAAAATAATTTTAAAAAACAGAACAAAACAAGGATTTAAAAGGGAGGTGCTCCCTCCATCAGACCGGGAGACTCAATGAAATAGCAGCATTCAAGCCTCTTGTGACTGGGCTTCTACTCCGTGTCACCTCACCTTATCTGAAATCTGGAAACAGGGATCTCTGGAAAGGAATTCCTGCAGGAAACTATGCTCTGGAGTAGAGAAGAGACATGATGGACTGGGGTTACCACACCCCCACACAAGCCAAGAGTGGCACCCCAGAGCCCAAGCCTCCACCCAACCCACTTGCTGACATGCCCCCCCCCCCCTTCTCCCTGGGGTCACCTGGGAAGGGAAGGGACAGAGATTTCAGATGCCTGCCCTGGGCAGGTCCCACCTCTCACACTGGCTCACACTGGGTCCCCCCAAGTCCCCCAGCACTCCCCCCCCCCCCAGCACTCCCACCCCCGGGGAACTCACCCAGAAGGCTGAGGAAGGCCTGGAGCTCCTGATGCGGGCGCGGGTGGAGAGACACGCTGCCCCCACCCTGACGGCTCCAGCCCCCCAGCTTCACCTGGGTGGCAACCACGGGGAAAGTGGCAAAGTCTTGAGTGTCGCTCATTTCATGGGGGTGGGGGCGGGTAGGGCGCGGTGGGGCAGGATGGCCTGTGGAGAAAGTAGCCTCGGGACTCGGCCCCGACCCCCTTGCCCCCCACCCGTCGAGAGGGTCGAGGGTGGCCAGACAGGGGGCCTCCAGAAGATGGAGAGTCCGGCGTGGAGATGGGGGTGGGGGCGGCGCTCGGAGGCAGAAACTGGGGTACGCGTGGGCTGGGGAAGCCAGAAACGCAGCCGACTTGCTGCAGCTCTCGCACCGCGTCCTAGCACCCCCCCCCCCCCCCACCAGGCCAGGCCGGAGAGCAAGAATGGGAGCGACAGGCACCTCTGGCGCCGCTGAGCGCTGAACCCCAGAAGATGGGTACAGCCCAATACCCCTTTTGCAAACACAGGAGCCGAAGCGGGCAAGACTCGCGGCTACTTAACTGTGGGGCCTGTCTGACCCCCCCAAAGCCTAAGAGTTTAATTGCTCCCCAACTCCCAACTACCCCTTCACCCCACACCAAAGTGGCATACCTGGAAGGACCACCAACCCCTTTCTTCGTGGAGAGGAAACTGAGGCTCGGCAGTGGGGGGGGGGGGGTGGGGGGGGCGGGGTGCCTTCAGAGCAAGTTGAGCGGGGGGCACCTCAAACGTTTCAAGCTACGGGGAGAGACGCCAACTACGGGGTTCAGAAGGTGCGGCCCGGCACCCCGTGCCCAACCCGGGGGCCTCCACCTAGGCTCCCACAAGCAGCCCAGCCTCCTCCAAAAAGCCTTACCTGAGCTAGGGCATTACCTACAGCATAACTCACGGCGCAGAGCGGCTGTATTTATAGAGCCCCGGCGCTGCCCCGCCCTCGCAGCCCTCCGCCAATCAGGCCCCTTCCTGGGGAGGGGGCGGGGCTTCGGGCCATCACCGCTCACCTCTGCCTGGAGTCAGCTCCGTCTCCACATTCGCCTCCCAGCTGCGGCTCCCCGGTAAGGGCTTCTCCAAAGCTGCACCACCTTCAAGAGGGGTAAAGGCAGGCCGGCGGGACCCCAGGGCCTGCATGGCGACACGGCCCCCTCCCCACCTCTTTATAAAGGTGGAGCCAAGGTGTAGGGCCCGGAAATGAGGCCTGGGCCCCATTCACTGATTGCGCCTTGCTGGGGCAGGGTCGCTGGCTGTGTCTGTGTTTGTTTCAGATCCAGGAATCTCAAAAACCTCGGAGCTAGAGAAGAGAGTGTCCTGGCAGGAGAATTCCCGGAGTCCACATCCCCTTCCCAAGATCCTTTAGCGGCTGGGGGAGCCGGGCCTGTGGCTCCAAGCCTGGAGAGGAGGCCTTTGCCAAAGACAGTCAAGCCCTCTCCTCGCGCCTAGCTGCCCTTAAGATTTTCGTCTTCACCGCTTCATTTACTCCCTCTCCAACCCTATGGGACGGGTGACGCTTTGTTTCCCAATTTTTTTTTATTGTGGTAAAATATACATAATGTAAAATTGCCTCCTTAGCCATGTTTAAGTTCAGTAGTTTAAAAAATTTTTTTAAAATCTTTATTTATTTTTGAGAGAGAGGGAGAGACAGAGTGCAAGCAGGGGAGGAACAGAGAGAGAGGGAGACACAGAATCCGAAGCAGGCTCCAGGCTCCGAGCTGTCAGCACAGAGCCGGACGCGGGGCTCAAACTCACCAACTGCGAGATCATGACCTGAGCGGAAGTCGGACGCTCAACCGACTGAGCCGCCCTAGCGCCCCTTAAGTTCAGTAGTTTTAAGTACATTCATAGCGTGCAACCATCACCACCATCCATTTGCAAAACTGGACGCCTTTACCTGTTAAACAGTAACTCCCTGTTTCCCTTCCATGGTCCGTGGCAACCACCATTTTACTTCTGCGTCTGTGAAGTCAACTACTCTAGGGACCTCATGCAGGTGGAATCACACAGGGGTTGGCTTTTTTTGTGATGCCCTTACTTCACTTAGCATGTCTGCAAGGTTCATCCACGCCCTACCATGTGTCAGGATGTCCTTCCTTTTTACGGCTGAATAATATTCCATTCTGTGTATAGACCACAGTGTGCTCATCCCTTTATCCATCGATGGATCAAGGCCCGCCTCAAGCTCTGTGCTGACAGCACGTAGCCTACTTGGGATTCTCTCTCTCTCCCTCTCTTTCTGCCCCTCCTCTGCTTCTCCCCCTCTCAAAATAAACAAATAAACCTTAAAAAAATAGAATAAATGGGGCGCCTGGGTGGCGCAGTCGGTTAAGCGTCCGACTTCAGCCAGGTCACGATCTCGCGGTCCGTGAGTTCGAGCCCCGCGTCAGGCTCTGGGCTGATGGCTCGGAGCCTGGAGCCTGTTTCCGATTCTGTGTCTCCCTCTCTCTCTGCCCCTCCCCCGTTCATGCTCTGTCTCTCTCTGTCCCAAAAATAAATAAAAAACGTTGAAAAAAATAGAATAAAAAATAAAATACATATTTTAATAGAAATGGAGGCCAGAAAGAAGCTGAATCGTTTATGCTCCAAGTCCCAAGTGAGCTCAAGTCACAGGACCAACACACATGCCCCTGGGAAGTAGGTCTTGTGGTTCCCGTTGCCATTTCTCAGATGGTAAACTGAGGCTCAGGGCCTCGACCTCTGACATTTAAATGAAAGATGAAGGGAATGTGGCTGAGCCACATGGGTGGTGAGTACTGGACCAGGTTTGGAGCTCAGGTCCCGGGACCCCAGATGCAGGCTCCTTCCTGTGACCCAGATGCTCGTCACTGGTTGGACACCCAGCAGTCGTCTCTGCTTTTGCTCCCAGGCTCAGGCTTCGGCCCCGGCTGCCAGTGTGAATTTTCATTCCTTGGGACTGCCCCTCCCGCTCTGTGTCCCCCAGGCTCTGTTGGTTTCTGAGTCGCTTAATCTCTTGATCTCTCTGCTGTCTCTCAATCTCTCCGAGTTTCTGGGTATCTGGATGTTTTGGGGTCTCTTGGCCTCAGGCCCCACGTTGAAGCATAAGGCAGGGAGACTGGCTGTCTGGTCTAGAGCCTGACATGGAGGAGGTGTTCAGAATGAATGAATGAATGAATGAATGAATGACTCCCCCAGGCCAGCTGTAGTTTTGACCCCTCCCCCTCAGTAGGTTGGTAGAAAAAAGCTTGCGGGTGTGCTTCAGGCCCATCCCTTCGGTGACAGCCTTGGGCATCTGACACTCCACACTGGGGAGAATTTTTTTTTTTTCACTTTTTATGTTGAAAGAATTTAGACTCGCACAGATGTTGCTTAAGAGGTAAGGAAAGTGGCGTCTTTGTCTGGTTTTGGAATCAAGGTAATGCTGGCCTCAGAGAATGAGTTTGGAAGTTTTCCTTCCATTTCTATTTTTTTGGAAGAGCTTCAAAAGAATGGGTGTTAACTCTTCTTCAAATGTTTGGTAGGTTTCCCCTGGAAGGCCATCCGGTCCTGGACTCTTGTTTGTTGGGAGACTTTTTTTTTTTTTTAATTTTTTTAACGTTTATTCATTTTTGAGAGACAGAGCATGAGTGGGGAAGGAGCAGAGAGAGGGAGACACAGAATCTGAAACAGGCTCCAGGCTCTGAGCTGTCAGCACACAGCCCGACACGGGGCTTGAACTCACAAACTGTGAGATCCTGACCTGAGCCGAAGTTGGACGCTCAACCGACTGAGCCACCCAGGTGCCCCTGTTGGGAGACTTGATTACTGGTTCAATTTCTTTACTGGTTATGGGTCTGTTCAATTTTCCTATTTCTTCCTGTTTCAGTTTTGGTAGTTTATATGTTTCTAGGCATTTGTCCATTTCTTCCAGATTTCCCATTTTATTGGCACATCATTGCTCCTAATGTTCTCTTATTATTGTTTTTATTTCTGCTGTGTTGGTTGTGATCTCTCCTCTTTCATTCGTTTTTGTGCCCCCGTCACCCAGCTTCCCCCAAGGGTAACATCTTGCATAACCAGAGAGCAGTTAGAACCAGGAAACTGACGTTGGCACAACAACACTCTACATATCATTCGGATTTCATCAGTTTTTACAAACGCTCACTTTTTGATTTTTTTTTTTTTTTTTTTTTGGTGCTTGAGACCCATCCAGGTTGTTGCATGTATCAACGGTTCCTTCCTTTTTATTCCCAAACGTTTCTATTACCATCTAGTATTCCACTGTATGGAATGGGTGATCTCCAGTATGGGCCATTACAATTGAAGCTGCTATGAACATCAATAGGGATTTATGTACGGGATTTTACACGGACACAGGTTTTTATTTCTGTAGGGTAAACACCTAGGAGGAGTCCTGTGCTAAATGTATGTTTAACTTTATGAGAGACTGCCAAGCTGTTTTTCAGAGTGGCCGTTTTTCAGAGAGTTTTGGAATTACCAATCTTCTTTTTTAGTCCTATGTTGTTGTTGTTGTTGTTGTTGTTGTTGTTTTTGGCACCCCTTCTACCCTTCTAGTTATTTCCACCTGTAAATGAACATGCACCTTCTTCACCATTTTTTTAGTAGTCGGACGTCATCCACATATAAACTTTTGATCGCTGGGTTTCGAGGCGACAAATTTTAATTAAACAATCTTCACTGGAACTCTTTGTATAATGTGTTACATACTTCTGCGTCTTTCTTATTCGGTTTCCTTAGTTGCGTGGTTGTGATTCACATTTCCCTGATGGCTGATGATATTGAACATCTTCTCGTGCGCTTATTTTCTGTCGTGGACTGAACTGCTGACCCCAAAAGATGTGTTGAGGTCACCCCCCTCCCCGCCACCACCGTTTCCTGTGAATGGGATGTAATTTGGAAATAGGGTCTCTGCAGATGTAATCAAGTTAAGATGAGGTCATAGGTGATTAGGGTATGTCCTAGTCCAGTATGACTGGTGTCCTTGGAAGAAGAGAAGAGACACAGACGGGCACACAGAGGAGCACATCAGGTGAAGACCGACACTCAGAGGGCAGACAGCCAGGTCACAACAGGGGCAGAGATTGTTGTAGTGGCAGGCCAGAGAACACCAGAGATGGCCTGCACCCACCAGAGAGGCAGCATGGCCCCTCAACACCTTGACTTTGGGCTTCTAGCCTCCAGCACTGGGAGAGATGAGATGTATCTTCGAAGCCCCCTGGGTTGTGGTACTTTGTTACACAGCAGCCCCGGGACACTTTTGCATCCATGCGTCTTCTCGGGCGAAGTGTCTGTTCCAGTCTGTTGCCTGTTTGTTAATTGGATTGTTTGTTTTTTTACTGTCGAGTTTATTTTTATTTAATGTTTATTTATTGATTAGGGGGGGTGCACGAGTATGGGAAAGGCAGGGAGGGAAGGAGAGAGAGAATCCCAAACAGGATCCACGCTGTCACGTAGATCCCAACACGGGGCTTGAACTCATGAACCCATGAGAACGTGACCTGAGCCAAAGTCAAGAGCTGGACGCTTAACCAACTGAGCCGCCCAGGCGCCCCTCTTACTGTCAAGTTTAGAGAGTCTTTACATATTCTAGATCCAAGCTTTGGTCAGATATATGATTTGGAAATATTCTCTCCCAAACTATAGCTCATCTTTTCCCCTCTCTGGACATTATCTTTCACAGAGGAAATTTTTCATTGTGATGATGTTCAATTATCGATTTTTAAAAAATAGATTGTGGGATTTCAAAGGTAGGGATTCTCCCATTCAAGGGCCTCAAGAAGCCCCAGAGAGAGACAAAATAAAAAAAGCCAAAGAGGAGAGGCAGCCAAGGGTAGACCCCTGGAGAAGAAAGAGCCAGAGGCTGGGGGCTGAAGCTGCCCTGGGTAGACCTGTAGGGGGCTGGCTTGGATGGAGACACAGGCCTGGGGGGCAGGGGCGGGCAGGGATAGGAGGAGGGGGGAGCTGGACATGAGCCCCGAGTGCGCATGCCCAGAGGGTTACCGTGGATCCAAGAGGCAGAGGACAGCCAAACTTCCAGGCCTGGTTCTGGGCCCCTTGCCTTGGCACCTGCTTCCCGATTTGCTCCCTGAATTGCTTTATTTATTCCACCAGCTGTAAATCCTTCCAGAGGCTCCAAAGATTCTTCCCAGCCCTGACACTCCTCCAAATCCACACTTGTACCCCTGGCTGCCTGTTGGACATCTCTGCTTGTTTTCTCCTCATCTGCCCCCATGAACCTGTCCCTCCCTCCGTTTCCCCATCTACTTACCAATAGTTGTTTAAAATTAACACAGCAACAGGGGCATTGGGGTGGCTCCGTTGGCAAAGCATCTGACTCTTGCTGTCCACTCGCGTCGTGATTTCACACTTTGTGAATTCAAGCCCCACACTGGGCTCAGCCCCGATGGTGCGGAGCCTGCTTGGGATTCTGTCTCTCCTTCTCTCCGCCCCTCCCTCGCTTGTGCGTGCTCTCTCTCTCCCTCTCCCTCAAAATAAATAAATAAACTTTAAAATTAAATTCAATTAACAGAGCAACAACAAAAAACTGGAGGTCATTGCTTTTCATTTTTTTATGCTTTCTTTATTCTTTCTATTTATCTATGTAATATTTTATTGCAGCACAGCAGCCGCATAGAAAAGTGCACAGAACAGAAATGAGTAGCTGGATGAATTTTCAGAACACGCCGGTGTAGCCAGCGGCCCCACGTGCCCTGCTCGGTCTCTGGTGTCCCCTCCCTCTCTGTTTCCCCCAGGACGAATCACCATTCTGGAGTCTGTCCTCATAGGTTAGTTTTTAGTCTCGCCTGCTTTTAACTTTATGTAAATGGGAAGCGCACAGTAGGTCTACTTTGGGGTAAGGACCCCACCCCCACCCCAAGCTGCTTCTTCATTCCCCTTGCTGGGCAGTGTTCTCTCGGGTGAGAATTTAGAAGGACTTCTACTTTCTTTCTCACCCCCAACATCCACTTCATCACTGTATCTTATGGATTCTAGCTCAAAAATCTCTCCCTAATTCGCGCCCACCTCTCCTCCCCACTGCCTCCCTGGGCATCAGCTCCGGCATGACTACCCCAGTGGTCCGCTGGACAGTCTCTGATGTCTGTGCTTTGGACCCTCTCTACAGCTGCAATGATCTTTTAAAAATAGTCCTTTTGGGGCGCCTGCGTGGGGTGGCTCAGTCAGTCAGGCGTCTGACTTCAGCTCAGGTCATGATCTCACGGTTTGTGGTTTGAGCCCCGCACTGGGCTCTGTGCTGACGGCTCGGACCCTGGAGCCTGCTTCGGATTCTGTGTCTCCCTCTCTCTCTGCCCCTCCCCCTCTCACATTCTGTCTCTCTCTCTCTCTCTCTCTCTCTCAAAAATAAACATTTAAAAAATTGAAAAGAAAATATTCGTTTTAACAAAATACAAACTCCTTAACTGTGGTACTTATAGGATCACTGTCTGCAATCATCTCGCTTCCTTGTTACTTCTCACTGGGTCAGTGCCTTCAGATCAGGGACCCTGTCGGCCTCGTCTGTCCCCAGACTTCCAGCTCTGACTCAGAGCCTACTGTGTAAGCACTCTGTTCATATTCACTGGATGAATAGATGGCTTACCAGGCCCTGCCACCCTGCGCATCTGGCCTTGCTCCTCTCTCCAACCAATCCCTGGCCCTGCCCCTCCAAGCGCCCTCCAGGGAGACCAGCTTCTGTCAATTCTTCGGTCAACTCTGTCCCTCCACTGCTTGCCCCAGGGCCTTTATACATACATGCTAGTCCCTCCCAATAAGACAGGCGTCCTTCCTCTAGGACAATTCTACTCCCTACCCCATCTGATACTTACCCAGGTTGCTTGCTTCAACTAATGGGATTTGAACAGAGATGGTTTATGCCACATCTGAGCAGAAGCTGTAAGAGCCCCAGGATGATTCTGCCCTTGCTCTCTTCCCTCTGCACTGGGCAGCCTCTCCAGCCCGGAGTCGGGAATAAAGAAGACACGAAATGGATCCAAAGTCAAACTCACAAAGGGCATGCAATTTACGCAAGAGATAAACTTTTGTTTTTGAAAGCCACCGAGATTTTTGGAGTTGCATTGGAACTCTCTTTGCGGCTGTGACGAACTGCCACAAACTTAGCGGCTTAAAGCAATACAAATCTATTACCTTACAGTTCTGGAGGTCAGAAGTCCAAAGTGCGTCTCGCTGTGCTAAAGTCAAGGTGTCAGGAAGGCCCCATGCCTTGTGCAGGTGGCCGGCGTTCCTTGCTGCTCAGCCTCCCTCTTCCACCTTCGAAGACAGCAGCAGAGAGAACATCTCTAACTCTGACTCCACTCCCACTTAAAAAAATTTTTTTTTCAACGTTTTTAATTTATTTTTGGGACAGAGAGAGACAGAGCATGAACGGGGGAGGGGCAGAGAGAGAGGGAGACGCAGAATCGGAAACAGGCTCCAGGCTCCGAGCCATCAGCCCAGAGCCTGACGCGGGGCTCGAACTCACGGACCGCGAGATCGTGACCTGGCTGAAGTCGGACGCTTAACCGACTGCGCCACCCAGGCGCCCCTCCACTTCCACTTTTAAGGACCCTTATGATTACATCAGGCCCACCTGGTTAATCCAGAATAGTCTCTCCAGCTCAAGATCCCAGACTTAATCCCATCTGCAAAGTACCTTTTTTTTTTTTTTCCTAAGTTTTTATTTATGGGGCGCCGGGGTGGCTCCATGGGTTAAGCATCTGACTTTGGCTCAGGTCATGATCTTGTGGTTCGTGAGTTCAAGCCCTGCATCGAGCTGTCTGCTGTCAGCACGGAGCCTGCTTCGGACCTACCACCTCTCTCTCTCTCTCTCTCTCTCTCTCTGCCCCTCCCCAGCTTGCACACGCACTCTCTCTCTCTCAAAAATAAAAATTTAAACAAATTTTAAGAAGTAATAAAATTTTTATTTTTTTGGATAGAGAGAGTGCGTGTGCAAGCTGGGGAGGGGCAGAGAGAGAGAGAGAGAGAGAGAACCCCAAGCAGGCTCTGCACGCTGTTAGCACAGAGCCTGACTCTGGGCTTCAAACTCAAACTGTGAGATCATGACCTGAGCCAAAGTCAGACGCTTCACCACCCAGGCGCCCCTGCAAAGTACCTTTTGTCACGTAAGGAACATGGTCACAGTTGCCAGGAATTGGGATGTGGACATCTTTGAGAGGGCATTACTCTGCCTACTGCACTTATCACAGCGTAATTTACACTATGCTAACTAATCTACTATTTCTAAAATAGTATATCAGCACTGCATGCTATTTATACAAGATACACATAAAACAGAAGAATATAAAGGGTTTGGAAGCACAAGGATAGGGGAAAAATCAAGCAAATGCTAAAAGAAAGCTAGAATAGCTACATTAGTATCAGAAAAAAATAAATTTCAGGTTAAAAGCATTACTTGACAGAAAGAGGGTGCTTGCATCATGATTTGCAAAATATGTAGCAATTTTAAGTTTATTTACTCTTAAAAATAAAGTCCACAAGCCATAAAGATATGTAAGTATATACATAGTAGATAGAACCACAAGGGAAAACAAATAGCAATAAAGCAATAAAAGTATGTAAATTTATATATATAACATATACACATAACATACATATATCAATGGATAGAACCACAAGGAAAAACAGACAAATCACAGTTGTAGATTTGATGGCGTGTGCAGGCAAAAAATTTAGCAAAGCTATAAAAGATATGAAGAAAGTGGTTAATGAACTTGACCTAGTGGACAAATAGGGAGCAGCGCACCTAAATGCAGAAAAGCATACGCAGAACATTTTCCAATAAATTAATTGATTGAATTCTAGACCAGAAGGCACCTCAACTAATTTCAAAGTACTCAAATCATTGTGGTTTTTGGCCACAGTGCCATTAAGTTAAACATCACCAATAAACAGATAAATAGAAAAAAAAAAAATTGGACACTAAGAAACGTTTTATGACATTTCCGGGCTAAGGGAAAAACACACACACACAACAAAAGTTAGAAAATAGGTAATAGATTTGTGTTGTTTTAGACTGCAATCATAATGAAAAGATCACGTATCAAAGTTGGGTGACACAGCTAATAATTCTAAGAGAGGAAGTTATGACCTCAAACGCAGATATTGGAACATAAGAAAGGGTGAAAGCTAATGAACAAAACTCTGTCTTAAAAAGTCACAAAACAAAAGGGGGGGGGGAATTCGGGGTACCTGAGGACCACAGCAGCTGCCTGGATCCCCATTTCTCGGTGTTTCCTCCCCAAACAAATCAGAATAACAAGAGTGGGGATTAAAACTCTGCTGAAACCACAGCCTCAACATAACTTGAAAGTAGAGAGTGTCCAAACTTGAAAATAACTGTAAATAATAAGAAAGCCCGCCCAATCACAGTGCGGACCCCACCCCCACAAGGGACAAGGGGTTGGCAACAGGGCCCAAGGTTGATCCAGAAACTCCGCTGCTAAGATGTTCTGCCACAGTCTGAAAATGCTGGGAGAATGTCCTGGGAGGTCAGAGCTTACACTACGGGGAAGGAATTGAAAAGTGGGTGGGATTTGGGGGGGGGGGGGTCAGTCTTTAAAACGCATAGGTTCTGGGGCACCCCACTGGCTCAGTTGATGGAACCGGACCCTATCTGTGGGTCATCAGCTCAAGCGCCACGTTGAGCATAAAACTTACTTAAAAAAATGAAAAAGGGGGCGCCTGGCTGGCTCAGTCGGGTAAGCCTCCCACTTCAGCTCAGGTCATGATCTCCCCATTGGGGAGTCCGGGCCCCACGACGGCTCTGCGCCGACACCTCGGAGCCTGGAGCCTGCTTGGGATTCTGTGTCTCCCTCTCTCTCTGCCCCACCCCCACTCACGCTCTGTCTGTCTCTCTCTCAAAAATAAATAAAATAAAATAAAATAAAATAAAATAAAATAAAATAAAATAGGTTCTGGGAGAAGGAAAAAAAGGCAAAAATGAGCAAGGGGTGTCCTTGAGCAACTGGGTGGTGGAGGGGGTAAAAAACAAAAGGGGAAAATTTAGGGTCTTACAATGCAAAAAGGGAGAAGTTGGAGGCCACAAGCCCCTCCCCCCACCAAACAAATGAAAATCCACTCAACTGTGGACTTTGCTATATTGACAGGAGAGAGTGCTGTTGAACTAGGAATCTTGTAAAACACTCAATACCACAAAAATGAAAAGGAAGATCATTAACAGATCTGTATGGAGCTATTATTAAAAACCAAAACAAGGGGCGCCTGGGTGGCGCAGTCAGTTAAGCGTCCAACTTCAGCCAGGTCACGATCTCGCGGTCCGTGAGTTCCAGCCCCGCGTCAGGCTCTGGGCTGATGGCTCGGAGCCTGGAGCCTGTTTCCGATTCTGTGTCTCCCTCTCTCTCTGCCCCTCCCCCGTTCATGCTCTGTCTCTCTCTGTCCCAAAAATAAATAAAAAACGTTGAAAAAAGAAAAAAAAAAAAAACCAAAACAAGGTGGGGGGCACCTGGCCGACTCGGGAGAGCATGGGACTCTTGATCTCAGGGTCACGAGTTCAAGCCCCACATTGGGCGCAGAGCCTACTTAAATAGGGGCACCTAGGTAGCTCAGTTGGTTAAGCGGTGGACTTCTGCTAAGTCATGATCTCACTGTTCATGAGTTCAAGCCCCATATCGGGCTCGCTGCTGTCATCGCAGAGCCCGCTTCTGATCCTCCATACCCACCTCCCTCTCTCTCTGCCCCTCCCCCGCTCATTCACACTCTCTCTCTCTCTCAAAATAAATAAACTTTTTAATTCATTAATTAAAAGAACCCCAAATCAGAAAATGAAACACATCAACTGAGGAAACTACCCCCCCCAAGAAAAAACAACCATGAATCCAAAGAAACAAAATATTCAAAACAACAAACAAACCCTAATCACGCCGTGAGGGTGAAGAGCTCCAGGGGTGCATGGGTGGCTCAGTTGGTTGAGCTTCAGACTCTTGATTTCGGCTCAAGGTCGTGGGATCGAGCCCTGGGTGGGGCTCTGTGCTAAGTGTGGAGACCGCTTAAGATTCTCTCTCTTTCTCTCTCTCTCTCTGTGCCTCTCCTCCATTTGCTATTTCACTCTCTAAAATAAAAAATAAAATAGGGGGCGCCTGAGTGGCTAAGTTGGTTCAGCGTCTGACTTCAGCTCAGGTCATGATCTCATGGTTCATGGGTTCGAGCCCCTCGTCGGGCTCTGTGCTGACAGCTCGGAGCCTGGAGCCTGCTTCGGATTCTGCCTCTCCCTCTCCCTGCCCCTCCCCTGCTCCCACTCTGTCTCTCTCTCTCCCTCTCCCTCAAAAAATAAAATAAACATTAAAAATTAAAAAAATAATAAAATAAAATCACATGTAGATACACAAAAAGCATTCAACGACATCCAACACCCATTCGTGATAAAAACTCTCAGTAAACTAGGCGTAGTGAGAAACTTCCCTAATTTCATAAAAAGTATCTACAAAAACCCCACAGATAACATCGCACTTAATGGTGAGAAACTCAAAGCTGTGCAAATAAGATCAGGAACAAGGCAAGGATGTGCCCTGTCATCACTGTTTTTCAACATTGCACTGGAAGTATTAGCTAATGCAATCAGACAAGAAAAGGAAATAAAAGGGGTACAGATTGGGAAGGAAGAAATAAACCTGATTCTTGTTTGTAGATGGTATGATCATCGATGTAGAAAATCTGAAAGGATCAACAATAAATTCCTAGAACGAATAAGTGATTATAGCGAGTTTACAGAATACAAGGCTAATATACAAAAGTCCATTTCTTTCTGGGGTGCCTGGCTGGCTCAATTGGAGCATGTGACTGTTGATCTCAGGGTTGTGAGTTCGAGCCCCACGTTAGGTGTAGAGATTACTTAAAAATAAAATCTTAAAAATAAAAAAAAAGTCCATCTCTTCCCTATACACAAGCAACGGACAAGTCGAATTTGAAATTAAAAACACAAAACCATTTCCATTAGCATCCCCCGAAAATGAAATACTGAGGTATAAATCTACAACGTATACAAAATCTATATGAGGAAAACTGCAAAACTCGGATGAAAGAGATCAAAGAAAGACTAAATAAATGGAACGATATTCCATATTCATAGCTAGGAAGGCTCAACATTGCCAAGATATCGATTCTTCCCAACTTGATGTATGGATCCAGTGCAATCCTAACAAAAATTCCAGCAAGTAATTTTGTGGATATCAACAAACGGATTCTAAAGTTTACCTGGAGAGGCAGAAGACCAGAAGAGCCAACTCAATATCGAAGGGCAGAAGGACTACACTACCTGATTTCAAGACTTACTGAAAAGTTACAGTTATCAAGACAGTGTGGTGTGGGGGGCGGGGCGGGGGGAGTAGACATATAGATCGATGGAACAGAATAGAGAGCCCAGAAATAGAGCCACATAAATATAAACAACTGATCTTCGACAAAGGAATAAAGGCAATACAGTGGAGAAAATACAGTCCTTTCAACATTGGTCTGGAACAACTGGATATGTACATGCAAAAAAACGAATCTAGACCCAGACATTACACCCTTCACAAGAATTCACTCAACATGGATCATACGCCTCAATATGAAATATAAAACTATAAAACTCCTAGCATATAACATTGGAGAAAATCTAGCCGACGTTGGGTCTGGCCATGACTCCCCTGCCCCCAGTCCTTTTGAGGTATAATTGACATAGAACATGACACTGAAGGTGTAAGATCATGACTTTTAAGATACGACACCAAAGGCATGATTCACGAGAGAAAGAAATGATAAGCTGGACTTCCTTAAAATGAAAAACTGTTCTGCAAAAGATAGTGTCAAGGAAAAAAAAAAAGATAATGTCAAGAGAATGAGAAGACAAGCCACAGACAGGGAGAAAGTATTTACACAAGACACATCGGGTAGGGGACTGTTGTCCAAAATATACAAAGAACCCTTAAAACTCAACAATAAGAAAACAAACCGATTTAAAATGACATTACTATCATCAGGCTGTGTTCCTGGACAGCTTCTCGGGCTGGGAAGGCAAGCAGAACACACATTCCGAGGATGGGGGAGAGAGTGAGGAGCCCCCAGTTGCCTGGGTCCAGCTGGCGGGGCGACTGGCAGTCACGTCCTCTGGATGACCTCCTCCAACACACGACCAAGTGGGCTTTGTTCCAGAAATTCAAGATGGGCTCAATGTTAAGAGGCCCATTAATATTACACAGCATATTAATAGATTTAAGGGAAAATTTGTATGATTATATTCTTTAAAAAAAAAATGTTAATGTTCATTTATTTTTGAGAGAGAGAGACAGAGTGTGAGTGGGGGAGGGGCAGAGAGCGAGGGAGAAACAGAATCCAAAGCAGGCTCCAGGCTCTGAGCTGGCAGCACAGAGCCCGACGCGGGGCTCGAACTCACCAACTGTGAGAGCCAGAGTCGGACGCCCAACTGACTGAGCCACCCAGACGCCCCGTATGATTTTATTCTTAATGATGAAAAAAACCTTCCACAAAATTCAACACCCTGTTTTCACAAAAACATTGAAGAACATAGAAATTGAGAGATATTTTATATATGCATATATACAGTATATATGTATATACATTAATATATGGATGTATAGATGTATGATATGTACATAATGCCACATATTATTAAGTATAACAGCAATTGTATAATCTTAAAATATGATATATTAATATTACCTGCCTTATTTATTTATTTATTTATTTTGAGAGAGAGAGAGACAGAGACAGAGAGACAGAGAGAGACAGAGCATGTGTGTGAACAGGGTAGGGGCAGAGAGAGAGGGAGGGAGAGAATCCCAAGCAGGCTTCTTGCTGTCAGTGTGGAGTCCAAGTGAGGCTCGATCTCACAAACCTCAATGACCCAAGCCAAAATCAAGAGTTAGATGCTTAGGGGCGCCTGGGTGGCTCAGTCGGTTAAGCGGCCGACTTCGGCTCAGGTCACGATCTCGCGGTCCGCGAGTTCGAGCCCCGCGTCGGGCTCTGGGCTGACGGCTCGGAGCCTGGAGCCTGCTTCGGATTCTGTGTCTCCCTCTCTCTGACCCTCCCCCGTTCATGCTGTGTCTCTCCCTGTCTCAAAAATAAATAAACGTTAAAAAAAATTAAAAAAAAAAAAAAAGAGTTAGATGCTTAACTAACTGAGCCATCCGGGCACTCCACTAATATTATATATCTTAATTCTGATGCCAGTATCTAACTAAAAGTGAAAACACTAGAAACATTTCACGAAGTTCAGGAACAAAGACAGGAATGCCCACTTTCTCTGCTACTCAACATTTTACTACAGGTATTAGCCATTTGTGGGAGACAAGAAAAATAATTTAGAAGCATAAAAAATGATAAAGAAGGACATAAAAGTGTGCCTATTTGGAGATAATGACAGTATACCTATAAAACCCAAGGAAATCGATGATGAAACTAACTCAGACTATAAAATATTTCTAATAAGTTGACTGGATAGAAAATTAACACACAGAAAGCAATGGTCTTTATATACACTAAACAATAATGAGAACATGTAATGGCAGAGAAATTTATTTACAACAGCAACAAAGAAGATTGATTCCCTAGGAAGAAACTTAACAAGAGATCTGTAAAGCCTAAATGAGGAAAACTTTAAAATAGTGCCAAAAAAATAAAAATAAAAGTAAAATATTGCTGAAAGACACAGCAGTAGGTGTGAACAAATGGGAAAACATCTTTGTTCTTGGAATGGGGGTTCCATCAACTTTATAAAGATGTCAGTTATTCTTAAGTTAATTTTTTTTTTTATTTGAGAGAGAGAAAATGCGAGTGGGGGAGAGGGGCAGAGGAAGAGAGAATCCCAAGCAGGCTCCACACTCAGTGCAGAGTACAACTTGGGGCTCGATCCCACAACTCCAGGATCTCGACCTGAGCCACAACCAAGAGTCAGACACTCAACTGACTAAGCCACCCAGGCACCCCAAGTTAATTTATTATTTTAACGCAACCCCAATAGAAATAGCCAGCAACTTAGACAACTTGATGCTAAAGTTCATGCTGAAAAAGTAGTCAGGAAAATACTGGGAACAACAACAACTAGGAAGAAAGATTTGGGAGCCGTCCTCCAAGGTGTCCCCCAGTGACGTCACTTCCTTTTGTAATCCCTTCCTACACTGTTCCTGGGTTGAACCAATTAAATGCAACAGAGGTGATAATATGTCAGTTCTGAGACTAGGCTATAAAAAACCGAGGTTTCCATATTGGGCCTCTCTTCCTTTCTCCCTCTTGGATCAGTTATTCTGAGGGAAACCATGCTGTGAGCAGTCCCATGGAGAGGCTCATGCCGGAAGGAACTGAGGTCTCCAGATAGGGAGGAACTGAGGCCAACCCACAACCACTTGGGTGAGCTTAGAAGGTGACTCTTCAGGCTTCAGCCTCCATGGAGCCTTGAGTTGACTGTGGACTTGCCTAACAGCTAGATTAGCCAGAGTCCTCAACCCTACACTGTTCCCAGATTCCTGGCACACCCAGAAGCTGCTAAAACACAGTAGATCGAAAGCTATCACATGACAGATCGCTATACAGAGGACTAACAGGCTCTAAAACATACTATAAAGCCTCTGTAATTAACACAGCATAGTAGTGCTAGATGGATAGACAAACCAATGGAACAGAGTACCGTGGAAATTTGGTATAGGAAAGGAGGCACAAAGGCATCTCAACTCACTAGAGAAAAGATGGCCTTTAAAATAAATGGTGTGGGGCAACTGACTAACCGTATGGACAAAGACAAAAAATAGACCCATTCCTTACCCTATACATGAGTCGTTGTCTCAGGAATCTAAACGTAAAATACAAAACCACAAAAGCACTAGAAGAAAATATGGGTGCATTTCTCTTTAACCTCTGAGTAGAAAAGGGCTTTCTAATTCTGATTCAAAATCCAGAGACAATAAAAGAGAAGATTAGTAAGTTTGACTACCTCACACAAAGATCTTTGCACAGCAAAAATGCCATAAACAAGGGGCACCTGGGTGGCTCAGTCGGTTAAGCTTCCGACTTCAGCTCAGGTCATGATCTCACAGTTCGTGAGTTTGAGCCCCGACTCGGGCTCTGGGCTGTCAGCGCAGAGCCCACGTCAGATCCTCTGTCTCCCTTGCTCTCTGCCCCTCCCCCGCTTGCACGGTCTTGCTCTTTCTCTCTAAAAAATAAATGAAACATTATTAAAAATGCCATAAACAAGCTGTGACCGCCATCGTAGGACCACCAGAGGACACATCGGGAGACAAAAATCATTACGCTGAGGATGTCAGAATAGAAACATAAGAAAATGCTAGATCTCTGATGACATCATCGAGCCACTTAATTATCAGAGGAATTTACCACCTACTCGGACTTCTTGTTATACGAAATAATTAATGTCCTTTATTTTAAAGCCTTTAAAGAGGAGCCTTTTACTTGCTGTTGAAATTATCTCGTGTTAACACTTGATCCCCATAAAACATTCCAGCCATAGAAACATTGTATATAAAATAGAAAACAAAAGCCTCTCACAGTTTCCAAAGACACCTGACAAATGAAGAGAAAATTTGTCCACCTATATCCTTAATATAGAAAGAACTATTACAACTTGAGAGACAAAAAGACCAAAACCTTGATTTTATTTTTTTATAAAAAAAATTTTTTTTTAACCCTGATTTTTAAAAAGGAAAAAAGATCTGAACGGAAAATTCACAGAATAAAAGACATAAAAATCTTTCTCAGGGGCACCTGGGTGACTCAGTCGGTTGAGTGTCTCACTCTTGATATTGGCTCAGGTCATGACCCCAGGGTCGTGGGATCAAGCCCTGGCCTCTGTGCTGAGCGTGGAGCCTGCTTGAGATTCTCTCTCTCTCTCTCTCTCTCTCTCTCTCTCTCTCTCTCTCCCCCCCCCCGCCCCTCTCCCCCATTCTTGCTGTTACAGGTTATGGTCACATACGAAGTCCAAAACAGCAAGAGCGATCGCACAAAACCAAGTTTATTATGGCCGGGCCAGACGGGGAGTAACAGTTCCCAAAAGTCTGGCCCCGAACTAGGTTTGAAGATTTCTTACAAAGGCTGCACAAACCAATCAGGTTACGAAAGGTGGTAGTTGAAATAGGCGGGCCCTGGGGTGCCTGGGTGGCTTGGTCGGTTAAGCGTCCAACTTTGGCTCAGGTCATGATCTCACGGTCCGTGAGTTCGAGCCCCGCGTCGGGCTCTGTGCTGACAGCTCAGAGCCTGGAGCTGTTTCAGATTCTGTGTCTCCCTCTCTCTCTGCTCCTCCCCTGTTCATGCTCTGTCTCTCTCTGTCTCAAAAATGAATAAACGTTAAAAAAAATTTTTTTTTTTTAAATAAAAAGAAATAGGCGGGCCCCAATCACATTGCCTTAGAGTTATTTGAAACATAACTTGCTGACTCCAGCTAGTTGAATGCTGAATCATGTTGTTTGTAATGTTAGTTGTTTTTTTTTTAATTTTTTTTTTTAATGTTTATTTATTTTTGAGACAGAGAGAGAGACAGAGCATGAACGGGGGAGGGGCAGAGAAAGAGGGAGACACAGAATCAGAAGCAGGCTCCAGGCTCTGAGCCATCAGCCCAGAGCCCGACGTGGGGCTCGAACTCACGGACTGCAAGATCGTGACCCGAGCTGAAGTCGGACGCTTAACCGACTGAGCCACCCAGGCGCCCCCGTAATGTTAGTTTTTTTTTTTCTTTTTTTCAACGTTTTTTTTTTTTTTTTTTTAATTTTTTTTATTTAAAAAAAATTTTTTTTTTTCAACGCTTTTTATTTATTTTTGGGACAGAGAGAGACAGAGCATGAATGGGGGAGGGGCAGAGAGAGAGGGAGACACACAGAATCGGAAACAGGCTCCAGGCTCCGAGCCATCAGCCCAGGGCCTGACGCGGGGCTCGAACTCACGGACCGCGAGATCGTGACCTGGCTGAAGTCGGACGCTTAACCGACTGCGCCACCCAGGCGCCCCTAATTTTTTTTATTTTTGGGACAGAGAGAGACAGAGCATGAACAGGGGAGGGGCAGAGAGAGAGGGAGACACAGAATCGGAAACAGGCTCCAGGCTCCGGGCCATCAGCCCAGAGCCTGACGCGGGGCTCGAACTCACGGACCGCGAGATCGTGACCTGGCTGAAGTCGGACGCCTAACCGACTGCGCCACCCAGGCGCCCCATGTTAGTTTTTAATCTAGTTAGAGCAGGATGGGGTGACCGAGTATGGGGAAGTATGATTACGCCAAGCAGTTTACGGAAGCCAAGCAAGCCGTTAAGAGGAAGCTTTAATTTTCAGTAACTCAGCAATGTGGATTTAAGCAGAACTAATATTCAGGGAATAGGAACGCAGCATTTTAGCGACAATATCTTATTTCTGTGAAAGCCCAAAGTAAACATTGGCTCGGTATCCCAGGTCCTAAGGTCTTCTTAGGTTCACATATAGTTTATTCTTGGACGCTGGGATGTTAACTATGTTTTATTCTTCAACATTCCCCACTTCTTTTGGTTTATACCCGATTCCTTGGGTATCAGTTACTGTCCTGGGGCGTCAAGGGTACATAATGCCCTCGGAGTACCATGAGTTTAATGGATCCGAGTCTTTGATTTATGAATTGTAGGAGTACTTTTATGGGGCAGGGCCCAATAAGGAGAATAAGAACAACCAAGATTAGTGGCCCGGCCAAGGCACTAAAGTAAGGTAGTTAACCAGGGAGACCAAGAGAAGAGAGACTCATACCAATTTTGATTAGCTTGCCTTTGTTTTTCCCTTTTTTCTAATCTCTGCCTGATGTGGGCCAGGCTTTGTTTAATAAGACCTGAGTTGGTCACAGAGAAGCGACGCTGTTCCCCTAAGGCTAAACAGAGCCCTCCTTGTTGTAAAAACAGGAGGTCCAGGCCTCTGCGATTTTGAACTATTACCTCTGCTAGTGAGTCTATAGATTTTGTTCATTTGTCCATATAGTTTTTTTTTTAAATCCGAAAGGTCTTGGTTAATTTGTTTGCTAAGCAGTTTGAAATTTTGGTCCCTGTAATGAAAGGAGCAGTGCTCACCCCTAGGGACCCTGCAACTCCTAATCCTACAATAAGGGCACCAGAATGATAGAGATGGGTTTTCTTACCCACCTAGACTGTGGAATGAAGCCTGAGTGTTCCCGGACACCTTCCCCCGAGGAATAAAAAACCTGGGGAAGTAGATGAACTAGGATACAAAAATCAGAGCGTTTTTTTATGTGATAGAAGTTTAAACATGGGGTTAATCCTGAGGAGTATGCAAACCAAGTCCCGGTGGGGGGTACCGAGAAGCGGAGGGTGTCTCCAAGGTGAGGGGTCTTGGGAATGGGAATGCTGCTATTACAATGGCTTAAATATCGGGATTAACTTGATAATTTCCTGCATAGAAACAGGTCTCTGACCTTTTAGATCACCTAAGGTAAGACTGGGGTGTTGTCCCCGTTGGCCCTTATTTTGTAATTGATTGTGGCTCATATTCTGGATATGATTATCTCCTGTTCCCAGGGGTATTCGTGTTCCTATTCCAATATAATGGGGGGGGGGGGGGTTCTAGGATCCAGGCATAGCCAACAGTCTCAGGTGATGTTAGGGTTAGTAGAGTTTAAAAACTTAAAAGTATAACATAAGGCCTTAAAGGCGTCCGTCTCCTCACTATGTGTCTCTTTGTTGGTCAGGGAAGTGTTTGTCAGCAAGGTTGCCTTTGTGGCAGCCAAGGTGGGTGATCTTTCAGGATCGGGTAGAGGGTTAATAATGGGGTTTTGTCCGACGGGGGCCCTTGGGGTAACCCGGACCTTGAATCTCTGGTGATTTTAACACCTGGATCACTTCCAGTCACATACAGTCTGAGTCCCCGAGTTTTTCCTGAGTTCCATCGGGGGTCTCATCCATCTTTAATTTTTAGGGATATCAGGCGTTGGGTCTTAGAATTAGAAAATGTAGTTATAGAGGATAGAAATGGGTCTTTATGAGTCCGGTCTGCAACTGTCTCACAGCCCCAAGAGGCACAGTGGAATTGCCCATGGCCTTGACAATCTGGAGGCCCATCCGAGGGGCAAGCATAAAGCTGCACCTTTTTAAGGCGTTGACATTCTGGTCCCTTGGGATGGGGGCTGGCTCCAATGAAGCCCATTTTGGCTCCAGTGGGTGATAGTATGGGCTTTCCTCCTTGTTGGAAAAGAACAGGGTTTGTCCCACTTAGGAAATGGCTACAAAGGTAAAAAATGAGCGAAGGGGAGGCATAGGAAGTGGAGTTGGCTAAGACCAATCCGTTGACATCGGATCGGGGCGTGTTTACAGAGTGCCTGTCTAGTTATAGAAATTACAAAAAGCATCCAATACTTATAAAACATTCTATCCCTGATAAAAAAGCGAACACGAATAGCCCTTTTTCAGAGGTTGTCCAATCCGTGGGTGTGACAGCAACCAATCTGATAGCTAATGGTTCAGTTTCGGGGGGGGAGGGGTTCCTTCCGGCTCTCCTTGATCAGGTTATGGATGGCTGGTAGCATAATTTGCAGGGCCTGTAAAGCCTTAAGGAGATGGTGGTCGGAAATTTCAGCCCAATGTTCGTCTCCTGATGTGGGGAGTAAAGGAGTCGGTCTCCCGAACAGAATCTCAAAAGGGGTGATACCCTTGACATAAGTGCAACGTATGCTCTGAGTAGAGCAAAAGGAAGGAGGCCTACCCGGTTTTCGCCAGTTTCTGTAATTAATTTAGTCAAGGTTTCTTTTAGAGTTCTATTCATTCTTTGTACCGGTCCTGAACTCTGGGGGTGGTAAGCACAATGCAATTTCCAATTTATTTGTCAGCTTTTGGCCAACATCTTAGATATCTGGGCGATGAAAGCCGGGCCATTATCCGACCCCAGACCAATAGGGATGCCAAATCGGGGAACCAATTCATTGAGTAATTTCTCAGCCGCTACCTGGGTTGACTCTGTTCTAGTGGGGAAAACCTCCACCCACCCAGAGAAAGTGTCTACAAGTACAAGGCGATAATGACAGCCACAGAGTCCATGTTTCATCTCAGTGAAGTCAAGTTCCCATATTTCTCCAGGCATCTGTCCGCGGAGTCTCTGTCCTGCCAAATCAAACTTAGGAGAAGGATTAGTTTCAGCACAAGCTTTACATCTGCTAACCAGATCCTTTAAGTCTGCCCTCAGTCCCGTAAGGGTACTCACTGCTTCCAGGCAATCATGGAGCAGGGTCCCCGCTTCACTATCAGGCAACGACGTAGCTGGGTTTAAGGCCTCCGTCTTCGGGAAGGTGATTTGTGGAGCAGCACCTGATACTGGACGATTCGTGCGTTGGAAATCCACCCATCCGGCGGGGAGTGTAACAAGGCAGCCGCTGCATGAGGTCCTATAATCTGGAGGTCTTGCCCAAGTGTCAATTTGGAGGCCTCTTTAACCACTATGGCGGTTGCAGCAACCGCTCTAAGGCAGCTGGGCCATCCAGTGGCGACTGAATCTAGCCACTTAGATAAACAGGCTACGGGTTGTTTTCAGAGGCCCAAAGTCTGGGTGAGGACTCCCTTCGCAATTCCCCGGGCCTCGTGTACAAACAGTTGGAAAGGCTTGGTAAGGTCCGGTAAGGCTAGGGCTGGAGCCTGGGTAAGAGCGCTTTTGATTTGCTTAAAAGCCCTATCTTCTTGTTCTCCCCGGACCATCTCAGTTCCCTCACCCGCAGTGGCAGAGTACAGGGGTTTTGCCATTTCAGCGAAACCCGCTATCCAGAGGCGGCAATACCCAGCGGCCCCTAGGAACTCCCTGATCTCCCTTTTAGTCGTGGGTTTAGGAATGTTGAGGATAGCTTGGATTCTTTCCGGCCCCAGCGATCGCTTGCCTGCAGGCAGTTGGTAGCCCAAGTATATGACAGAGTCCAGGCAAATTTGCGCCTTCTTTGTGGAAACTTTATATCCCAGGACATCTAATGCCCTTAGCAGGTCCTCTGTAGCCTTTGTACAATTTTCTAAGGAGTCAGCGGCCAGGAGCAAGTCATCTACGTATTGTAACAGTGTAACATCTGGGTGGCTCTCCCGGTAGGGGACCAAATCCCTTCGGAGAGCCTCATCAAAAAGAGTGGGGGAGTTTTTAAATCCCTGGGGCAGTGGAGTCCAGGTTAATTGCCCATTGAAAGTTCCATCTGGGTTAGTCCATTCCAAGGCAAAAATGGGCTGGCTAACTTTGACTATCGGTAAAGCAAAGAATGCATCTTTTAAGTCCAAGGCAGAATATAGACAGTGATTAGGTGAGAGTTCACTTAGGAGGGTATAAGGGTTGGGGACTGTAGGATGAATTGTCTCCACCCTTTTGTTAACTTCTCTGAGGTCACGTACTGGCCTATATTCTGATGTCCCAGGTTTGGGGACAGGACGCAAGGGAGTATTCCAGGGGGAATGACAGGGCATTAGGATCCCAGCTTCTCTTAAGCGATTGATGTGTTTGGCAAGTCCCTCCCTCGCTTGCCGGCTGATGGGATATTGTCTCACCCGGATGGGGGTGGCTGTGGCAGCTAGCTGGATCACTAGCGGTGCTTGTCGAATGGCTAGTCCAGGGGGATTAGTTTCAGCCCAAACTGCAGGAATTATCTCCTTCCATTTTTCTATTAATGGAGAGGGCTTCGGCTCTGGTTGTTCTAGGAGCAGATATTCTTCTGATATAGGACAGGTGACTAGAATGGCAGGTGGCGGTAGGCTTAAGTCTATAGGATTTCCAGTAAAGGAAATTTGGGCCTTAAGCTTGTGCAATAGATCTCTCCCCGGAAGGGAATATGGGCAATCAGGTACGAGCACAAAGCAATGAGTAATAGTCCCTTGAACTAGGTCAGTAATTCGGACATGAGTCCGTGGGTAGCCTTGTGTTCGTCCTGTGGCTCCCTGAATATATACCTTTTCTTTAGTCATGGGTCCCAAGGGTTCCTTAAGAACAGAATACATAGCCCCAGTGTCAACCAGGAATCTGGTTTCTTTACCTTCTATGTTGAGGGTAACCACAGGCTCCTGGGGACTCAGGGAAAGAGGGGAGCTGTGGGGACGTCATTGTTCCTGGGCGACCAAAACGGTAGGCGGGCTGGGAGGTTTTGGCTTTTTCTTGGGGCACTCATCTCTCCAGTGTCCCTCTTTTTTGCAATATGCAAACATTGATTTTTCCCTAAAGTCGAGCGGGGTCTCTTCTGCTGGGGTTGAGGTTTCCCCATCCCCTTATTGTGGTTGGGAGGCCTTCCCCATGCCGCCACAAGCACCTTTGCTATTTCCTTTCCTTGTATAACGGCTGGACTATCTCCACTCTGGAAAACTCGTTGAGCTATCTCTACCAGCTTAGAGATCACCTTTCCTTCGAATCCCTCTAATTCTTGGAGCTTTTTAAGGATGTCTGGGGCCGACTGAGAAAGGAAAGCCATGTTAATGGTTTTCCGGCTCTCTGTTGCCTCAGGGTCAATAGGAGAGTATAAGCGGTAAGCCTGGTAAAGCCTTTCTAGGACATTCATTCGGTCCCTGGACCGTGTCATTGAATTTTTGTCAGATCGGTGGGCTTTCGTGCCGCTGCGCGAAGCCCCCGTAACAGAATCTGGCGATACTGGAGTAGACGCTCCCTACCGTTATCCGTGTTAGGGTCGCACTGGGGCGGCGCGGGAGGGAAAATGTGCTCAATTCGGTGAAGGTCTGTGGTAGGCATTCCATCTGGGCCGAGGACTGCTCTCGTGGCTTCCCGGAGCACTCGGGCCCTTTCCTCCGAAGCCAGTAAGACCTGCAAGAGTTGGTGACAATCTTCCCAAGTAGGTAAGTGAGTGGTGAAAATGGAGCTCAAGAGGTCAATCAGGCCCCGGCGGTTTTCAGACAAAGGGGGATTTGGGGCCTTCCAGTTGTAAAGGTCAGTGGTAGAGAAAGGGGTATAAACTAGAGTAGACCTAGGTTGAGGCCCGTCTGGGCCAGGAATTGGGGCAGTCTGCCGAAGGGGGAGAATGGGGGCTGGGAGTTCGGGGGATTGGGGTCTAGTCCCATAAGGATGTCCCTGCCCTGGTATGGGGCGGGCTAGCCATCTTATCTTGAGCATTAACAGCGGAGGGGGGAGCGGAGGGGTAAGGGGGCGGCCGTTGCTCTCCAGAAGTGAAATCCCCTCCCTCTGGGTTTTCCTGCAATACAGGCTAGAGCCTCTTTGACGGTTGGGTAACCGGTAGAAGGGCTTCAGAGGATGTCGGGGGCGCAGGGGCAGAAGGAGGACCAGCGGGGTGTTTCCCTTGGCCTTTACAATATTTTAACCAGGACGGGGCGGGGGGGGTCTTCTAGAAGATCTACCCAGGTGATGGCATATGGCTCCCGGTTGGGATGAACATCACGACAGATCCTGCGGACGGCATAAGCAAGGTTGAGATTCTAGGAGCCCTCTGGGGGCTCCAGTCAACCCCAGAGAATGTCGGCCAGTCCAGGTGGCAATATGTCCGCACCCAGGATGGCTTTAGGTTAAAGCCATAGTTTTTTCCTCTTTTCCTGAAACCAGAAAAGTTATTTAACGTACATTGGAGGGGGGATCGAGGCTCGGAAGAGGAAGATAGACCTATAACGAGGTTAAACAGTGGGTCACAACAGATAAACGACACTCTAAAGACGACTAAGAGATGGACAGTGGTGTAGGGGTGATCAGCCCCACCAAGAACCAGAACCAGGTGCAGGTGACCCAAGAATCGTCAAAACAAATTAAGAATCAGATGACGATTAGTGAGTCCCGGCGGCGACTTAGGGACGTCTCCCCTAAGCACCCGCTGGGGGAACTTGAGCTGCGTCCAACCTTCCTCTCCAGCAACAGATCTGGCCAGAAACAGCAACCTAAAGGAGAAGCCAAGTGTGGTTCCTAGCCTACCTGTAGCCAAGGAAAGCCGGGGCCGAGGACCGTCTCTCGGGAGCTCCCCCCTTGCGATTCCGTTCAGATGCTGACGAAACATTTTGGAGGTCGCGAAATAAAACGATCTCGGTGGAACCTCCAAATGTTATAGCTTATGGTCGCGTACGAACTCCAAAACAGCAAGAGCGATCGCACAAAACCAAGTTTATGACGGCCGGGCCAGACGGGGAGGGGGGGGTAACAGTTCCCAAAAGTCTGTCTCCGAACTAGGTTTGAAGATTTCTCATAAAGGCTGCACAAACCAATCAGGTTACGAAAGGTGGTAGTTGAAATAGGCGGGCCCCAGTCACATTGCCTTAGAGTTATTTGAAACATAACTTGCTGACTCCAGCTAGTCGAATGCTGAATCATGTTGTTCGTAATGTTAGTTTTTAATCTAGTTAGAGCAGGATGGGGTGACCGAGTACGGGGAAGTATGATTACGCCAAGCAGTTTACGGAAGCCAAGCAAGCCGTTAAGAGGAAGCTTTAATTTTCAGTAACTCAGCAATGTGGATTTAAGCAGAACTAATATTCAGGGAATAGGAACGCAGCATTTTAGCGACAATATCTTATTTCTGTGAAAGCCCAACGTAAACATTGGCTCGGTATCCCAGGTCCTAAGGTCCTCTTAGGTTCACATATAGTTTATTCTTGGACGCTGGGATGTTAACTATGTTTTATTCTTCAACATTGCTCTCTCTCTCTAAAATAAAAATAAATTGGAAAACAAAAAAGGAAGAATCTTTTTCAAACGCGCGAGAACATGTTCAAACTCACTTAAGTAAATCAAATTAAATCAACACCGAAACAACCATCAGATTGGTAAAAAAGTAAACAATACCAACATATTTTGTTGGTGAGGCTGTGGGGAGACAGACCTCATATGTCGCCAGGGGAAATGGGAACTGATATAACAACCCTTCCCCAGGGAAATTTGGCAACTTCCAGCAAAGCTACATATGGACTTACTTTTTGGCCCAGCAATGCCACTTCTAGGAAATTCCCCTGAGAATACATCTCCAACAATACGAAAGCATACATGCAGATTTTTTTTTAATTTTTTTTTTTAACATGTATTTATTTTTGAGACAGAGAGAGACAGAGCATGAACGGGGGAGGGGCAGAGAGAGAGGGAGACACAGAATTGGAAACAGGCTCCAGGCTCTGAGCTGTCAGCCCAGAGCCCGACGCGGGGCTCGAACTCACGGACCGTGAGATCATGACCTGAGCCGAAGTCGGACGCTTAACCGACCGAGCCACCCAGGTGCCCCATACATGCAGATTATTTACTGCAGCTTTGTCTGTCATTGCAAATAATTGAAACAAACTTTGCACACTATACCACATGTGGGAGGTGGGTGAATAGATTTGGTACATATAGACAATGCAGCTATAAAAAAAAAAAATGAGAAAAATCTCTATGAACCACGAGGGAGTAATTTCCAGCAGCAGATAGGGTGCTACCCATACAAGGGAAGAGAATTTTAAGAAAATAGACATACATCTGTTCATTTGTGCAAAAAGAAAGACAAGAAAGATAAGCCAGAACGAATGACATTTATTACTTTTATGGAGTAGGTGGGAAACGGGTTAGAAAGAATCCAGGGGGCGCCTGGGTGGCTCCGTTGGTTGAGCCTCTGACCCTTGATTTCAGCTCAGGTCATGATCTCACGGTTCGTGGGTTCGAGCCCCACGTCGGGCTCTGTGCTGGCAGTGCAGAGCCTGCTTGGGATTCTCTCTCTCCCTCTCCCTCTCTGCCTCTCTCTCTCTCTCTCTCTCTCTCTCAAAATAAATAAACATTAAAAAAAAGAAAGAAAGAAAGAATTCAGGAATGAAACTGGCATAGAAGGGGTAAGGGAAGAATCTGAGTACAATTTTTGTATAGTGCTGACTCTTAGGTCCGCCTGCTCCCCAAAACAAGAAATAAATAAAGTCAACCAGAATGTGGTGGGGGGGGGTACCTAATAAGGAAAATAAACAGTAAGGCATGAACTTAGCTGCATTAAAAACAAGTAACATAACCATACTGAAGGTCGCCTGGCAGTATTTTGATTACATACAGTAAAGCAAAAGACAAAGGTTGCACTTCAATTACAATATTTGTTTTTCAGAGCGGTATGGGTTAGAAATTCTGAAACTATCTAATATGTATATACTTGTATTGAGCAGGTAAGTAATACATTGTGGATGAAGAGAACGAGATTTGTCACTGTTGAAATAAGAAGTTACAAATAAGGAAAAGGGTAGTGTTGGATTGGAATCAAAGACATTAAACATAAACTTATGGGGGCGCCTGTGTGGCTCAGTCGGTTAGGCGTCCGACTTCGGCTCAGGTCATGATCTCACCGTTCATAAGTTCAAGCCCCACGTCAGGCTCTGTGCTGACAGCTTAGGGCCTGGAGCCTGCTTCGAATTTCGTGTCTCCCTCTCTCTCTGCTCCTCCCCTGCTCATGCTCTGTCTCTCTCTCTCTCTCTCTCTCTCCTTCAAAAATAAATAAAAACATTAAAAAAATTTTTTTAAATATAAACTTATCATCGGGGCGCCTGGGTGGCTCAGTCGGTTGGGCGTCTGACTTCGGCTCAGGTCATGACCTCGCAGTTCGTGAGTTTGAGCCCCAGGTCGGGCTCTGTGCTGATCAAGCTCAGAGCCTGGAGCCTGCTTTGCGTTCTGTGTTTCCCTCTCTCTCTGCCCCTTCCCTACTTGCACTCTGTCTTTCTCAGAAATAAATAAACATTTAAAAATTTTAAAAAAAAGAAGAAGAAGCGACAGCAGACGATGATGTCCAGCTCAGGCAGTCCGGCAAGGGGCAAATGCTTCCTTCCCCCACCTTTTGTTCTCTTCGGGCCCTCACTGGGCGGGATGATGCCCACCCCCTTTGGGAAGGACTAACTGCTTCCCTGAATTCACTGATTCATACGTTCATTCCATCCTGGAACACACTCCAGACACACCCCAAAATACTTAGCCAAATATCTGGGCACTTCGTGATCCAGTCAAGCCGACACGTAAAATGAACCATCGCAGATAGTAATCGATTATTACTTAAAAATAAAATGAGGGGCGCCTGGGTGGCGCAGTCGGTTAAGCGTCCGACTTCAGCCAGGTCACGATCTCGCGGTCCGTGAGTTCGAGCCCCGCGTCGGGCTCTGGGCTGATGGCTCGGAGCCTGGAGCCTGTTTCCGATTCTGTGTCTCCCTCTCTATCTGCCCCTCCCCCGTTCATGCTCTGTCTTTCTCTGTCCCAAAAATAAATTAAAAAAATAAATAAATAAATAAAAAAATAAAAAAAAAAATAAAATGAATATGCATGAGCCTATACTCATATAAATAAATGGGGTAGAAGAAACAGCTCTTCTTTAAGTAGGATTCTAACAAATAAATGGGGAAGGAATGATAGAAACAGAAAATCAGGAGGCACCTGGGTGGCTTAGTCGGTTAAGTGTCTGGTTCTTGATTTCGGTTCGGGTCAGCATCTCATGGTTTGTGAGTTTGAGCCCCACGTCAGGTTCTGCGCTGCCAGCCAGGAACAGGCTTGGGACTCTCTCTCTCCCTCTCTTTCTGCCCTTCCCCTGTTCTTTTGTACATGCGCGAGCCCTCTCTCTCTCTCTCTGTGTCTCAAAATAAATAAACATTTAAAAAATGAAAAGAAGTAGAAAACCATCATCAGGCAAACCCCACAGGAATAGTTGTTGCATGAATCACTCATGGATGTTAAAATTAGTAAGTAAAGTATGATGAGAAACAAGATATTTACATCAATCCAAAGTATCTCCCCAGAGATGTTTGCTAATCACAAAGAGACAAACCTGGAAGGCACCACCTTAACCAAGTGGTCAAAGTGTACGTGTCCAGTTATAAGACGTACCAACACCATGGACCATCTAAGATGCAGGACTTACAAGAGGACTTCACTTCTGGAGTATTCTTACCCAAAGCGAATCATCTCAAAGTACGCATCACAAAACATCAGAGAAATGCAAATTGAGGGCCAGTACGCTTTAAAAAAACAAAAAAAGTGTCAGGTTCATGGAAGAAAGATAAGGCTGAGACATTGTTCCAGATTGGAGGAGACCAGGGAGGCATGACGAGGGTGGTAACCAGCCTCCAAAACGGCCTGAGAGAGGCTGCTATTCATGGAACACGGCTGACCTGTGTACCAACAGGATATTGTGAAAACCACACAGCGTGATTTCTGAAGCTAGGTCATCAAGGACTTTGCAACTCCAGCTGTCCTTTCTCTGGGTGAAGCCAGAGGCCACTCAAGCAGCACCCTGGAGAGCCCCACGTGGTCGTGAACTAGAGCCTCCTGCAGTTACGTGAATAGGCCGCCTTGAAAGCGGATCCCCCAGTCCTAATCAAGACGTCAGATGACCACAGTCCAGGCTGACATCATGAACGCAACGTTCTCCGAGACCCTGACCCAGAACTACCCAACTAAGCAGCTCCCAAATTCCTGACTCACAGAAACTATGAGATAAATATATATATATATAATAATATGTATAATATAAATATAAATATATAATATATATATATAACAGCAGTGATATGCAATTTGGAATCCTGGAATCCTGGAATTCCTGGACCAGGAAAAAGACATTTGTGGGACCATTGGCACAAATAAAACAAGGTCTATAGTTTAGCTAATAGTATTATGGCACTGTTAATTTCCTGGTTTCAAGAACAGTCCTGTGGTTGTGTAAGATGTTAGCATTAAGAAAAGTTTGGTGAAGGGTATACAGGAACTCTTTGCACCATTTTTGCAATTTCTTGCAAGCCTAAAATTATTTCAAAATAAATAGCTTTAAAAAAAGAAGAGAAAAACATTCCTAACGAAAGTAGAAGGAATAAACTTAACAAATATAAGAGTAGAAATGAATAAAATAGAAAAGGAATTTTGAAGTCAAAATTGGGTTCTTTGATAATACCAAGAAAATCGACAAACCTCTGGCAAGATTGATTCAGAATAATTATTGTTTATTATTTTTTAAAAAAATATTTATTTTTTATTTTGACAGAGAGAGAGAGAGAGAATGCGTCCAAGCAAAGGAAGGTCAGAGACAGTTACCATTTATTATAAATAAGTATCATTTATCAAGTCCCATGCTAGGCACTAAAAAATGTGGAATCTGCTCAATGTGTCACTGAAAATGGGAAATGGAGGGGCGCTTGGGTGGCTCAGTCAGTTGAGCCTCCCCCTCTTGTTTTCTGCTCAGGTAATGATCTCACAGTTGGTGGGATCGAGCCCTACGTTGGGCTCCGCGCTGACAGCTCAGAACCTGCTTGGAATTCTCTCTCTCCCTCTCTCTTTCTGCCCTCCCCCCTCCCGCCACGTGTGTGCGCTCTTTCTCTCTGTCTCTCTCAAAGAAATAAACTTTAAAAAATAAAATAATATGGGGCACCTGGGGGGCTCAGTGGGTTAAGCGTCCAACTTTGGCTCAGGTCATGATCTCATGTTCGTGAGTTCAAGCCCCACGTCAGGCTCTGTGCTGACAGTGCGGAGCCTGGAGCCCTCTGCGAGTTCTGTGTCTCCCTCTCTCTCTGCCCTTCTCCCTCCCCTGCCCACCCTCTGTCTCTCGGTCTCTCTCTCTCAAAAATAAATAAACATTAAAAATTTTTTTAAAAATAATAAATAATAAAAAAATAAAAAATACAATAATAAAAAGTAGGGGTGTGGCAGTCAGGGAGATGTGTTGGGAGGAGGCAATGGAGAAACAGAAATGTTGCCAATGTTTTGTTTTTCAAATTTGGTGTTTATTATTTCACTCCATGGTTTATGTACATTTGACAACTATTTTGTACATATCAAGTATTTCACAATTTTAATTTTTTTAACGTTGATTTATTTTTGAGAAAGAGACAGAGACAGAGCATGAGCGGGGGGAGAGGCAGAGAGAGAGGGAGACACAGAACTCAAAGCCGGCTCTGGGCTCCGCACTGTCAGGACAGAGCCTGACGCGGGGCTTGAACTCACAAACTGTGAGATCGTGACCTGAGCCGAAGTCGGAGGCTTAACTGACTGAGCCACCCGGGCGCCCCTCTTTCACTTCCATTTTTTTTTTTTTTTAATTTTTTTTTTTCAACGTTTTTTATTTATTTTTGGGACAGAGAGAGACAGAGCATGAACGGGGGAGGGGCAGAGAGAGAGGGAGACACAGAATCGGAAACAGGCTCCAGGCTCCGAGCCGTCAGCCCAGAGCCCGACGCGGGGCTCGAACTCACGGACCGCGAGATCGTGACCTGGCTGAAGTCGGACGCTTAACCGACTGTGCCACCCAGGCGCCCCTTCGCTTCCATTTTAAATGTCACTTCCTCATCCCATGTTTCGTTGTATTTTATTATTCACTACCAGGTGTGGCATTTAAATAGCTCCCTAACAATCTCCCTCACTTTCTATATCCCTGACTTCCGGCCAAATGCAGAGGGTCTCCAGGGCACTCCGTGGGCCCCCAGGGGATGGCAGAGACACAAAGTGGAAGGAGCCTGGGTTCTTGCATAAACAGATGGGAGCCTGCCCTCCGATGGCCCCTCTGTCAAAGACACTTGGTGTATTAGTTACCTGTTGTTGTAGAAAAATTATCCCAGAGCTTTGTGGTTTCGATCAAAAAGCAATTTACGGGGCGCCTGGGTGGCGCAGTCGGTTAAGCGTCCGACTTCAGCCAGGTCACGATCTCGCGGTCCGTGAGTTCGAGCCCCGCGTCGGGCTCTGGGCTGATGGCTCGGAGCCTGGAGCCTGTTTCCGATTCTGTGTCTCCCTCTCTCTCTGCCCCTCCCCTGTTCATGCTCTGTCTCTCTCTGTCCCAAAAATAAATAAAAAACGTTGAAAAAAAAAAATTAAAAAAAAAAAAAAAAAAAGCAATTTACTCCCTCTCTGTTCCATGGGTTAGGACTTCAGGAGCAACAGAGCTAAAAGTCCTGACTCACCATCTCTCGTGAGGTTTGCAATCAAGATGTCAGCCGGAGCTTAGCACAAAACAGACACTCAGATCAATAGAACAGAATAGAGAACCCAGAAATGGACCCACAAACATATGGCCAACTAATCTTTGAAAAGAAGGAAAGAATATCCAATGGAATAAAGACAGTCTCTTCAGCAAGTGGTATTAGGCAAACTGGACAGCGACATGCAGAAAAATGAACCTGGACCCCTTTCTTACACCAGACACACACAAAAAACTCAAAATGGATGAAAGATCTAAACATAAGACAGGAAGCCATCAAAATCCTCGAGGAGAAAGCAGGCAAAAACTTCTTTGACCTTGGCCGCAGCAACTTCTTACTCGAAACATCTCCGGAGGCAAGGGAAACAAAAGCAAAAATGAACTATTGGGACCTCATCAAAATTAAAACTTCTGCACAGCAAAGGAAACAATCAGCAAAACTAAAAGGCAACCGACAGAATTGGAGAAGATATTTGCAAGTGACATATCAGATAAAGGGTTAGTATCCAAAATCTATAAAGAACTTACAAACTCAACACCCAAAAAATAAACAACCCAGTGAAGAAATGGGCAAAAGACATGAATAGACACTTCTCCAAAGAAGACATCCAGATGGCCAACAGGCACATGAAAAGATGTTCCACATCACTCATCATCAGGGAAATACAAATCAAAACCACACTGAGATACCACCTCACGCCAGTCAGAATGGCTATCATTAACAACTCAGGCAACCACAGATTTGTCGAGGATGCGGAGAAAGAGAATCTCTTTTGCACTGCTGGTGGGAATGCAAACTGGTGCAGCCACTCTGGAAAACAGTGTGGAGGTTCCTCAAAAAACTAAAAATAGGGAGCGCCTGGGTGGCTCAGTCGGTTAAGCGACCGACTTCGGCCCAGGTCACGATCTCACGGTCCGTGAGTTTGAGCCCCGCGTCGGGCTCTGTGCTGATGGCTCAGAGCCTGGAGCCTGTTTCAGATTCTGTGTCTCCCTCTCTCTGACCCTCCCCCATTCATGCTTTGTCTCTCGCTGTCTCAAAAATAAATAAACGTTAAAAAAAAAAAAACAACTAAAAATAGAACTACCCTACGACCCAGCAATGGCACTACTAGGCATTTACCCAAGGGCTACAGGTGTGCCGTTTCGAAGGGACACATGCACCCCCATGTTCATAGCAGCACTATCGACAACAGCCAAAGTATGGAAAGAGCCCAAATGTCCACCGATGGATGAATGGATAAAGAAGATGTGGTATATAGATACAATGGAGTATTACTCGGCAATCAAAAAGAATGAAATCTTGCCATTTGCAAACACGTGGATGGAACTGGAGGGTATTATGCTAAGCGAAATTAGTCAGAGAAAGACAAAAATCCTATGACTTCACTCATATGAGGACTTTAAGAGACAAAACAGATGAACATCAGGGAAGGGAAGCAAAAATAATATAAAAACAGGGAGGGGGACAAAACAAAAGAGACTCTTCAATACGGAGACCAAACTGAGGGTTACGGGAGGGGTTGTGGGAGGGGGGATGGGCTAAATGGGTCAGGGGCACTAAGGAATCTACTCCTGAAATCATTGTTGCCCTATATGCTAACTAACTTGGATGGAGATTTTAAAAATAAATTAAATTTAAAAAAAGAGAGAGATGCCAATCAATCAATCAATCAATCAATCAAAAAGATGTCGGCCTGAGTTGCCATCATCTGAAGACTTGCTTGGAGGGTCCCCTTCCCTGGGGGCTCACTCTCATGGCTGTGGGCTGCAGGGCCTCAGCTCCGACCCTGTGGTCCTGCCTGCGTGTCTGCACGCCATGGCAAGTGGCTTCCCCCAGAGTGAGTGACCCAAGACAGAGGGCAAGCAGGAAGCCAAAGTGCCTCTTGTGACTGGATGTCACACTTTTCAGCCACCATTTACTCATTAGAAGTGAATGACCCAGCCCAGCGCCCACTCAAGGGGAGGAGAATGAGGGGCCACCTCTTGCCTAGACGAGTATCCAGAACGCATGGACACCTCCCAGAAGCACCACGCCCTGGCTGAACCCATTCACCCGTCTACGAGGTACCTGCACCTGAGGAGAAGCAAATATGATAAGCGGAAGGCTGTTTGACTGTGAACTTGGGCCACGGGAGTCTCTGGGCACACACCTCCTTACATTCTCCTGTGTTTGTCTGTGTGGATCCCATCCTTCTTTTTTTCTTTTTTTTAATGTTTATTTATTTTTGAAAGAGAGAGAGAGAGAGAGAAAGAGAGAGAGAGAGAGTGGGGGAGGGTCAGAGAGAGAGAGGGAGACACAGAATCCAAAGCAGGCTTCAGGCTCTGAGCTGTCAGCACAGAGCCTGACATGGGGCTTGAACCCGCAGACCACGAGATCACGACCGGAGCCAAAGTCGGAAGCTTAACCGACTGAGCCACCCAGGTGCCCCCCACCCCCGCTGTCCCTCTTTCTGAGATAACTGGTCGTGACTTCTCGAGCCTCCAACCTCCCACGCTCATTCCCTTGTCCTCCTGGATCTCCCGAGCCCACATCTCTGCGTACACCCTCTGCGGGGATAGAAGGACAGTCTCTCCTCCTTTCAGACCCTCTGGGTCCTCCTCATCTGCTCCCCCTCCCCTCCCCTCCTCATTTCCCAAAGTCAACACTTCTCTATGTGTTTCCTTGTTTCTTTGTTGCCTATCGACCGGAAGCTCCACGAGGTGGGACCTTTATCTGTTTTGCTCACTAATGCGTTCTCCACACTTAGAACAAGGCCTGGCTCATGGTGGGCACTCAGTACATACTTGTTGGATAAAGAAACGACTGAATGAACGGCAGGAGGGAAACCCCGTCCATTCTGATGGGAGAGCGGCAGAAGGAAAAGTGTGTGTCCCAAATTCCCTGCACCAGGCGAGAAGGCTCATGAGGGCAGGAAGTGTCTTTTGGTTCTCTACCAAGCCCCCAGCACAGAGCCCTGTGCCTGGCACATAACAGGCCCTATAAACGTGTGCTGATCGGCTGAGCGCTCGCTCATTGCCCAAGCCATCACCTTATTGCCCCCAATACCTTCCTTTTTTTTTTTAAAGTTTATTTTTTTTTAATGTTTATTTATTTTTGAGAGAGAAAGAGAAAGACAGAGCCCAAATGGCGGAGGGGCAGAGAGGGAAGGAGACACAGAATCTGAAGCAGGATCCAGGCTCTGAGCTGTGAGCACAGAGCCCGATGCGGGGCTCGAACCCACAAACTGCGAGATCATGACCTGAGCCGAAGTCCGACGCTCAACCGACTGAGCCACCCAGGCACCCCTATTTATTTATTTTTGAGAGAGAAAGAGAGAGCGCATAAACAGGGGAGGGGCAGAGAGAGAGGGAGAGAGAGAATCCCAAGCAGGCTCCATACTGTCAGCACAGAGCCTGATTCAGGGCTCGAACCCACAAACCATGAGATCATGACCTGAGCTGGATGCCTAACTGACTGAGCTACCTAGGTGCCCCACCCCTAATGCCTTTTTTGGTACATTTGTGTAAGAGGTGCTGTCCCTGGACCTGTCCTTAGCCCACCCCTGTATTCTACGTCCCTTTACAGTTGCCCTCAGGGCCTGCCTTCAGAATTACGACATGGCTCCCGGTCTCTGCTCTGCCCTCCGATGACACTCAGGCTGTCTAGCCTGGTGGTGACTGTTCCCTGGCTTTTCCCAGAGACTGTGGGGAAAGGCTTAGCCCAGACACTGCTTGGGTTAGGGGCGTAATTCACCACAGGCCCCAGGGGACCTGGGTCCGGACGGTGGGGCCTGTTGGCTCACAAGAACTGCTAAGGTGTATTGGGGAACCAGACAGAGTCCTGGCTTGGCCAGGACTCAGAGACACCCAGCAGGGTGACTCTGGCTAAGTTCCCTAGCCCCTCTGAGCTTTTACTTTCTCAGCAATAAAATGGCAACTTGCGGGGCGCCTGGGCAGCTCAGTCAATTAAGCATCCAACTTTGGCTCAGGTCACAATCTCCCAGTTGGTGAGTTCAAGCCCCGCGTCGGGCTCTCTGCTGTCAGCACAGAGCCTGCTTCAGATCCTCTGTCCCACTCTCTCTGCCCCTCCCCCACTTGTTCTTTCCTTCTCTCTCTTTCTCAAAATAAATAAATAAAAACTGAAAAATAATTTGATAAAAAAATGAATAAATAAATAAATACATAAAATGGCACCTCGGGGTGCCTGGCTGGCTCAGTCAGTAGAGCATGCGACTCTTGATCTTGGGGTCATGAGTTCAAACCCCACGTTCAGCTTAGAGTTTACTTTAAAAAACAAACAAATAGGGCGCCTGGGTGGCTCAGTCGGTTAGGAGTCCGACTTCAGCTCAGGTCACGATCTCGCGGTCTGTGAGTTCGAGCCCCACGTCGGGCTCTGGGCTGACGGCTCGGAGCCTGGAGCCTGCTTCGGATTCTGTGTCTCCCTCTCTCTCTGCCCCTCCCCCGTTCATGCTCTGTCTCTCTCTGTCTCAAAAATAAATAAATGTTAAAAAAAATTAAAAAAAATTTTAAATTAAAAAAATAAAATCAAACAAACAAAAAACGACGGCAGCTTGTCACAGGACGGGGATTGAGAAAATGGACAAGGTACAAAGTAAGAGGGGTGAGAACAGGGCTATGGGGCCACCCTGCCTGGGTTTCGGGGCTGACTGTGTTTCCCTAGCAGCTCTGCAAAGCTCGGGCGAGTTGCTCAGTCTTTCTGTACCTCGGTCTCCTCGTCCACGAACCATGCGTGATCACAGAACCTGGCTCGTGGGACCGTTGTAAGAATTAAAACCACGCCTGGCATCCAGTCAGAGCTCAGCACACACGGGCTGTGTGATAATCCTTACGATTTGCAGCATCCACAGGGGAGCAGTTTTCACTATTCCAAACCCTGTGCCGACGGAGGCCACAGACGCGGGAACCATTACAATATGGGGTCATATGAGATTGTGTTCACAGGCACCAAGAGGAGGGAGAGATTCATTTGGGTTTACAGCCGATCCTTGGCAGTGTCTCAGACGAGCCCTAGGGATTTTCCGGGCAAACGGGAGAAGAAAAGCATAGAGAAGAGACCTTTGCCAAAGAGACCAGCAGAGTTGGGTGACACGAGGACAAAGTGAGCTTGATGACAACACAAAGTGGATGAGGAAGGGTGGGGGGGAGGCGGGCTGAAGCCGACCACGCGGGAATCCGAATGTCCGGTTGGGAAGGCCTTTGTCAGAGCAGGGAGTGGAAGCGGGTGTAGCCATCTGGCTCACGTGGCAGCTGTCCCAGGCTCCTTCCAGCTGCCTTCTTGGACTGCAGAGGTTGGAATGATAAAACGAAGCCAAACAGAGCAAAACAACAACAACAAAAAAAACCACATATGCTTCAGCTGTTCCATGGCAACCATGGGAGACTTAACTCTGGAACCCAGTGAAATAGAGCCCCGCCCCTGCCCCCCCCCCCCCCCCAGGTATTCCTTCTGTCCCTGTGCTTCCCAAACCGTGGCACCGCGGAGCCTTCCAGGCCCCTGGATGGCAGTGTCATCTCACTGGAACAGCCGCGTCCCCACTGCCTGTGGTATGCCACCTCAAGTGGCTCTGACTGGAACCCTGTGCAGGAGGAAATGATTTCAAACAATCTCAACAGGGACTGTCCCCTCGCTTCTCCACGAAGCTGCTGCCCTCTGTGTCCCTGATTCGGCCAGAACCGACCACTTCAGGGCCATCAGGCCCAAGACAATGCACGTATCCACCCATCTATTCATCTACCCAAACGTTTGCTTATTTCCTCCTTCAATATTCACTGAGCTCTTGTTTTGTACCAGGCCCTGGACCTGGGGCTGGGAACGGGGAGATAAACCGGGTATGATGCCCACTCTTTGGGCCGTCTATCGCTGTGAAACAAACCACCCTAAAACCTAAAGGTTTGCACCAACAACCGCCGTTTCATTCCTCACAGTTTTGCAGTTTGGGCAAGGCTGAGTGGAGCGCACAACTCTTTTCTCCCCCATGTGGCATCATCCGGCACAGCCAGCTGTTTTCCCAGCAAAGGATGGGCTTGCTCGGGAATCGCTGAGAATTTACAATCCGGGACGAGCGAGCCGCCGCGGTAAAACCGCAGGCAAGTCCCCGAACAAAGGAGAGGGCCATTCTTTGATAGAGGCAAGTGGGGCGTCGGGAGTCATAAACGGGGAGCTTGACGTATGGTGGCTTCTCAGTGGCTGAGCTGTGACTGTCTGTCCTTGGCTGGGCTGTGGCTGGAGGAAGAAGAAATGTGCCTTCCTCCCGCTGGGATGGTCAGTAAAAGCAGTACCTATCGCTCCCGAGTTCCTTCCCTCCCCGTTGGCTCCGCAGTTGACAGCTAATGTTGGGCGTGAGAGCTCCCCCTGCTGGCCTCCTGGCTCCCTTCTAATGAGGTTTCCTTTCATTCCTTTTCACACGGGCAGGGGCTCCATAGAAGAAACAGAATTGAATAAATGCGTGTCAGATAAATGATGGGAGGAATTCCTGACGTGTGGCCCCTGGAGCCGATACCCAGCTGAGTTGAGGAGTGGGCATCGCTCGTCAAGGAGTGCCGAGAATTGTCTCCATTTCGACGCCTGCCTCAGGTAAGGAAGCCAATGCCCAAGGAGCTGGGACAGGTAATGAGCAAGAGTGAACTTGGCCACTGGGGACGGGAAGCAGCTCTCACTGGGGAGGTGGGCCCCGTGAGGCTCCTGGAGAAGCCAGGAATCCTTACTTCTTGTGTGAAATCATATATTTTAAGCAACGACGACTAATTTATAAAAATTGTCAGTGCTGCGCAGGTCAAACAAAACTCGACCCAGGGTCGGATGTGCCTGTGGGCAGGCGGCTCGAGTCTCTGACCTGAAGGCTGCTTGTCCTCCAGATTGTCAATGGTGCCCTTCTCCACGAAGCTTCGGGCTCACCTGGCCACCCAGCTCCCAGCGACCTGGAATTGCTACTGCCTTTGTTTTTAAACCTTTATTTATTTTCCTGTGTATGAAAGGAATCCCCTTTCTTGGTGAAAAATTCAAACCTTACAGAAATGTCTGACCCATAAACACAGACACAATCCTATCGCTACCTTCCACCCACATCACCACCAGGACTAGTTGGTGAATATCCCTGCGGATATTTTAAGGGATTTTTTCCCCCTCGGTTCACAAAACTGAAATCTTATTGTATAACCATTATACAATCTCTTTTTTCCATAATAACATAGGGTGGACAACTTTTCATGGCAGTGACACTGAACTCAATTTATCCTTTTTTTTTTTAAATGTTTATTTATTATTGAGAGACAGAGCATGAGCAGGGGAGGGGCAGAGAGGGGGAGACACAGAATCCGAAGCAGGCTCTGAGCTGTCAGCACAAAGCCCGACGCAGGGCTCGAACCCATGAACCGTGAGATCATGACCCGAGCCGCAGTCGGACGCTTAACCGACTGAGCCACCCCGGCACCCAGATTGTATATATACATTTTAAAAGAAACCCTTCAATTCCACCAAAAAACCTTTTTGATCTAGATTGAAATTTTAGGTCCATTCGGAGAAGAATTGAGAGTTTTACAGTCCTGAGCTTGTTAACCCTCTGGGCCTAATAAAGTCTTGTGTTGTCTGTATCTCAGGAGGAGGAATGGAGATAGTTAACTACTGACTCATCTTAAAAATATTTATTGGTCTATTTTTGTTCTCAGTTTTAGCACATCTTTTATTTTCCAGAAATTGTCCATTTCACCTAAGTTTTCCAATGTATTGCCATAAAATGCCACCTACTCTATTTATATTATTTTAAAACCTCTGCTGTGTCTGTGGTTATTTCTGATTTCCATTCTTTATATTACTTGGACCTCAACTCTTTTTTTTATCAGTCTTTTTAAAAATTTTTTTAAAAACTGTTTTATTTATTTTTGAGAAAGTGAGAGGGCGTGAGCAGGGTAAGTTCAGGGAGAGAGGGAGACAGAATCCGAAGCAGGCTCCAGGCTCTGAGCTGTCAGCACAGAGCCCGACGCGGGGCTCGAACTCACGGACCGCGAGACCATGACCCGAGTTGAAGTCTGACACTTAACTGACTGGGCCACCCAGGTGCCCCCTTTTTTGATCAGTCTTGACAGCAGTCTATCTTGGGGGGGGGGGTGACCGATCAGGTGGAGGCTGGTGTCTCAGAGGTGAAAGAATTCACCCAAGGCAGAACAAAGGAGTTAGAAGTTCATGGAATACACTGCAAGGGAAGGAGGGCAGGACAGCAAAGAGATTGTCTGCCTGGAAGCGGGGGTGGGGGGCTGTAGTTAAGGGGAGGAGGTCAGGAGGTAGGGGAGGTTCGTATGGAATTTTCTTTTCGGTGCCTATGACTGGTTGTAAGCAGCCCCTTGGTCAGCTAGGGCTTATGGGTATTTTGAGGTGTGGCACCTGATAGGTGGTCACGGTGGGCCCCTTCTACCTTTCTCAGGTTCCCACTGCTGAAGCCTGTTGCCTAAAAGCAGCCTCTACAGATCTTATGATTAGCGAATTCAAAGTACCAGCTTTCACCTTTGTTAATCTCTAGTTCAGCTTTACTTATTTTATTAATTTCTACTTTGTTGTTTCCTTGACTTTTTCATTGGTAAAATTCACATACCATAATATTCACCATTTGAAAGTGTACAATTCAGCGATTTTAAGTATAGTTACCAAGTCGGGCAACCGTTACTGGTATGTATTCCGGAACGTTTCTATCACCCCCAAAGGCAACCCCATATCCATTAGCCATCGCTCCCCATTTCCCAATCCAGCCCCTGGCATCCATTAAATTTCTGTCTATGTGGACTTTACTCTTCCAGATATTTAACAGAAATGGAATGATACGACATGTCTAGCTTCTTTCACGGAGCATAATGTTTTCAAGGTTCATCAGTGTTATAGCATGAATCAGCCCTTCGTTCCTTTTTATAGCTGAATAATACTCCATCGGA